>NW_026645870.1:0-312500 GCF_949987535.1 Balaenoptera acutorostrata | reverse complement strand
GGCAGAAGCAGTCAAGGGTAGCTTAGGGTTAGGCTTAGGGTTAGGGTGAGGGTTAGGGTACGGCTTAGGGTACGGCTTCGGGGAGGGGTTCGGGTAGGGCGTAGGGTATGTGTGAGGGTTAGGGTTAGGGTTCGTGTTAGGGTTAGGCCTCGGTTTAGAGTACGGGTTAGGATTAGGGTACGCGTTAGTGTTAGGGTAGGGGTTAGGGTTAGGGAACGCGATAGGGTGAGGTTAGTTATTAAACCTATCCCACTCTCTAGATACCCCTTAGCACGTAAAGGAATATTATTTGGGGGTCCAGCCATGGAGAAGAGTTTAGACACTAGGAGAAGATAAGGAACACACCCATTATCAAGAAATCACATTAGGATTCTCTTTTTAACCTGTTCCTTAAAACACTAGTGCTTAGGAAATCTATTGGAAGCAGAAGCAGTCAAGGGTAGCTTAGGGTTAGGGTTAGGGTTAGATTGAGGGTTAGGGTACGGCTTAGGGTACGGGTTCGGGGAGGGGTTCGGGTAGGGCGTAGGGTATGGGTTAGGGTTAGGGTTAGGGTTCGTGTTAGGGTTAGGGCTCGATTTAGGGTACGGGTTAGGATTAGGGTACGCGTTAGTGTTAGGGTAGGGGTTAGGGTTAGGGTACGCGATAGGGTGAGGTTAGTTATTAAACCTATCCCACTCTCTAGATACCCCTTAGCACGTAAAGGAATATTATTTGGGGGTCCAGCCATGGAGAAGAGTTTAGACACGAGGAGAAGATAAGGAACACACCCATTATCAAGAAATCACATTAGGATTCTCTTTTTAACCTGTTCCTTAAAACACTAGTGCTTAGGAAATCTATTGGAGGCAGAAGCAGTCAAGGGTAGCTTAGGGTTAGGGTTAGGGTTAGGGTGAGGGTTAGGGTTAGGGTTAGGGTTAGGTTTAGGGTTAGGGTTAGGGTTAGGGCTCGGTTTAGGGTACGGGTTAGGATTAGGGTACGCGTTAGTGTTAGGGTAGGGGTTAGGGTTAGGGTACGCGTTAGGGTGAGGTTAGTTATTAAACCTATCCCACTCTCTAGATACCCCTTAGCACGTAAAGGAATATTATTTGGGGGTGCAGCCATGGAGAAGAGTTTAGACACTAGGAGAAGATAAGGAACACACCCATTATCACGAAATCACATTAGGATTCTCTTTTTAACCTGTTCCTTAAAACATTAGTGCTTAGGAAATCTATTGGAGGCAGAAGCAGTCAAGGGTAGCTTAGGGTTAGGCTGAGGGTTAGGGTGAGGGTTAGGGTACGGCTTAGGGTACGGGTTCGGGGAGGGGTTCGGGTAGGGCGTAGGGTATGGGTTAGGGTTAGGGTTAGGGTTCGTGTTAGGGTTAGGCCTCGGTTTAGGGTACGGGTTAGGATTAGGGTATGCGTTAGTGTTAGGGTAGGGGTTAGGTTTAGGGTACGCGATAGGGTGAGGTTAGTTATTAAACCTATCCCACTCTCTAGATACCCCTTAGCACGTAAAGGAATATTATTTGGGGGTCCAGCCATGGAGAAGAGTTTAGACACTAGGAGAATATAAGGAACACACCCATTATCAAGAAATCACATTAGGATTCTCTTTTTAACCTGTTCCTTAAAACACTAGTGCTTAGGAAATCTATTGGAGGCAGAAGCAGTCAAGGGTAGCTTAGGGTTAGGATTAGGGTTAGATTGAGGGTTAGGGTACGGCTTAGGGTACGGGTTCGGGGTGGGGTTCGGGTAGGGCGTAGGGTATGGGTTAGGGTTAGGGTTAGGGTTAGTGTTAGGGTTAGGGCTCGGTTTAGGGTACGGGTTAGGATTAGGGTACGCATTAGGGTTAGGGTAGGGGTTAGGGTTAGGGTACGCGTTAGGGTGAGGGTAGTTATTAAACCTATCCCACTCTCTAGATACCCCTTAGCACGTAAAGGAATATTATTTGGGGGTCCAGCCATGGAGAAGAGTTTAGACACTAGGAGAAGATAAGGAACAAACCCATTATCAAGAAATCACATTAGGATTCTCTTTTTAACCTGTTCCTTAAAACACTAGTGCTTAGTAAATCTATTGGAGGCAGAAGCAGTCAAGGGTAGCTTAGGGTTAGGGTTAGGGTTAGGGTGAGGGTTAGGGTACGGCTTAGGGTACGGGTTCGGGGAGGGGTTCGGGTAGGGCGTAGGGTATGGGTTAGGGTTAGGGTTAGGGTTCGTGTTAGGGTTAGGCCTCGGTTTAGGGTACGGGTTAGGATTAGGGTACGCGTTAGTGTTAGGCTAGGGGTTAGGGTTAGGGTACGCGATAGGGTGAGGTTAGTTATTAAACCTATCCCACTCTCTAGATACCCCTTAGCACGTAAAGGAATATTATTTGGGGGTCCAGCCATGGAGAAGAGTTTAGACACTAGGAGAAAATAATGAACACACCCATTATCAAGAAATCACATTAGGATTCTCTTTTTAACCTGTTCCTTAAAACACTAGTGCTTAGGAAATCTATTGGAGGCAGAAGCCGTCAAGGGTAGCTTAGGGTTAGGGTTAGGGTTAGGGTGAGGGTTAGGGTTAGGGTTAGGGTTAGGGTTAGGTTTAGGGTTAGGGTTAGGGTTAGGGCTCGGTTTAGGGTACGGGTTAGGATTAGGGTACGCGTTAGGGTTATGGTAGGGGTTAGGGTTAGGGTACGCGTTAGGGTGAGGTTAGTTATTAAACCTATCCCACTCTCTAGATACCCCTTAGCACGTAAAGGAATATTATTTGGGGGTGCAGCCATGGAGAAGGGTTTAGACACTAGGAGAAGATAAGGAACACACCCATTATCACGAAATCACATTAGGATTCTCTTTTTAACCTGTTCGTTAAAACACTAGTGCTTAGGAAATCTATTGGAGGCAGAAGCAGTCAAGGGTAGCTTAGGGTTAGGCTTAGGGTTAGGGTGAGGGTTAGGGTACGGCTTAGGGTACGGGTTCGGGGAGGGGTTCGGGTAGAGCGTAGGGTATGGGTTAGGGTTAGGGTTAGGGTTCGTGTTAGGGTTAGGCCTCGGTTTAGGGTACGGGTTAGGATTAGGGTACGCGTTAGTGTTAGGGTAGGGGTTAGGGTTAGGGTACGCGATAGGGTGAGGTTAGTTATTAAACCTATCCCACTCTCTAGATACCCCTTAGCACGTAAAGGAATATTATTTGGGGGTCCAGCCATGGAGAAGAGTTTAGACACTAGGAGAAGATAAGGAACACACCCATTATCAAGAAATCACATTAGGATTCTCTTTTTAACCTGTTCCTTAAAACACTAGTGCTTAGGAAATCTATTGGAGGCAGAAGCAGTCAAGGGTAGCTTAGGGTTAGGGTTAGGGTTAGATTGAGGGTTAGGGTACGGCGTAGGGTACGGGTTCGGGGAGGGGTTCGGGTAGGGCGTAGGGTATGGGTTAGGGTTAGGGTTAGGGTTAGTGTTAGGGTTAGGGCTCGGTTTAGGGTACGGGTTAGGATTAGGGTACGCACTAGGGTTAGGGTAGGGGTTAGGGTTAGGGTACGCGTTAGGGTGAGGGTAGTTATTAAACCTATCCCACTCTCTAGATACCCCTTAGCACGTAAAGGAATATTATTTGGGGGTCCAGCCATGGAGAAGAGTTTAGACACTAGGAGAAGATAAGGAACAAACCCATTATCAAGAAATCACATTAGGATTCTCTTTTTAACCTGTTCCTTAAAACACTAGTGCTTAGTAAATCTATTGGAGGCAGAAGCAGTCAAGGGTAGCTTAGGGTTAGGGTTAGGGTTAGGGTGAGGGTTAGGGTACGGCTTAGGGTACGGGTTCGGGGAGGGGTTCGGGTAGGGCGTAGGGTATGGGTTAGGGTTAGGGTTAGGGTTCGTGTTAGGGTTACGGCTCGGTTTAGGGTACGGGTTAGGATTAGGGTACGCGTTAGTGTTAGGGTAGGGGTTAGGGTTAGGGTACGCGATAGGGTGAGGTTAGTTATTAAACCTATCCCACTCTCTAGTTACCCCTTAGCACGTAAAGGAATATTATTTGGGGGTCCAGCCATGGAGAAGAGTTTAGACAGTAGGAGAAAATAAGGAACACACCCATTATCAAGAAATCACATTAGGATTCTCTTTTTAACCTGTTCCTTAAAACACTAGTGCTTAGGAAATCTATTGGAGGCAGAAGCAGTCAAGGGTAGCTTAGGGTTAGGGTTAGGGTTAGGGTGAGGGTTAGGGTTAGGGTTAGGGTTAGGGTTAGGGTTAGGGCTCGGTTTAGGGTACGGGTTAGGATTAGGGCACGGGTTAGGGTTAGGGTAGGGGTTAGCGTTAGGGTACGCATTAGGGTGAGGGTAGTTATTAAACCTCTCCCTCTCTCTAGATACCCCTTAGCACGTAAAGGAATATTATTTGGGGGTCCAGCCATGGAGAAGAGTTTAGACACTAGGAGAAGATAAGGAACACACCCATTATCAAGAAATCACATTAGTATTCTCTTTTTAACCTGTTCCTTAAAACACTAGTGCTTAGGGAATCTATTGGAGGCAGAAGCAGTCAAGGGTAGCTTAGGGTTAGGGTTAGGTTTCGTGTTAGGGTTAGGGCTCGGTTTAGGGTACGGGTTAGGATTAGGGTACGCGTTAGTGTTAGGGTAGGGGTTAGGGTTAGGTTACGCTTTAGGGTGAGGTTAGTTATTAAACCTATCCCACTCTCTAGATACCCCTTAGCACGTAAAGGAATATTATTTGGGGGTAGAGCCATGGAGAAGAGTTTAGACAGTAGGAGAAAATAAGGAACACACCCATTATCAAGAAATCACATTAGGATTCTCTTTTTAACCTGTTCCTTAAAACACTAGTGCTTAGGGAATCTATTGGAGGCAGAAGCAGTCAAGGGTAGCTTAGGGTTAGGGTTAGTGTTAGGGTGAGGGTTAGGGTATGGCTTAGGGTACGGGTTCGGGGAGGGGTTCGGGTAGGGCGTAGGGTATGGGTTAGGGTTAGGGTTAGGGTTAGTGTTAGGTTTAGGCCTCGGTTTAGGGTACTGGTTAGGATTAGGGTACGCGTTAGTGTTAGGGTAGGGGTTAGGGTTAGGGTACGCGATAGGGTGAGGTTAGTTATTAAACCTATCCCACTCTCTAGATACCCCTTAGCACGTAAAGGAATATTATTTGGGGGTCCAGCCATGGAGAAGAGTTTAGACACTAGGAGAAGATAAGGAACACACCCATTATCAAGAAATCACATTAGGATTCTCTTTTTAACCTGTTCCTTAAAACACTAGTGCTTAGGAAATCTATTGGAGGCAGAAGCAGTCAAGGGTAGCTTAGGGTTAGGGTTAGGGTTAGGGTGAGGGTTAGGGTACGGCTTAGGGTACGGGTTCGAGGAGGGGTTCGGGTAGGGCGTAGGGTCTGTGTTAGCGTTAGGGTTAGGGTTCGTGTTAGGGTTAGGCCTTGGTTTAGGGTACGGGTTAGGATTAGGGTACGCGTTAGTGTTAGGGTAGGGGTTAGGGTTAGGGTACGCGATAGGGTGAGGTTAGTTATTAAACCTATCCCACTCTCTAGATACCCCTTAGCACGTAAAGGAATATTATTTGGGGGTCCAGCCATGGAGAAGAGTTTAGACACTACGAGAAGATAAGGAACACACCCATTATCAAGAAATCACATTAGGATTCTCTTTTTAACCTGTTCCTTAAAACACTAGTGCTTAGGAAATCTATTGGAGGCAGAAGCAGTCAAGGGTAGCTTAGGGTTAGGGTTAGGGTTAGGGTGAGGTTTAGGGTATGGCTTAGGGTACGGGTTCGGGGAGGGGTTCGGGTAGGGCATAGGGTATGGGTTAGGGTTAGGGTTAGGGTTAGTGTTAGGATTAGGGCTCGGTTTAGGGTACGGGTTAGGATTAGGGTACGCATTAGGGTTAGGGTAGGGGTTAGGGTTAGGGTACGCGTTAGGGTGAGGGTAGTTATTAAACCTGTCCCACTCTCTAGATACCCCTTAGCACGTAAAGGAATATTATTTGGGGGTCCAGCCATGGAGAAGAGTTTAGACACGAGGAGAAGATAAGGAACACACCCATTATCAAGAAATCACATTAGGATTCTCTTTTTAACCTGTTCCTTAAAACACTAGTGCTTAGGAAATCTATTGGAGGCAGAAGCCGTCAAGGGTAGCTTAGGTATAGGGTTAGGGTTAGGGTGAGGGTTAGGGTACGGCTTAGGGTACGGGATCAGGGAGGGGTTCAGGTAGGGCTTAGGGTATGGGTTAGGGTTAGGGTTAGGGTTAGTGTTAGGGTTAGGGCTCGGTTTAGGGTACGGGTTAGGATTAGGGTACGCGTTAGGGTTAGGGTAGGGGTTAGGGTTAGGGTACGCGTTAGGGTGAGGGTAGTTATTAAACCTATCCCACTCTCTAGATACCCCTTAGCACGTAAAGGAATATTATTTGGGGGTCCAGCCGTGGAGAAGAGTTTAGACACTAGGAGAAGATAAGGAACACACCCATTATCACGAAATCACATTAGGATTCTCTTTTTAACCTGTTCCTTAAAACACTAGTGCTTAGGAAATCTATTGGAGGCAGAAGACGTAAAGGGTAGCTTAGGTTTAGGGTTAGGGTTAGGGTGAGGGTTAGGGTACGGCTTAGGGTAGGGGTTCAGGGAGGGGTTCGGGTAGGGCGTAGGGTATGGGTTAGGGTTAGGGTTAGGGTTAGTGTTAGGGTTAGGGCTCAGTTTAGGGTACGGGTTAGGATTAGGGTACGCGTTAGGGTTAGGGTAGGGGTTAGGGTTAGGGTACGCGTTAGGGTGAGGTAGTTATTAAACCTATCCCACTCTCTAGATACCCCTTAGCACGTAAAGGAATATTATTTGGGGGTCCAGCCATGGAGAAGAGTTTAGACACTAGGAGAAGATAAGGAACACACCCATTATCAAGAAATCACATTCGGATTCTCTTTTTAACCTGTTCCTTAAAACACTAGTGCTTAGGAAATCTATTGGAGGCAGAAGCAGTCAAGGGTAGCTTAGGGTTAGGGTTAGGGTTAGATTGAGGGTTAGGGTACGGCTTAGGGTACAGGTTCGGGGAGGGGTTCCGGTAGGGCGTAGGGTATGGGTTAGGGTTAGGGTTAGGGTTCGTGTTAGGTTTAGGCCTCAGTTTAGGGTACGGGTTAGGATTAGGGTACGCGTTAGTGTTAGGGTAGGGGTTAGGGTTAGGGTACGCGATAGGGTGAGGTTAGTTATTAAACCTATCCCACTCTCTAGATACCCCTTAGCACGTAAAGGAATATTATTTGGGGGTCCAGCCATGGAGAAGAGTTTAGACACGAGGAGAAGATAAGGAACACACCCATTATCAAGAAATCACATTAGGATTCTCTTTTTAACCTGTTCCTTAAAACACTAGTGCTTAGGAAATCTATTGGAGGCAGAAGCCATCAAGGGTAGCTTAGGTTTAGGGTTAGGGTTAGGGTGAGGGTTAGGGTACGGCTTAGGTTACGGGTTCAGGGAGGGGTTCGGGTAGGGCGTAGGGTATGGGTTAGGGTTAGGGTTAGGGTTAGTGTTAGGGTTAGGGCTCGGTTTAGGGTACGGGTTAGGATTAGGTTACGGGTTAGGGTTAGGGTAGGGGTTAGGGTTAGGGTACACGTTAGGGTGAGGGTAGTTATTAAACCTATCCCACTCTCTAGATACCCCTTAGCACGTAAAGGAATATTATTTGGGGGTGCAGCCATGGAGAAGAGTTTAGACACTAGGAGAAGATAAGGAACACACCCGTTATCACGAAATCACATTAGGATTCTCTTTTTAACCTGTTCCTTAAAACACTAGTGCTTAGGAAATCTATTGGAGGCAGAAGCAGTCAAGGGTAGCGTAGGGTTAGGGTTAGGGTTAGGGTGAGGGTTAGGATACGGCTTAGGGTACGGGTTCGGGGAGGGGTTCGGGTAGGGCGTAGGGTATGGGTTAGGGTTAGGGCTCGGTTTAGGGTACGGGTTAGGATTAGGGTACGCATTAGGGTTAGGGTAGGGGTTAGGGTTAGGGTACGCGTTAGTGTTAGGGTAGGGGTTAGGGTTAGGGTACGCGATAGGGTGAGGTTAGTTATTAAACCTATCCCACTCTCTAGATACCCCTTAGCACGTAAAGGAATATTATTTGGGGGTCCAGCCATGGAGAAGAGTTTAGACACGAGGAGAAGATAAGGAACACACCCATTATCAAGAAATCACATTAGGATTCTCTTTTTAACCTGTTCCTTAAAACACTAGTGCTTAGGAAATCTATTGGAGGCAGAAGCAGTCAAGGGTAGCTTAGGGTTAGGGTTAGGGTTAGGTTGAGGGTTAGGGTACGGCTTAGGGTACGGGTTCGAGGAGGGGTTCGGGTAGGGCGTAGGGTCTGTGTTAGCGTTAGGGTTAGAGTTCGTGTTAGGGTTAGGCCTTGGTTTAGGGTACGGGTTAGGATTAGGGTACGCGTTAGGGTTAGGGTAGGGGTTAGGGTTAGGGTACGCGATAGGGTGAGGTTAGTTATTAAACCTATCCCACTCTCTAGATACCCCTTAGCACGTAAAGGAATATTATTTGGGGGTCCAGCAATGGAGAAGAGTTTAGACACGAGGAGAAGATAAGGAACACACCCATTATCAAGAAATCACATTAGGATTCTCTTTTTAACCTGTTCCTTAAAACACTAGTGCTTAGGAATTCTATTGGAGGCAGAAGCAGTCAAGGGTAGCTTAGGGTTAGGGTTAGGGTTAGGGTGAGGGTTAGGGTACGGCTTAGGGTACGGGTTCGAGGAGGGGTTCGGGTAGGGCGTAGGGTCTGTGTTAGCGTTAGGGTTAGGGTTCGTGTTAGGGTTAGGCCTTGGTTTAGGGTACGGGTTAGGATTAGGGTACGCGTTAGTGTTAGGGTAGGGGTTAGGGTTAGGGTACGCGATAGGGTGAGGTTAGTTATTAAACCTATCCCACTCTCTAGATACCCCTTAGCACGTAAAGGAATATTATTTGGGGGTCCAGCCATGGAGAAGAGTTTAGACACTACGAGAAGATAAGGAACACACCCATTATCAAGAAATCACATTAGGATTCTCTTTTTAACCTGTTCCTTAAAACACTAGTGCTTAGGAAATCTATTGGAGGCAGAAGCAGTCAAGGGTAGCTTAGGGTTAGGGTTAGGGTTAGGGTGAGGTTTAGGGTATGGCTTAGGGTACGGGTTCGGGGAGGGGTTCGGGTAGGGCATAGGGTATGGGTTAGGGTTAGGGTTAGGGTTAGTGTTAGGGTTAGGGCTCGGTTTAGGGTACGGGTTAGGATTAGGGTACGCATTAGGGTTAGGGTAGGGGTTAGGGTTAGGGTACGCGTTAGGGTGAGGGTAGTTATTAAACCTGTCCCACTCTCTAGATACCCCTTAGCACGTAAAGGAATATTATTTGGGGGTCCAGCCATGGAGAAGAGTTTAGACACGAGGAGAAGATAAGGAACACACCCATTATCAAGAAATCACATTAGGATTCTCTTTTTAACCTGTTCCTTAAAACACTAGTGCTTAGGAAATCTATTGGAGGCAGAAGCCGTCAAGGGTAGCTTAGGTATAGGGTTAGGGTTAGGGTGAGGGTTAGGGTACGGCTTAGGGTACGGGATCAGGGAGGGGTTCAGGTAGGGCTTAGGGTATGGGTTAGGGTTAGGGTTAGGGTTAGTGTTAGGGTTAGGGCTCGGTTTAGGGTACGGGTTAGGATTAGGGTACGCGTTAGGGTTAGGGTAGGGGTTAGGGTTAGGGTACGCGTTAGGGTGAGGGTAGTTATTAAACCTATCCCACTCTCTAGATACCCCTTAGCACGTAAAGGAATATTATTTGGGGGTCCAGCCGTGGAGAAGAGTTTAGACACTAGGAGAAGATAAGGAACACACCCATTATCACGAAATCACATTAGGATTCTCTTTTTAACCTGTTCCTTAAAACACTAGTGCTTAGGAAATCTATTGGAGGCAGAAGACGTAAAGGGTAGCTTAGGTTTAGGGTTAGGGTTAGGGTGAGGGTTAGGGTACGGCTTAGGGTAGGGGTTCAGGGAGGGGTTCGGGTAGGGCGTAGGGTATGGGTTAGGGTTAGGGTTAGGGTTAGTGTTAGGGTTAGGGCTCAGTTTAGGGTACGGGTTAGGATTAGGGTACGCGTTAGGGTTAGGGTAGGGGTTAGGGTTAGGGTACGCGTTAGGGTGAGGTAGTTATTAAACCTATCCCACTCTCTAGATACCCCTTAGCACGTAAAGGAATATTATTTGGGGGTCCAGCCATGGAGAAGAGTTTAGACACTAGGAGAAGATAAGGAACACACCCATTATCAAGAAATCACATTCGGATTCTCTTTTTAACCTGTTCCTTAAAACACTAGTGCTTAGGAAATCTATTGGAGGCAGAAGCAGTCAAGGGTAGCTTAGGGTTAGGGTTAGGGTTAGATTGAGGGTTAGGGTACGGCTTAGGGTACAGGTTCGGGGAGGGGTTCCGGTAGGGCGTAGGGTATGGGTTAGGGTTAGGGTTAGGGTTCGTGTTAGGTTTAGGCCTCAGTTTAGGGTACGGGTTAGGATTAGGGTACGCGTTAGTGTTAGGGTAGGGGTTAGGGTTAGGGTACGCGATAGGGTGAGGTTAGTTATTAAACCTATCCCACTCTCTAGATACCCCTTAGCACGTAAAGGAATATTATTTGGGGGTCCAGCCATGGAGAAGAGTTTAGACACGAGGAGAAGATAAGGAACACACCCATTATCAAGAAATCACATTAGGATTCTCTTTTTAACCTGTTCCTTAAAACACTAGTGCTTAGGAAATCTATTGGAGGCAGAAGCCATCAAGGGTAGCTTAGGTTTAGGGTTAGGGTTAGGGTGAGGGTTAGGGTACGGCTTAGGTTACGGGTTCAGGGAGGGGTTCGGGTAGGGCGTAGGGTATGGGTTAGGGTTAGGGTTAGGGTTAGTGTTAGGGTTAGGGCTCGGTTTAGGGTACGGGTTAGGATTAGGTTACGGGTTAGGGTTAGGGTAGGGGTTAGGGTTAGGGTACACGTTAGGGTGAGGGTAGTTATTAAACCTATCCCACTCTCTAGATACCCCTTAGCACGTAAAGGAATATTATTTGGGGGTCCAGCCATGGAGAAGAGTTTAGACACTAGGAGAAGATAAGGAACACACCCGTTATCACGAAATCACATTAGGATTCTCTTTTTAACCTGTTCCTTAAAACACTAGTGCTTAGGAAATCTATTGGAGGCAGAAGCAGTCAAGGGTAGCGTAGGGTTAGGGTTAGGGTTAGGGTGAGGGTTAGGATACGGCTTAGGGTACGGGTTCGGGGAGGGGTTCGGGTAGGGCGTAGGGTATGGGTTAGGGTTAGGGCTCGGTTTAGGGTACGGGTTAGGATTAGGGTACGCATTAGGGTTAGGGTAGGGGTTAGGGTTAGGGTACGCGTTAGTGTTAGGGTAGGGGTTAGGGTTAGGGTACGCGATAGGGTGAGGTTAGTTATTAAACCTATCCCACTCTCTAGATACCCCTTAGCACGTAAAGGAATATTATTTGGGGGTCCAGCCATGGAGAAGAGTTTAGACACGAGGAGAAGATAAGGAACACACCCATTATCAAGAAATCACATTAGGATTCTCTTTTTAACCTGTTCCTTAAAACACTAGTGCTTAGGAAATCTATTGGAGGCAGAAGCAGTCAAGGGTAGCTTAGGGTTAGGGTTAGGGTTAGGTTGAGGGTTAGGGTACGGCTTAGGGTACGGGTTCGAGGAGGGGTTCGGGTAGGGCGTAGGGTCTGTGTTAGCGTTAGGGTTAGAGTTCGTGTTAGGGTTAGGCCTTGGTTTAGGGTACGGGTTAGGATTAGGGTACGCGTTAGGGTTAGGGTAGGGGTTAGGGTTAGGGTACGCGATAGGGTGAGGTTAGTTATTAAACCTATCCCACTCTCTAGATACCCCTTAGCACGTAAAGGAATATTATTTGGGGGTCCAGCAATGGAGAAGAGTTTAGACACTACGAGAAGATAAGGAACACACCCATTATCAAGAAATCACATTAGGATTCTCTTTTTAACCTGTTCCTTAAAACACTAGTGCTTAGGAAATCTATTGGAGGCAGAAGCAGTCAAGGGTAGCTTAGGGTTAGGGTTAGGGTTAGGGTGAGGTTTAGGGTATGGCTTAGGGTACGGGTTCGGGGAGGGGTTCGGGTAGGGCATAGGGTATGGGTTAGGGTTAGGGTTAGGGTTAGTGTTAGGGTTAGGGCTCGGTTTAGGGTACGGGTTAGGATTAGGGTACGCATTAGGGTTAGGGTAGGGGTTAGGGTTAGGGTACGCGTTAGGGTGAGGGTAGTTATTAAACCTATCCCACTCTCTAGATACCCCTTAGCACGTAAAGGAATATTATTTGGGGGTCCAGCCATGGAGAAGAGTTTAGACACGAGGAGAAGATAAGGAACACACCCATTATCAAGAAATCACATTAGGATTCTCTTTTTAACCTGTTCCTTAAAACACTAGTGCTTAGGAAATCTATTGGAGGCAGAAGCAGTCAAGGGTAGCTTAGGGTTAGGGTTAGGGTTAGGGTGAGGGTTAGGGTACGGCTTAGGGTACGGGTTCGAGGAGGGGTTCGGGTAGGGCGTAGGGTCTGTGTTAGCGTTAGGGTTAGGGTTCGTGTTAGGGTTAGGCCTTGGTTTAGGGTACGGGTTAGGATTAGGGTACGCGTTAGTGTTAGGGTAGGGGTTAGGGTTAGGGTACGCGATAGGGTGAGGTTAGTTATTAAACCTATCCCACTCTCTAGATACCCCTTAGCACGTAAAGGAATATTATTTGGGGGTCCAGCCATGGAGAAGAGTTTAGACACGAGGAGAAGATAAGGAACACACCCATTATCAAGAAATCACATTAGGATTCTCTTTTTAACCTGTTCCTTAAAACACTAGTGCTTAGGAATTCTATTGGAGGCAGAAGCAGTCAAGGGTAGCTTAGGGTTAGGGTTAGGGTTAGGGTGAGGGTTAGGGTACGGCTTAGGGTACGGGTTCGAGGAGGGGTTCGGGTAGGGCGTAGGGTCTGTGTTAGCGTTAGGGTTAGGGTTCGTGTTAGGGTTAGGCCTTGGTTTAGGGTACGGGTTAGGATTAGGGTACGCGCTAGTGTTAGGGTAGGGGTTAGGGTTAGGGTACGCGATAGGGTGAGGTTAGTTATTAAACCTATCCCACTCTCTAGATACCCCTTAGCACGTAAAGGAATATTATTTGGGGGTCCAGCCATGGAGAAGAGTTTAGACACTACGAGAAGATAAGGAACACACCCATTATCAAGAAATCACATTAGGATTCTCTTTTTAACCTGTTCCTTAAAACACTAGTGCTTAGGAAATCTATTGGAGGCAGAAGCAGTCAAGGGTAGCTTAGGGTTAGGGTTAGGGTTAGGGTGAGGTTTAGGGTATGGCTTAGGGTACGGGTTCGGGGAGGGGTTCGGGTAGGGCATAGGGTATGGGTTAGGGTTAGGGTTAGGGTTAGTGTTAGGGTTAGGGCTCGGTTTAGGGTACGGGTTAGGATTAGGGTACGCATTAGGGTTAGGGTAGGGGTTAGGGTTAGGGTACGCGTTAGGGTGAGGGTAGTTATTAAACCTATCCCACTCTCTAGATACCCCTTAGCACGTAAAGGAATATTATTTGGGGGTCCAGCCATGGAGAAGAGTTTAGACACGAGGAGAAGATAAGGAACACACCCATTATCAAGAAATCACATTAGGATTCTCTTTTTAACCTGTTCCTTAAAACACTAGTGCTTAGGAAATCTATTGGAGGCAGAAGCCGTCAAGGGTAGCTTAGGTATAGGGTTAGGGTTAGGGTGAGGGTTAGGGTACGGCTTAGGGTACGGGATCAGGGAGGGGTTCAGGTAGGGCGTAGGGTATGGGTTAGGGTTAGGGTTAGGGTTAGTGTTAGGGTTAGGGCTCGGTTTAGGGTACGGGTTAGGATTAGGGTACGCGTTAGGGTTAGGGTAGGTGTTAGGGTTAGGGTACGCGTTAGGGTGAGGGTAGTTATTAAACCTATCCCACTCTCTAGATACCCCTTAGCACGTAAAGGAATATTATTTGGGGGTCCAGCCGTGGAGAAGAGTTTAGACACTAGGAGAAGATAAGGAACACACCCATTATCACGAAATCACATTAGGATTCTCTTTTTAACCTGTTCCTTAAAACACTAGTGCTTAGGAAATCTATTGGAGGCAGAAGCCGTCAAGGGTAGCTTAGGTTTAGGGTTAGGGTTAGGGTGAGGGTTAGGGTACGGCTTAGGGTAGGGGTTCAGGGAGGGGTTCGGGTAGGGCGTAGGGTATGGGTTAGGGTTAGGGTTAGGGTTAGTGTTAGGGTTAGGGCTCAGTTTAGGGTACGGGTTAGGATTAGGGTACGCGTTAGGGTTAGGGTAGGGGTTAGGGTTAGGGTACGCGTTAGGGTGAGGTAGTTATTAAACCTATCCCACTCTCTAGATACCCCTTAGCACGTAAAGGAATATTATTTGGGGGTCCAGCCATGGAGAAGAGTTTAGACACTAGGAGAAGATAAGGAACACACCCATTATCAAGAAATCACATTAGGATTCTCTTTTTAACCTGTTCCTTAAAACACTAGTGCTTAGGAAATCTATTGGAGGCAGAAGCAGTCAAGGGTAGCTTAGGGTTAGGGTTAGGGTTAGATTGAGGGTTAGGGTACGGCTTAGGGTACGGGTTCGGGGAGGGGTTCCGGTAGGGCGTAGGGTATGGGTTAGGGTTAGGGTTAGGGTTCGTGTTAGGTTTAGGCCTCGGTTTAGGGTACTGGTTAGAATTAGGGTACGCGTTAGTGTTAGGGTAGGGGTTAGGGTTAGGGTACGCGATAGGGTGAGGTTAGTTATTAAACCTATCCCACTCTCTAGATACCCCTTAGCACGTAAAGGAATATTATTTGGGGGTCCAGCCATGGAGAAGAGTTTAGACACTAAGAGAAGATAAGGAACACACCCATTATCAAGAAATCACATTAGGATTCTCTTTTTAACCTGTTCCTTAAAACACTAGTGCTTAGGAAATCTATTGGAGGCAGAAGCAGTCAAGGGTAGCTTAGGGTTAGGGTTAGGGTTAGATTGAGGGTTAGGGTACGGCTTAGGGTACAGGTTCGGGGAGGGGTTCCGGTAGTGCGTAGGGTATGGGTTAGTGTTAGGGTTAGGGTTCGTGTTAGGTTTAGGCCTCACTTTAGTGTACGGGTTAGGATTAGGGTACGCGTTAGTGTTAGGGTAGGGGTTAGGGTTAGGTTACGCGATAGGGTGAGGTTAGTTATTAAACCTATCCCACTCTCTAGATACCCCTTAGCACGTAAAGGAATATTATTTGGGGGTCCAGCCATGGAGAAGAGTTTAGACACGAGGAGAAGATAAGGAACACACCCATTATCAAGAAATCACATTAGGATTCTCTTTTTAACCTGTTCCTTAAAACACTAGTGCTTAGGAAATCTATTGGAGGCAGAAGCCATCAAGGGTAGCTTAGGTTTAGGGTTAGGGTTAGGGTGAGGGTTAGGGTACGGCTTAGGTTACGGGTTCAGGGAGGGGTTCGGGTAGGGCGTAGGGTATGGGTTAGGGTTAGGGTTAGGGTTAGTGTTAGGGTTAGGGCTCGGTTTAGGGTACGGGTTAGGATTAGGTTACGGGTTAGGGTTAGGGTAGGGGTTGGGGTTAGGGTACACGTTAGGGTGAGGGTAGTTATTAAACCTATCCCACTCTCTAGATACCCCTTAGCACGTAAAGGAATATTATTTGGGGGTCCAGCCATGGAGAAGAGTTTAGACACTAGGAGAAGATAAGGAACACACCCGTTATCACGAAATCACATTAGGATTCTCTTTTTAACCTGTTCCTTAAAACACTAGTGCTTAGGAAATCTATTGGAGGCAGAAGCAGTCAAGGGTAGCGTAGGGTTAGGGTTAGGGTTAGGGTGAGGGTTAGGATACGGCTTAGGGTACGGGTTCGGGGAGGGTTTCGGGTAGGGCGTAGGGTATGGGTTAGGGTTAGGGCTCGGTTTAGGGTACGGGTTAGGATTAGGGTACGCATTAGGGTTAGGGTAGGGGTTAGGGTTAGGGTACGCGTTAGTGTTAGGGTAGGGGTTAGGGTTAGGGTACGCGATAGGGTGAGGTTAGTTATTAAACCGATCCCACTCTCTAGATACCCCTTAGCACGTAAAGGAATATTATTTGGGGGTCCAGCCATGGAGAAGAGTTTAGACACGAGGAGAAGATAAGGAACACACCCATTATCAAGAAATCACATTAGGATTCTCTTTTTAACCTGTTCCTTAAAACACTAGTGGTTAGTAAATCTATTGGAGGCAGAAGCAGTCAAGGGTAGCTTAGGGTTAGGGTTAGGGTTAGGGTGAGGGTTAGGGTACGGCTTAGGGTACGGGTTCGAGGAGGGGTTCGGGTAGGGCGTAGGGTCTGTGTTAGCGTTAGGGTTAGGGTTCGTGTTAGGGTTAGGCCTTGGTTTAGGGTACGGGTTAGGATTAGGGTACGCGTTAGTGTTAGGGTAGGGGTTAGGGTTAGGGTACGCGATAGGGTGAGGTTAGTTATTAAACCTATCCCACTCTCTAGATACCCCTTAGCACGTAAAGGAATATTATTTGTGGGTCCAGCCATGGAGAAGAGTTTAGACACGAGGAGAAGATAAGGAACACATCCATTATCACGAAATCACATTAGGATTCTCTTTTTAACCTGTTCCTTAAAACACTAGTGCTTAGGAAATCTATTGGAGGCAGAAGCCGTCAAGGGTAGCTTAGGTTTAGGGTTAGGGTTAGGGTGAGGGTTAGGGTACGGCTTAGGGTAGGGGTTCAGCGAGGGGTTCGGGTAGGGCGTAGGGTATGGGTTAGGGTTAGGGTTAGGGTTAGTGTTAGGGTTAGGGCTCAGTTTAGGGTACGGGTTAGGATTAGGGTACGCGTTAGGGTTAGGGTAGGGGTTAGGGTTAGGGTACGCGTTAGGGTGAGGTAGTTATTAAACCTATCCCACTCTCTAGATACCCCTTAGCACGTAAAGGAATATTATTTGGGGGTCCAGCCATGGAGAAGAATTTAGACACTAGGAGAAGATAAGGAACACACCCATTATCAAGAAATCACATTAGGATTCTCTTTTTAACCTGTTCCTTAAAACACTAGTGCTTAGGAAATCTATTGGAGGCAGAAGCAGTCAAGGGTAGCTTAGGGTTAGGGTTAGGGTTAGATTGAGGGTTAGGGTACGGCTTAGGGTACGGGTTCGGGGAGGGGTTCCGGTAGGGCGTAGGGTATGGGTTAGGGTTAGGGTTAGGGTTCGTGTTAGGTTTAGGCCTCGGTTTAGGGTACTGGTTAGGATTAGGGTACACGTAAGTGTTAGGGTAGGGGTTAGGGTTAGGGTACGCGATAGGGTGAGGTTAGTTATTAAACCTATCCCACTCTCTAGATACCCCTTAGCACGTAAAGGAATATTATTTGGGGGTCCAGCCATGGAGAAGAGTTTAGACACTAGGAGAAGATAAGGAACACACCCATTATCAAGAAATCACATTAGGATTCTCTTTTTAACCTGTTCCTTAAAACACTAGTGCTTAGGAAATCTATTGGAGGCAGAAGCAGTCAAGGGTAGCTTAGGGTTAGGGTTAGGGTTAGATTGAGGGTTAGGGTACGGCTTAGGGTACAGGTTCGGGGAGGGGTTCCGGTAGGGCGTAGGGTATGGGTTAGGGTTAGGGTTAGGGTTCGTGTTAGGTTTAGGCCTCAGTTTAGGGTACGGGTTAGGATTAGGGTACGCGTTAGTGTTAGGGTAGGGGTTAGGGTTAGGGTACGCGATAGGGTGAGGTTAGTTATTAAACCTATCCCACTCTCTAGATACCCCTTAGCACGTAAAGGAATATTATTTGGGGGTCCAGCCATGGAGAAGAGTTTAGACACTAGGAGAAGATAAGGAACACACCCATTATCAAGAAATCACATTAGGATTCTCTTTTTAAACTGTTCCTGAAAACACTAGTGCTTAGGAAATCTATTGGAGGCAGAAGCAGTCAAGGGTAGCTTAGGGTTAGGGTTAGGGTTAGATTGAGGGTTAGGGTACGGCTTAGGGTACGGGTTCGGGGACGGGTTCGGGTAGGGCGTAGGGTATGGGTTAGGGTTAGGGTTAGGGTTAGTGTTAGGGTTAGGGCTCGGTTTAGGGTACGGGTTAGGATTAGGGTAAGGGTTAGGGTTAGGTTAGGGGTTAGCGTTAGGGTACGCGTTAGGGTGAGGGTAGTTATTAAACCTCTCCCACTCTCTAGATACCCCTTAGCACGTAAAGGAATATTATTTGGGGGTCCAGCCATGGAGAAGAGTTTAGACACGAGGAGAAGATAAGGAACACACCCATTATCAAGAAATCACATTAGGATTCTCTTTTTAACCTGTTCCTTAAAACACTAGTGCTTAGGAAATCTATTGGAGGCAGAAGCAGTCAAGGGTAGCTTAGGGTTAGGGTTAGGGTTAGATTGAGGGTTAGGGTACGGCTTAGGGTACGGGTTCGGGGAGGGGTTCCGGTAGGGCGTAGGGTATGGGTTAGGGTTAGGGTTAGGGTTCGTGTTAGGTTTAGGCCTCGGTTTAGGGTACTGGTTAGGATTAGGGTACACGTAAGTGTTAGGGTAGGGGTTAGGGTTAGGGTACGCGATAGGGTGAGGTTAGTTATTAAACCTATCCCACTCTCTAGATACCCCTTAGCACGTAAAGGAATATTATTTGGGGGTCCAGCCATGGAGAAGAGTTTAGACACTAGGAGAAGATAAGGAACACACCCATTATCAAGAAATCACATTAGGATTCTCTTTTTAACCTGTTCCTTAAAACACTAGTGCTTAGGAAATCTATTGGAGGCAGAAGCAGTCAAGGGTAGCTTAGGGTTAGGGTTAGGGTTAGATTGAGGGTTAGGGTACGGCTTAGGGTACAGGTTCGGGGAGGGGTTCCGGTAGGGCGTAGGGGATGGGTTAGGGTTAGGGTTAGGGTTCGTGTTAGGTTTAGGCCTCAGTTTAGGGTACGGGTTAGGATTAGGGTACGCGTTAGTGTTAGGGTAGGGGTTAGGGTTAGGGTACGCGATAGGGTGAGGTTAGTTATTAAACCTATCCCACTCTCTAGATACCCCTTAGCACGTAAAGGAATATTATTTGGGGGTCCAGCCATGGAGAAGAGTTTAGACACTAGGAGAAGATAAGGAACACACCCATTATCAAGAAATCACATTAGGATTCTCTTTTTAAACTGTTCCTGAAAACACTAGTGCTTAGGAAATCTATTGGAGGCAGAAGCAGTCAAGGGTAGCTTAGGGTTAGGGTTAGGGTTAGATTGAGGGTTAGGGTACGGCTTAGGGTACGGGTTCGGGGACGGGTTCGGGTAGGGCGTAGGGTATGGGTTAGGGTTAGGGTTAGGGTTAGTGTTAGGGTTAGGGCTCGGTTTAGGGTACGGGTTAGGATTAGGGTAAGGGTTAGGGTTAGGTTAGGGGTTAGCGTTAGGGTACGCGTTAGGGTGAGGGTAGTTATTAAACCTCTCCCACTCTCTAGATACCCCTTAGCACGTAAAGGAATATTATTTCGGGGTCCAGCCATGGAGAAGAGTTTAGACACGAGGAGAAGATAAGGAACCCACCCATTATCAAGAAATCACATTAGGATTCTCTTTTTAACCTGTTCCTTAAAACACTAGTGCTTAGGAAATCTATTGGAGGCAGAAGCAGTCAAGGGTAGCTTAGGGTTAGGGTTAGGGTTAGATTGAGGGTTAGGGTACGGCTTAGGGTACGGGTTCGGGGAGGGGTTCGGGTAGGGCGTAGGGTATGGGTTAGGGTTAGGGTTAGGGTTCGTGTTAGGTTTAGGCCTCGGTTTAGGGTACTGGTTAGGATTAGGGTACGCGTTAGTGTTAGGGTAGGGGTTAGGGTTAGGGTACGCGATAGGGTGAGGTTAGTTATTAAACCTATCCCACTCTCTAGATACCCCTTAGCACGTAAAGGAATATTATTTGGGGGTCCAGCCATGGAGAAGAGTTTAGACACTAGGAGAAGATAAGGAACACACCCATTATCAAGAAATCACATTAGGATTCTCTTTTTAACCTGTTCCTTAAAACACTAGTGCTTAGGAAATCTATTGGAGGCAGAAGCAGTCAAGGGTAGCTTAGGGTTAGGGTTAGGGTTAGATTGAGGGTTAGGGTACGGCTTAGGGTACAGGTTCGGGGAGGGGTTCCGGTAGGGCGTAGGGTATGGGTTAGGGTTAGGGTTAGGGTTCGTGTTAGGTTTAGGCCTCAGTTTAGGGTACGGGTTAGGATTAGGGTACGCGTTAGTGTTAGGGTAGGGGTTAGGGTTAGGGTACGCGATAGGGTGAGGTTAGTTATTAAACCTATCCCACTCTCTAGATACCCCTTAGCACGTAAAGGAATATTATTTGGGGGTCCAGCCATGGAGAAGAGTTTAGACACTAGGAGAAGATAAGGAACACACCCATTATCAAGAAATCACATTAGGATTCTCTTTTTAAACTGTTCCTGAAAACACTAGTGCTTAGGAAATCTATTGGAGGCAGAAGCAGTCAAGGGTAGCTTAGGGTTAGGGTTAGGGTTAGATTGAGGGTTAGGGTACGGCTTAGGGTACGGGTTCGGGGACGGGTTCGGGTAGGGCGTAGGGTATGGGTTAGGGTTAGGGTTAGGGTTAGTGTTAGGGTTAGGGCTCGGTTTAGGGTACGGGTTAGGATTAGGGTAAGGGTTAGGGTTAGGTTAGGGGTTAGCGTTAGGGTACGCGTTAGGGTGAGGGTAGTTATTAAACCTCTCCCACTCTCTAGATACCCCTTAGCACGTAAAGGAATATTATTTCGGGGTCCAGCCATGGAGAAGAGTTTAGACACGAGGAGAAGATAAGGAACACACCCATTATCAAGAAATCACATTAGGATTCTCTTTTTAACCTGTTCCTTAAAACACTAGTGCTTAGGAAATCTATTGGAGGCAGAAGCAGTCAAGGGTAGCTTAGGGTTAGGGTTAGGGTTAGATTGAGGGTTAGGGTACGGCTTAGGGTACGGGTTCGGGGAGGGGTTCGGGTAGGGCGTAGGGTATGGGTTAGGGTTAGGGTTAGGGCTAGTGTTAGGGTTAGGGCTCGGTTTAGGGTACGGGTTAGGATTAGGGTACGCATTAGGGTTAGGGTAGGGGTTAGGGTTAGGGTACGCGTTAGGGTGAGGGTAGTTATTAAACCGATCCCACTCTCTAGATACCCCTTAGCACGTAAAGGAATATTATTTGGGGGTCCAGCCATGGAGAAGAGTTTAGACACGAGGAGAAGATAAGGAACACACCCATTATCAAGAAATCACATTAGGATTCTCTTTTTAACCTGTTCCTTAAAACACTAGTGCTTAGGAAATCTATTGGAGGCAGAAGCAGTCAAGGGTAGCTTAGGGTTAGGGTTAGGGTTAGATTGAGGGTTAGGGTACGGCTTAGGGTACGGGTTCGGGGAGGGGTTCCGGTAGGGCGTAGGGTATGGGTTAGGGTTAGGGTTAGGGTTCGTGTTAGGTTTAGGCCTCGGTTTAGGGTACTGGTTAGGATTAGGGTACGCGTTAGTGTTAGGGTAGGGGTTAAGGTTAGGGTACGCGATAGGGTGAGGTTAGTTATTAAACCTATCCCACTCTCTAGATACCCCTTAGCACGTAAAGGAATATTATTTGGGGGTCCAGCCATGGAGAAGAGTTTAGACACTAGGAGAAGATAAGGAACACACCCATTATCAAGAAATCACATTAGGATTCTCTTTTTAACCTGTTCCTTAAAACACTAGTGCTTAGGAAATCTATTGGAGGCAGAAGCAGTCAAGGGTAGCTTAGGGTTAGGGTTAGGGTTAGATTGAGGGTTAGGGTACGGCTTAGGGTACAGGTTCGGGGAGGGGTTCCGGTAGGGCGTAGGGTATGGGTTAGGGTTAGGGTTAGGGTTCGTGTTAGGTTTAGGCCTCAGTTTAGGGTACGGGTTAGGATTAGGGTACGCGTTAGTGTTAGGGTAGGGGTTAGGGTTAGGGTACGCGATAGGGTGAGGTTAGTTATTAAACCTATCCCACTCTCTAGATACCCCTTAGCACGTAAAGGAATATTATTTGGGGGTCCAGCCATGGAGAAGAGTTTAGACACTAGGAGAAGATAAGGAACACACCCATTATCAAGAAATCACATTAGGATTCTCTTTTTAAACTGTTCCTGAAAACACTAGTGCTTAGGAAATCTATTGGAGGCAGAAGCAGTCAAGGGTAGCTTAGGGTTAGGGTTAGGGTTAGATTGAGGGTTAGGGTACGGCTTAGGGTACGGGTTCGGGGACGGGTTCGGGTAGGGCGTAGGGTATGGGTTAGGGTTAGGGTTAGGGTTAGTGTTAGGGTTAGGGCTCGGTTTAGGGTACGGGTTAGGATTAGGGTAAGGGTTAGGGTTAGGTTAGGGGTTAGCGTAAGGGTACGCGTTAGGGTGAGGGTAGTTATTAAACCTCTCCCACTCTCTAGATACCCCTTAGCACGTAAAGGAATATTATTTCGGGGTCCAGCCATAGAGAAGAGTTTAGACACGAGGAGAAGATAAGGAACACACCCATTATCAAGAAATCACATTAGGATTCTCTTTTTAACCTGTTCCTTAAAACACTAGTGCTTAGGAAATCTATTGGAGGCAGAAGCAGTCAAGGGTAGCTTAGGGTTAGGGTTAGGGTTAGATTGAGGGTTAGGGTACGGCTTAGGGTACGGGTTCGGGGAGGGGTTCGGGTAGGGCGTAGGGTATGGGTTAGGGTTAGGGTTAGGGCTAGTGTTAGGGTTAGGGCTCGGTTTAGGGTACGGGTTAGGATTAGGGTACGCATTAGGGTTAGGGTAGGGGTTAGGGTTAGGGTACGCGTTAGGGTGAGGGTAGTTATTAAACCGATCCCACTCTCTAGATACCCCTTAGCACGTAAAGGAATATTATTTGGGGGTCCAGCCATGGAGAAGAGTTTAGACACGAGGAGAAGATAAGGAACACACCCATTATCAAGAAATCACATTAGGATTCTCTTTTTAACCTGTTCCTTAAAACACTAGTGCTTAGGAAATCTATTGGAGGCAGAAGCAGTCAAGGGTAGCTTAGGGTTAGGGTTAGGGTTAGATTGAGGGTTAGGGTACGGCTTAGGGTACGGGTTCGGGGAGGGGTTCCGGTAGGGCGTAGGGTATGGGTTAGGGTTAGGGTTAGGGTTCGTGTTAGGTTTAGGCCTCGGTTTAGGGTACTGGTTAGGATTAGGGTACGCGTTAGTGTTAGGGTAGGGGTTAGGGTTAGGGTACGCGATAGGGTGAGGTTAGTTATTAAACCTATCCCACTCTCTAGATACCCCTTAGCACGTAAAGGAATATTATTTGGGGGTCCAGCCATGGAGAAGAGTTTAGACACTAGGAGAAGATAAGGAACACACCCATTATCAAGAAATCACATTAGGATTCTCTTTTTAACCTGTTCCTTAAAACACTAGTGCTTAGGAAATCTATTGGAGGCAGAAGCAGTCAAGGGTAGCTTAGGGTTAGGGTTAGGGTTAGATTGAGGGTTAGGGTACGGCTTAGGGTACAGGTTCGGGGAGGGGTTCCGGTAGGGCGTAGGGTATGGGTTAGGGTTAGGGTTAGGGTTCGTGTTAGGTTTAGGCCTCAGTTTAGGGTACGGGTTAGGATTAGGGTACGCGTTAGTGTTAGGGTAGGGGTTAGGGTTAGGGTACGCGATAGGGTGAGGTTAGTTATTAAACCTATCCCACTCTCTAGATACCCCTTAGCACGTAAAGGAATATTATTTGGGGGTCCAGCCATGGAGAAGAGTTTAGACACGAGGAGAAGATAAGGAACACACCCATTATCAAGAAATCACATTAGGATTCTCTTTTTAACCTGTTCCTTAAAACACTAGTGCTTAGGAAATCTACTGGAGGCAGAAGCAGTCAAGGGTAGCTTAGGGTTAGGGTTAGGGTTAGATTGAGGGTTAGGGTACGGCTTAGGGTACGGGTTCGGGGAGGGGTTCGGGTAGGGCGTAGGGTATGGGTTAGGGTTAGGGTTAGGGCTAGTGTTAGGGTTAGGGCTCGGTTTAGGGTACGGGTTAGGATTAGGGTACGCATTAGGGTTAGGGTAGGGGTTAGGGTTAGGGTACGCGTTAGGGTGAAGTAGTTATTAAACCTATCCCACTCTCTAGATACCCCTTAGCACGTAAAGGAATATTATTTGGGGGTCCAGCCATGGAGAAGAATTTAGACACTAGGAGAAGATAAGGAACACACCCATTATCAAGAAATCACATTAGGATTCTCTTTTTAACCTGTTCCTTAAAACACTAGTGCTTAGGAAATCTATTGGAGGCAGAAGCAGTCAAGGGTAGCTTAGGGTTAGGGTTAGGGTTAGATTGAGGGTTAGGGTACGGCTTAGGGTACGGGTTCGGGGAGGGGTTCCGGTAGGGCGTAGGGTATGGGTTAGGGTTAGGGTTAGGGTTCGTGTTAGGTTTAGGCCTCGGTTTAGGGTACTGGTTAGGATTAGGGTACGCGTTAGTTTTAGGGTAGGGGTTAGGGTTAGGGTACGCGATAGGGTGAGGTTAGTTATTAAACCTATCCCACTCTCTAGATACCCCTTAGCACGTAAAGGAATATTATTTGGGGGTCCAGCCATGGAGAAGAGTTTAGACACTAGGAGAAGATAAGGAACACACCCATTATCAAGAAATCACATTAGGATTCTCTTTTTAACCTGTTCCTTAAAACACTAGTGCTTAGGAAATCTATTGGAGGCAGAAGCAGTCAAGGGTAGCTTAGGGTTAGGGTTAGGGTTAGATTGAGGGTTAGGGTACGGCTTAGGGTACGGGTTCGGGGAGGGGTTCCGGTAGGGCGTAGGGTATGGGTTAGGGTTAGGGTTAGGGTTCGTGTTAGGTTTAGGCCTCGGTTTAGGGTACTGGTTAGGATTAGGGTACGCGTTAGTGTTAGGGTAGGGGTTAGGGTTAGGGTACGCGATAGGGTGAGGTTAGTTATTAAACCTATCCCACTCTCTAGATACCCCTTAGCACGTAAAGGAATATTATTTGGGGGTCCAGCCATGGAGAAGAGTTTAGACACTAGGAGAAGATAAGGAACACACCCATTATCAAGAAATCACATTAGGATTCTCTTTTTAACCTGTTCCTTAAAACACTAGTGCTTAGGAAATCTATTGGAGGCAGAAGCAGTCAAGGGTAGCTTAGGGTTAGGGTTAGGGTTAGATTGAGGGTTAGGGTACGGCTTAGGGTACAGGTTCGGGGAGGGGTTCCGGTAGGGCGTAGGGTATGGGTTAGGGTTAGGGTTAGGGTTCGTGTTAGGTTTAGGCCTCAGTTTAGGGTACGGGTTAGGATTAGGGTACGCGTTAGTGTTAGGGTAGGGGTTAGGGTTAGGGTACGCGATAGGGTGAGGTTAGTTATTAAACCTATCCCACTCTCTAGATACCCCTTAGCACGTAAAGGAATATTATTTGGGGGTCCAGCCATGGAGAAGAGTTTAGACACTAGGAGAAGATAAGGAACACACCCATTATCAAGAAATCACATTAGGATTCTCTTTTTAAACTGTTCCTGAAAACACTAGTGCTTAGGAAATCTATTGGAGGCAGAAGCAGTCAAGGGTAGCTTAGGGTTAGGGTTAGGGTTAGATTGAGGGTTAGGGTACGGCTTAGGGTACGGGTTCGGGGACGGGTTCGGGTAGGGCGTAGGGTATGGGTTAGGGTTAGGGTTAGGGTTAGTGTTAGGGTTAGGGCTCGGTTTAGGGTACGGGTTAGGATTAGGGTAAGGGTTAGGGTTAGGTTAGGGGTTAGCGTAAGGGTACGCGTTAGGGTGAGGGTAGTTATTAAACCTCTCCCACTCTCTAGATACCCCTTAGCACGTAAAGGAATATTATTTCGGGGTCCAGCCATAGAGAAGAGTTTAGACACGAGGAGAAGATAAGGAACACACCCATTATCAAGAAATCACATTAGGATTCTCTTTTTAACCTGTTCCTTAAAACACTAGTGCTTAGGAAATCTATTGGAGGCAGAAGCAGTCAAGGGTAGCTTAGGGTTAGGGTTAGGGTTAGATTGAGGGTTAGGGTACGGCTTAGGGTACGGGTTCGGGGAGGGGTTCGGGTAGGGCGTAGGGTATGGGTTAGGGTTAGGGTTAGGGCTAGTGTTAGGGTTAGGGCTCGGTTTAGGGTACGGGTTAGGATTAGGGTACGCATTAGGGTTAGGGTAGGGGTTAGGGTTAGGGTACGCGTTAGGGTGAGGGTAGTTATTAAACCGATCCCACTCTCTAGATACCCCTTAGCACGTAAAGGAATATTATTTGGGGGTCCAGCCATGGAGAAGAGTTTAGACACGAGGAGAAGATAAGGAACACACCCATTATCAAGAAATCACATTAGGATTCTCTTTTTAACCTGTTCCTTAAAACACTAGTGCTTAGGAAATCTATTGGAGGCAGAAGCAGTCAAGGGTAGCTTAGGGTTAGGGTTAGGGTTAGATTGAGGGTTAGGGTACGGCTTAGGGTACGGGTTCGGGGAGGGGTTCCGGTAGGGCGTAGGGTATGGGTTAGGGTTAGGGTTAGGGTTCGTGTTAGGTTTAGGCCTCGGTTTAGGGTACTGGTTAGGATTAGGGTACGCGTTAGTGTTAGGGTAGGGGTTAGGGTTAGGGTACGCGATAGGGTGAGGTTAGTTATTAAACCTATCCCACTCTCTAGATACCCCTTAGCACGTAAAGGAATATTATTTGGGGGTCCAGCCATGGAGAAGAGTTTAGACACTAGGAGAAGATAAGGAACACACCCATTATCAAGAAATCACATTAGGATTCTCTTTTTAACCTGTTCCTTAAAACACTAGTGCTTAGGAAATCTATTGGAGGCAGAAGCAGTCAAGGGTAGCTTAGGGTTAGGGTTAGGGTTAGATTGAGGGTTAGGGTACGGCTTAGGGTACAGGTTCGGGGAGGGGTTCCGGTAGGGCGTAGGGTATGGGTTAGGGTTAGGGTTAGGGTTCGTGTTAGGTTTAGGCCTCAGTTTAGGGTACGGGTTAGGATTAGGGTACGCGTTAGTGTTAGGGTAGGGGTTAGGGTTAGGGTACGCGATAGGGTGAGGTTAGTTATTAAACCTATCCCACTCTCTAGATACCCCTTAGCACGTAAAGGAATATTATTTGGGGGTCCAGCCATGGAGAAGAGTTTAGACACGAGGAGAAGATAAGGAACACACCCATTATCAAGAAATCACATTAGGATTCTCTTTTTAACCTGTTCCTTAAAACACTAGTGCTTAGGAAATCTACTGGAGGCAGAAGCAGTCAAGGGTAGCTTAGGGTTAGGGTTAGGGTTAGATTGAGGGTTAGGGTACGGCTTAGGGTACGGGTTCGGGGAGGGGTTCGGGTAGGGCGTAGGGTATGGGTTAGGGTTAGGGTTAGGGCTAGTGTTAGGGTTAGGGCTCGGTTTAGGGTACGGGTTAGGATTAGGGTACGCATTAGGGTTAGGGTAGGGGTTAGGGTTAGGGTACGCGTTAGGGTGAAGTAGTTATTAAACCTATCCCACTCTCTAGATACCCCTTAGCACGTAAAGGAATATTATTTGGGGGTCCAGCCATGGAGAAGAATTTAGACACTAGGAGAAGATAAGGAACACACCCATTATCAAGAAATCACATTAGGATTCTCTTTTTAACCTGTTCCTTAAAACACTAGTGCTTAGGAAATCTATTGGAGGCAGAAGCAGTCAAGGGTAGCTTAGGGTTAGGGTTAGGGTTAGATTGAGGGTTAGGGTACGGCTTAGGGTACGGGTTCGGGGAGGGGTTCCGGTAGGGCGTAGGGTATGGGTTAGGGTTAGGGTTAGGGTTCGTGTTAGGTTTAGGCCTCGGTTTAGGGTACTGGTTAGGATTAGGGTACGCGTTAGTTTTAGGGTAGGGGTTAGGGTTAGGGTACGCGATAGGGTGAGGTTAGTTATTAAACCTATCCCACTCTCTAGATACCCCTTAGCACGTAAAGGAATATTATTTGGGGGTCCAGCCATGGAGAAGAGTTTAGACACTAGGAGAAGATAAGGAACACACCCATTATCAAGAAATCACATTAGGATTCTCTTTTTAACCTGTTCCTTAAAACACTAGTGCTTAGGAAATCTATTGGAGGCAGAAGCAGTCAAGGGTAGCTTAGGGTTAGGGTTAGGGTTAGATTGAGGGTTAGGGTACGGCTTAGGGTACAGGTTCGGGGAGGGGTTCCGGTAGTGCGTAGGGTATGGGTTAGGGTTAGGGTTAGGGTTCGTGTTAGGTTTAGGCCTCAGTTTAGGGTACGGGTTAGGATTAGGGTACGCGTTAGTGTTAGGGTAGGGGTTAGGGTTAGGGTACGCGATAGGGTGAGGTTAGTTATTAAACCTATCCCACTCTCTAGATACCCCTTAGCACGTAAAGGAATATTATTTGGGGGTCCAGCCATGGAGAAGAGTTTAGACACTAGGAGAAGATAAGGAACACACCCATTATCAAGAAATCACATTAGGATTCTCTTTTTAAACTGTTCCTGAAAACACTAGTGCTTAGGAAATCTATTGGAGGCAGAAGCAGTCAAGGGTAGCTTAGGGTTAGGGTTAGGGTTAGATTGAGGGTTAGGGTACGGCTTAGGGTACGGGTTCGGGGACGGGTTCGGGTAGGGCGTAGGGTATGTGTTAGGGTTAGGGTTAGGGTTAGTGTTAGGGTTAGGGCTCGGTTTAGGGTACGGGTTAGGATTAGGGTAAGGGTTAGGGTTAGGTTAGGGGTTAGCGTTAGGGTACGCGTTAGGGTGAGGGTAGTTATTAAACCTCTCCCACTCTCTAGATACCCCTTAGCACGTAAAGGAATATTATTTGGGGGTCCAGCCATGGAGAAGAGTTTAGACACGAGGAGAAGATAAGGAACACACCCATTATCAAGAAATCACATTAGGATTCTCTTTTTAACCTGTTCCTTAAAACACTAGTGCTTAGGAAATCTATTGGAGGCAGAAGCAGTCAAGGGTAGCTTAGGGTTAGGGTTAGGGTTAGATTGAGGGTTAGGGTACGGCTTAGGGTACGGGTTCGGGGAGGGGTTCCGGTAGGGCGTAGGGTATGGGTTAGGGTTAGGGTTAGGGTTCGTGTTAGGTTTAGGCCTCGGTTTAGGGTACTGGTTAGGATTAGGGTACGCGTTAGTGTTAGGGTAGGGGTTAGGGTTAGGGTACGCGATAGGGTGAGGTTAGTTATTAAACCTATCCCACTCTCTAGATACCCCTTAGCACGTAAAGGAATATTATTTGGGGGTCCAGCCATGGAGAAGAGTTTAGACACTAGGAGAAGATAAGGAACACACCCATTATCAAGAAATCACATTAGGATTCTCTTTTTAACCTGTTCCTTAAAACACTAGTGCTTAGGAAATCTATTGGAGGCAGAAGCAGTCAAGGGTAGCTTAGGGTTAGGGTTAGGGTTAGATTGAGGGTTAGGGTACGGCTTAGGGTACAGGTTCGGGGAGGGGTTCCGGTAGGGCGTAGGGTATGGGTTAGGGTTAGGGTTAGGGTTCGTGTTAGGTTTAGGCCTCAGTTTAGGGTACGGGTTATGATTAGGGTACGCGTTAGTGTTAGGGTAGGGGTTAGGGTTAGGGTACGCGATAGGGTGAGGTTAGTTATTAAACCTATCCCACTCTCTAGATACCCCTTAGCACGTAAAGGAATATTATTTGGGGGTCCAGCCATGGAGAAGAGTTTAGACACTAGGAGAAGATAAGGAACACACCCATTATCAAGAAATCACATTAGGATTCTCTTTTTAAACTGTTCCTGAAAACACTAGTGCTTAGGAAATCTATTGGAGGCAGAAGCAGTCAAGGGTAGCTTAGGGTTAGGGTTAGGGTTAGATTGAGGGTTAGGGTACGGCTTAGGGTACGGGTTCGGGGACGGGTTCGGGTAGGGCGTAGGGTATGGGTTAGGGTTAGGGTTAGGGTTAGTGTTAGGGTTAGGGCTCGGTTTAGGGTACGGGTTAGGATTAGGGTAAGGGTTAGGGTTAGGTTAGGGGTTAGCGTTAGGGTACGCGTTAGGGTGAGGGTAGTTATTAAACCTCTCCCACTCTCTAGATACCCCTTAGCACGTAAAGGAATATTATTTCGGGGTCCAGCCATGGAGAAGAGTTTAGACACGAGGAGAAGATAAGGAACACACCCATTATCAAGAAATCACATTAGGATTCTCTTTTTAACCTGTTCCTTAAAACACTAGTGCTTAGGAAATCTATTGGAGGCAGAAGCAGTCAAGGGTAGCTTAGGGTTAGGGTTAGGGTTAGATTGAGGGTTAGGGTACGGCTTAGGGTACGGGTTCGGGGAGGGGTTCGGGTAGGGCGTAGGGTATGGGTTAGGGTTAGGGTTAGGGCTAGTGTTAGGGTTAGGGCTCGGTTTAGGGTACGGGTTAGGATTAGGGTACGCATTAGGGTTAGGGTAGGGGTTAGGGTTAGGGTACGCGTTAGGGTGAGGGTAGTTATTAAACCGATCCCACTCTCTAGATACCCCTTAGCACGTAAAGGAATATTATTTGGGGGTCCAGCCATGGAGAAGAGTTTAGACACGAGGAGAAGATAAGGAACACACCCATTATCAAGAAATCACATTAGGATTCTCTTTTTAACCTGTTCCTTAAAACACTAGTGCTTAGGAAATCTATTGGAGGCAGAAGCAGTCAAGGGTAGCTTAGGGTTAGGGTTAGGGTTAGATTGAGGGTTAGGGTACGGCTTAGGGTACGGGTTCGGGGAGGGGTTCCGGTAGGGCGTAGGGTATGGGTTAGGGTTAGGGTTAGGGTTCGTGTTAGGTATAGGCCTCAGTTTAGGGTACGGGTTAGGATTAGGGTACGCGTTAGTGTTAGGGTAGGGGTTAGGGTTAGGGTACGCGATAGGGTGAGGTTAGTTATTAAACCTATCCCACTCTCTAGATACCCCTTAGCACGTAAAGGAATATTATTTGGGGGTCCAGCCAGGAGAAGAATTTAGACACTAGGAGAAGATAAGGAACACACCCATTATCAAGAAATCACATTAGGATTCTCTTTTTAAACTGTTCCTGAAAACACTAGTGCTTAGGAAATCTATTGGAGGCAGAAGCAGTCAAGGGTAGCTTAGGGTTAGGGTTAGGGTTAGATTGAGGGTTAGGGTACGGCTTAGGGTACGGGTTCGGGGACGGGTTCGGGTAGGGCGTAGGGTATGGGTTAGGGTTAGGGTTAGGGTTAGTGTTAGGGTTAGGGCTCGGTTTAGGGTACGGGTTAGGATTAGGGTACGCATTAGGGTTAGGGTAGGGGTTAGGGTTAGGGTACGCGTTAGGGTGAGGTAGTTATTAAACCTATCCCACTCTCTAGATACCCCTTAGCACGTAAAGGAATATTATTTGGGGGTCCAGCCATGGAGAAGAATTTAGACACTAGGAGAAGATAAGGAACACACCCATTATCAAGAAATCACATTAGGATTCTCTTTTTAACCTGTTCCTTAAAACACTAGTGCTTAGGAAATCTATTGGAGGCAGAAGCAGTCAAGGGTAGCTTAGGGTTAGGGTTAGGGTTAGATTGAGGGTTAGGGTACGGCTTAGGGTACGGGTTCGGGGAGGGGTTCCGGTAGGGCGTAGGGTATGGGTTAGGGTTAGGGTTAGGGTTCGTGTTAGGTTTAGGCCTCGGTTTAGGGTACTGGTTAGGATTAGGGTACGCGTTAGTGTTAGGGTAGGGGTTAGGGTTAGGGTACGCGATAGGGTGAGGTTAGTTATTAAACCTATCCCACTCTCTAGATACCCCTTAGCACGTAAAGGAATATTATTTGGGGGTCCAGCCATGGAGAAGAGTTTAGACACTAGGAGAAGATAAGGAACACACCCATTATCAAGAAATCACATTAGGATTCTCTTTTTAACCTGTTCCTTAAAACACTAGTGCTTAGGAAATCTATTGGAGGCAGAAGCAGTCAAGGGTAGCTTAGGGTTAGGGTTAGGGTTAGATTGAGGGTTAGGGTACGGCTTAGGGTACAGGTTCGGGGAGGGGTTCCGGTAGGGCGTAGGGTATGGGTTAGGGTTAGGGTTAGGGTTCGTGTTAGGTTTAGGCCTCAGTTTAGGGTACGGGTTAGGATTAGGGTACGCGTTAGTGTTAGGGTAGGGGTTAGGGTTAGGGTACGCGATAGGGTGAGGTTAGTTATTAAACCTATCCCACTCTCTAGATACCCCTTAGCACGTAAAGGAATATTATTTGGGGGTCCAGCCATGGAGAAGAGTTTAGACACTAGGAGAAGATAAGGAACACACCCATTATCAAGAAATCACATTAGGATTCTCTTTTTAAACTGTTCCTGAAAACACTAGTGCTTAGGAAATCTATTGGAGGCAGAAGCAGTCAAGGGTAGCTTAGGGTTAGGGTTAGGGTTAGATTGAGGGTTAGGGTACGGCTTAGGGTACGGGTTCGGGGACGGGTTCGGGTAGGGCGTAGGGTATGGGTTAGGGTTAGGGTTAGGGTTAGTGTTAGTGTTAGGGCTCGGTTTAGGGTACGGGTTAGGATTAGGGTAAGGGTTAGGGTTAGGTTAGGGGTTAGCGTTAGGGTACGCGTTAGGGTGAGGGTAGTTATTAAACCTCTCCCACTCTCTAGATACCCCTTAGCACGTAAAGGAATATTATTTGGGGGTCCAGCCATGGAGAAGAGTTTAGACACGAGGAGAAGATAAGGAACACACCCATTATCAAGAAATCACATTAGGATTCTCTTTTTAACCTGTTCCTTAAAACACTAGTGCTTAGGAAATCTATTGGAGGCAGAAGCAGTCAAGGGTAGCTTAGGGTTAGGGTTAGGGTTAGATTGAGGGTTAGGGTACGGCTTAGGGTACGGGTTCGGGGAGGGGTTCCGGTAGGGCGTAGGGTATGGGTTAGGGTTAGGGTTAGGGTTCGTGTTAGGTTTAGGCCTCGGTTTAGGTGTACTGGTTAGGATTAGGGTACGCGTTAGTGTTAGGGTAGGGTTAGGGTTAGGGTACGCGATAGGGTGAGGTTAGTTATTAAACCTATCCCACTCTCTAGATACCCCTTAGCACGTAAAGGAATATTATTTGGGGGTCCAGCCATGGAGAAGAGTTTAGACACTAGGAGAAGATAAGGAACACACCCATTATCAAGAAATCACATTAGGATTCTCTTTTTCCTGTTCCTTAAAACACTAGTGCTTAGGAAATCTATTGGAGGCAGAAGCAGTCAAGGGTAGCTTAGGGTTAGGGTTAGGGTTAGATTGAGGGTTAGGGTACGGCTTAGGGTACAGGTTCGGGGAGGGGTTCCGGTAGGCGTAGGGTATGGGTTAGGGTTAGGGTTAGGGTTCGTGTTAGGTTTAGGCCTCAGTTTAGGGTACGGGTTTAGGATTAGGGTACGCGTTAGTGTTATAGGGTAGGGGTTAGGGTTAGGGTACGCGATAGGGTGAGGTTAGTATTAAACCTATCCCACTCTCTAGATACCCCTTAGCACGTAAAGGAATATATTTGGGGGTCCAGCCATGGAGAAGAGTTTAGACACTAGGAGAAGATAAGGAACACACCCATTATCAAGAAATCACATTAGGATTCTCTTTTTAAACTGTTCCTGAAAACACTAGTGCTTAGGAAATCTATTGGAGGGCAGAAGCAGTCAAGGGTAGCTTAGGGTTAGGGTTAGGGTTAGATTGAGGGTTAGGGTACGGCTTAGGGGTACGGGTTCGGGGACGGGTTCGGGTAGGGCGTAGGGTATGGGTTAGGGTTAGGGTTAGGGTTAGTGTTAGGGTTAGGGCTCGGTTTAGGGTACGGGTTAGGATTAGGGTAAGGGTTAGGGTTAGGTTAGGGGTTAGCGTTAGGGTACGCGTTAGGGTGAGGGTAGTTATTAAACCTCTCCCACTCTCTAGATACCCCTTAGCACGTAAAGGAATATTATTTCGGGGTCCAGCCATGGAGAAGAGTTTAGACACGAGGAGAAGATAAGGAACACACCCATTATCAAGAAATCACATTAGGATTCTCTTTTTAACCTGTTCCTTAAAACACTAGTGCTTAGGAAATCTATTGGAGGCAGAAGCAGTCAAGGGTAGCTTAGGGTTAGGGTTAGGGTTAGATTGAGGGTTAGGGTACGGCTTAGGGTACGGGTTCGGGGAGGGGTTCGGGTAGGGCGTAGGGTATGGGTTAGGGTTAGGTTTAGGGCTAGTGTTAGGGTTAGGGCTCGGTTTAGGGTACGGGTTAGGATTAGGGTACGCATTAGGGTTAGGGTAGGGGTTAGGGTTAGCGTACGCGTTAGGGTGAGGGTAGTTATTAAACCGATCCCACTCTCTAGATACCCCTTAGCACGTAAAGGAATATTATTTGGGGGTCCAGCCATGGAGAAGAGTTTAGACACGAGGAGAAGATAAGGAACACACCCATTATCAAGAAATCACATTAGGATTCTCTTTTTAACCTGTTCCTTAAAACACTAGTGCTTAGGAAATCTATTGGAGGCAGAAGCAGTCAAGGGTAGCTTAGGGTTAGGGTTAGGGTTAGATTGAGGGTTAGGGTACGGCTTAGGGTACGGGTTCGGGGAGGGGTTCCTGTAGGGCGTAGGGTATGGGTTAGGGTTAGGGTTAGGGTTCGTGTTAGGTTTAGGCCTCGGTTTAGGGTACTGGTTAGGATTAGGGTACGCGTTAGTGTTAGGGTAGGGGTTAGGGTTAGGGTACGCGATAGGGTGAGGTTAGTTATTAAACCTATCCCACTCTCTAGATACCCCTTAGCACGTAAAGGAATATTATTTGGGGGTCCAGCCATGGAGAAGAGTTTAGACACTAGGAGAAGATAAGGAACACACCCATTATCAAGAAATCACATTAGGATTCTCTTTTTAACCTGTTCCTTAAAACACTAGTGCTTAGGAAATCGATTGGAGGCAGAAGCAGTCAAGGGTAGCTTAGGGTTAGGGTTAGGGTTAGATTGAGGGTTAGGGTACGGCTTAGGGTACAGGTTCGGGGAGGGGTTCCGGTAGGGCGTAGGGTATGGGTTAGGGTTAGGGTTAGGGTTCGTGTTAGGTTTAGGCCTCAGTTTAGGGTACGGGTTAGGATTAGGGTACGCGTTAGTGTTAGGGTAGGGGTTAGGGTTAGGGTACGCGATAGGGTGAGGTTAGTTATTAAACCTATCCCACTCTCTAGATACCCCTTAGCACGTAAAGGAATATTATTTGGGGGTCCAGCCATGGAGAAGAGTTTAGACACTAGTAGAAGATAAGGAACACACCCATTATCAAGAAATCACATTAGGATTCTCTTTTTAAACTGTTCCTGAAAACACTAGTGCTTAGGAAATCTATTGGAGGCAGAAGCAGTCAAGGGTAGCTTAGGGTTAGGGTTAGGGTTAGATTGAGGGTTAGGGTACGGCTTAGGGTACGGGTTCGGGGACGGGTTCGGGTAGGGCGTAGGGTATGGGTTAGGGTTAGGGTTAGGGTTAGTGTTAGGGTTAGGGCTCGGTTTAGGGTACGGGTTAGGATTAGGGTAAGGGTTAGGGTTAGGTTAGGGGTTAGGGTTAGGGTACGCGTTAGGGTGAGGGTAGTTATTAAACCGATCCCACTCTCTAGATACCCCTTAGCACGTAAAGGAATATTATTTGGGGGTCCATCCATGGAGAAGAGTTTAGACACTAGGAGAAGATAAGGAACACACCCATTATCAAGAAATCACATTAGGATTCTCTTTTTAAACTGTTCCTGAAAACACTAGTGCTTAGGAAATCTATTGGAGGCAGAAGCAGTCAAGGGTAGCTTAGGGTTAGTGTTAGGGTTAGATTGAGGGTTAGGGTACGGCTTAGGGTACGGGTTCGGGGACGGGTTCGGGTATGGCGTAGGGTATGGGTTAGGGTTAGGGTTAGGGTTAGGGTTAGGGTTAGGGCTCGGTTTAGGGTACGGGTTAGGATTAGGGTACGCATTAGGGTTAGGGTAGGGGTTAGGGTTAGGGTACGCGTTAGGGTGAGGGTAGTTATTAAACCGATCCCACTCTCTAGATACCCCTTAGCACGTAAAGGAATATTATTTGGGGGTCCAGCCATGGAGAAGAGTTTAGACACGAGGAGAAGATAAGGAACACACCCATTATCAAGAAATCACATTAGGATTCTCTTTTTAACCTGTTCCTTAAAACACTAGTGCTTAGGAAATCGCTTGGAGGCAGAAGCAGTCAAGGGTAGCTTAGGGTTAGGGTTAGGGTTAGATTGAGGGTTAGGGTACGGCTTAGGGTACGGTTTCGGGGAGGGGTTCCGGTAGGGCGTAGGGTATGGGTTAGGGTTAGGGTTAGGGTTCGTGTCAGGTTTAGGCCTCGGTTTAGCGTACGGGTTAGGATTAGGGTACGCGTTAGGGTTAGGGTAGGGGTTAGGGTTAGGGTACGCGATAGGGTGAGGTTAGTTATTAAACCTATCCCACTCTCTAGATACCCCTTAGCACGTAAAGGAATATTATTTGGGGGTCCAGCCATGGAGAAGAGTTTAGACACTAGGAGAAGATAAGGAACACACCCATTATCAAGAAATCACATTAGGATTCTCTTTTTAACCTGTTCCTTAAAACACTAGTGCTTAGGAAATCTATTGGAGGCAGAAGCAGTCAAGGGTAGCTTAGGGTTAGGGTTAGGGTTAGATTGTGGGTTAGGGTTCGGCTTAGGGTATGGGTTCGGGGAGGGGTTCCGGTAGGGCGTAGGGTATGGGTTAGGGTTAGGGTTAGGGTTCGTGTTAGGTTTAGGCCTCAGTTTAGGGTACGGGTTAGGATTAGGGTACGCGTTAGTGTTAGGGTAGGGGTTAGGGTTAGGGTACGCGATAGGGTGAGGTTAGTTATTAAACCTATCCCACTCTCTAGATACCCCTTAGCACGTAAAGGAATATTATTTGGGGGTCCATCCATGGAGAAGAGTTTAGACACTAGGAGAAGATAAGGAACACACCCATTATCAAGAAATCACATTAGGATTCTCTTTTTAAACTGTTCCTGAAAACACTAGTGCTTAGGAAATCTATTGGAGGCAGAAGCAGTCAAGGGTAGCTTAGGGTTAGGGTTAGGGTTAGATTGAGGGTTAGGGTACGGCTTAGGGTACGGGTTCGGGGAGGGGTTCCGGTAGGGCGTAGGGTATGGGTTAGGGTTAGGGTTAGGGTTCGTGTTAGGTTTAGGCCTCGGTTTAGGGTACTGGTTAGGATTAGGGTACGCGTTAGTGTTAGGGTAGGGGTTAGGGTTAGGGTACGCGATAGGGTGAGGTTAGTTATTAAACCTATCCCACTCTCTAGATACCCCTTAGCACGTAAAGGAATATTATTTGGGGGTCCAGCCATGGAGAAGAGTTTAGACACTAGGAGAAGATAAGGAACACACCCATTATCAAGAAATCACATTAGGATTCTCTTTTTAACCTGTTCCTTAAAACACTAGTGCTTAGGAAATCTATTGGAGGCAGAAGCAGTCAAGGGTAGCTTAGGGTTAGGGTTAGGGTTAGATTGAGGGTTAGGGTACGGCTTAGGGTACAGGTTCGGGGAGGGGTTCCGGTAGGGCGTAGGGTATGGGTTAGGGTTAGGGTTAGGGTTCGTGTTAGGTTTAGGCCTCAGTTTAGGGTACGGGTTAGGATTAGGGTACGCGTTAGTGTTAGGGTAGGGGTTAGGGTTAGGGTACGCGATAGGGTGAGGTTAGTTATTAAACCTATCCCACTCTCTAGATACCCCTTAGCACGTAAAGGAATATTATTTGGGGGTCCAGCCATGGAGAAGAGTTTAGACACTAGGAGAAGATAAGGAACACACCCATTATCAAGAAATCACATTAGGATTCTCTTTTTAAACTGTTCCTGAAAACACTAGTGCTTAGGAAATCTATTGGAGGCAGAAGCAGTCAAGGGTAGCTTAGGGTTAGGGTTAGGGTTAGATTGAGGGTTAGGGTACGGCTTAGGGTACGGGTTCGGGGACGGGTTCGGGTAGGGCGTAGGGTATGGGTTAGGGTTAGGGTTAGGGTTAGTGTTAGGGTTAGGGCTCGGTTTAGGGTACGGGTTAGGATTAGGGTAAGGGTTAGGGTTAGGTTAGGGGTTAGCGTTAGGGTACGCGTTAGGGTGAGGGTAGTTATTAAACCTCTCCCACTCTCTAGATACCCCTTAGCACGTAAAGGAATATTATTTCGGGGTCCAGCCATGGAGAAGAGTTTAGACACGAGGAGAAGATAAGGAACACACCCATTATCAAGAAATCACATTAGGATTCTCTTTTTAACCTGTTCCTTAAAACACTAGTGCTTAGGAAATCTATTGGAGGCAGAAGCAGTCAAGGGTAGCTTAGGGTTAGGGTTAGGGTTAGATTGAGGGTTAGGGTACGGCTTAGGGTACGGGTTCGGGGAGGGGTTCGGGTAGGGCGTAGGGTATGGGTTAGGGTTAGGGTTAGGGCTAGTGTTAGGGTTAGGGCTCGGTTTAGGGTACGGGTTAGGATTAGGGTACGCATTAGGGTTAGGGTAGGGGTTAGGGTTAGGGTACGCGTTAGGGTGAGGGTAGTTATTAAACCGATCCCACTCTCTAGATACCCCTTAGCACGTAAAGGAATATTATTTGGGGGTCCAGCCATGGAGAAGAGTTTAGACACTAGGAGAAGATAAGGAACACACCCATTATCAAGAAATCACATTAGGATTCTCTTTTTAACCTGTTCCTTAAAACACTAGTGCTTAGGAAATCTATTGGAGGCAGAAGCAGTCAAGGGTAGCTTAGGGTTAGGGTTAGGGTTAGATTGAGGGTTAGGGTACGGCTTAGGGTACAGGTTCGGGGAGGGGTTCCGGTAGGGCGTAGGGTATGGGTTAGGGTTAGGGTTAGGGTTCGTGTTAGGTTTAGGCCTCAGTTTATGGTACGGGTTAGGATTAGGGTATGCGTTAGTGTTAGGGTAGGGGTTAGGGTTAGGGTACGCGATAGGGTGAGGTTAGTTATTAAACCTATCCCACTCTCTAGATACCCCTTAGCACGTAAAGGAATATTATTTGGGGGTCCAGCCATGGAGAAGAGTTTAGACACTAGGAGAAGATAAGGAACACACCCATTATCAAGAAATCACATTAGGATTCTCTTTTTAAACTGTTCCTGAAAACACTAGTGCTTAGGAAATCTATTGGAGGCAGAAGCAGTCAAGGGTAGCTTAGGGTTAGGGTTAGGGTTAGATTGAGGGTTAGGGTACGGCTTAGGGTACGGGTTCGGGGACGGGTTCGGGTAGGGCGTAGGGTATGGGTTAGGGTTAGGGTTAGGGTTAGTGTTAGGGTTAGGGCTCGGTTTAGGGTACGGGTTAGGATTAGGGTAAGGGTTAGGGTTAGGTTAGGGGTTAGCGTTAGGGTACGCGTTAGGGTGAGGGTAGTTATTAAACCTCTCCCACTCTCTAGATACCCCTTAGCACGTAAAGGAATATTATTTGGGGGTCCAGCCATGGAGAAGAGTTTAGACACTAGGAGAAGATAAGGAACACACCCATTATCAAGAAATCACATTAGGATTCTCTTTTTAACCTGTTCCTTAAAACACTAGTGCTTAGGAAATCTATTGGAGGCAGAAGCAGTCAAGGGTAGCTTAGGGTTAGGGTTAGGGTTAGATTGAGGGTTAGGGTACGGCTTAGGTACGGGTTCGGGGAGGGGTTCGGGTAGGGAGTATGGTATGGGTTAGGGTTAGGGTTAGGGTTCGTGTTAGGGTTAGTGCTCGGTTTAGGGTACGGGTTAGGATTAGGGTACGCATTAGGGTTAGGGTAGGGGTTAGGGTTAGGGTAAGCGTTAGGGTGAGGGTAGTTATTAAACCGATCCCACTCTCTAGATACCCCTTAGCACGTAAAGGAATATTATTTGGGGGTCCAGCCATGGAGAAGAGTTTAGACACGAGGAGAAGATAAGGAACACACCCATTATCAAGAAATCACATTAGGATTCTCTTTTTAACCTGTTCCTTAAAACACTAGTGCTTAGGAAATCGATTGGAGGCAGAAGCAGTCAAGGGTAGCTTAGGGTTAGGGTTAGGGTTAGATTGAGGGTTAGGGTACGGCTTAGGGTACGGTTTCGGGGAGGGGTTCCGGTAGGGCGTAGGGTATGGGTTAGGGTTAGGGTTAGGGTTCGTGTCAGGTTTAGGCCTCGGTTTAGGGTACGGGTTAGGATTAGGGTACGCGTTAGGGTTAGGGTAGGGGTTAGGGTTAGGGTACGTGATAGGTTGAGGTTAGTTATTAAACCTATCCCACTCTCTAGATACCCCTTAGCACGTAAAGGAATATTATTTGGGGGTCCAGCCATGGAGAAGAGTTTAGACACTAGGAGAAGATAAGGAACACACCCATTATCAAGAAATCACATTAGGATTCTCTTTTTAACCTGTTCCTTAAAACACTAGTGCTTAGGAAATCTATTGGAGGCAGAAGCAGTCAAGGGTAGCTTAGGGTTAGGGTTAGGGTTAGATTGTGGGTTAGGGTACGGCTTAGGGTATGGGTTCGGGGAGGGGTTCCGGTAGGGCGTAGGGTATGGGTTAGGGTTAGGGTTAGGGTTCGTGTTAGGTTTAGGCCTCAGTTTAGGGTACGGGTTAGGATTAGGGTACGCGTTAGTGTTAGGGTAGGGGTTAGGGTTAGGGTACGCGATAGGGTGAGGTTAGTTATTAAACCTATCCCACTCTCTAGATACCCCTTAGCACGTAAAGGAATATTATTTGGGGGTCCATCCATGGAGAAGAGTTTAGACACTAGGAGAAGATAAGGAACACACCCATTATCAAGAAATCACATTAGGATTCTCTTTTTAAACTGTTCCTGAAAACACTAGTGCTTAGGAAATCTATTGGAGGCAGAAGCAGTCAAGGGTAGCTTAGGGTTAGGGTTAGGGTTAGATTGAGGTTTAGGGTACGGCTTAGGGTACGGGTTCGGGGACGGGTTCGGGTAGGGCGTAGGGTATGGGTTAGGGTTAGGGTTAGGGTTAGTGTTAGGGTTAGGGCTCGGTTTAGGGTACGGGTTAGGATTAGGGTACGGGTTAGGGTTAGGTTAGGGTTTAGCGTTAGGGTACGCGTTAGGGTGAGGGTAGTTATTAAACCTCTCCCACTCTCTAGATACCCCTTAGCACGTAAAGGAATATTATTTGGGGGTCCAGCCATGGAGAAGAGTTTAGACACTAGGAGAAGATAAGGAACACACCCATTATCAAGAAATCACATTAGGATTCTCTTTTTAACCTGTTCCTTAAAACACTAGTGCTTAGGAAATCTATTGGAGGCAGAAGCAGTCAAGGGTAGCTTAGGGTTAGGGTTAGGGTTAGATTGAGGGTTAGGGTACGGCTTAGGGTACAGGTTCGGGGAGGGGTTCCGGTAGGGCGTAGGGTATGGGTTAGGGTTAGGGTTAGGGTTCGTGTTAGGTTTAGTCCTCAGTTTAGGGTACGGGTTAGGATTAGGGTACGCGTTAGTGTTAGGGTAGGGGTTAGGGTTAGGGTACGCGATAGGGTGAGGTTAGTTATTAAACCTATCCCACTCTCTAGATACCCCTTAGCACGTAAAGGAATATTATTTGGGGGTCCAGCCATGGAGAAGAGTTTAGACACTAGGAGAAGATAAGGAACACACCCATTATCAAGAAATCACATTAGGATTCTCTTTTTAAACTGTTCCTGAAAACACTAGTGCTTAGGAAATCTATTGGAGGCAGAAGCAGTCAAGGGTAGCTTAGGGTTAGGGTTAGGGTTAGATTGAGGGTTAGGGTACGGATTAGGGTACGGGTTCGGGGACGGGTTCGGGTAGGGCGTAGGGTATGGGTTAGGGTTAGGGTTAGGGTTAGTGTTAGGGTTAGGGCTCGGTTTAGGGTACGGGTTAGGTTTAGGGTAAGGGTTAGGGTTAGGTTAGGGGTTAGCGTTAGGGTACGCGTTAGGGTGAGGGTAGTTATTAAACCTCTCCCACTCTCTAGATACCCCTTAGCACGTAAAGGAATATTATTTGGGGGTCCAGCCATGGAGAAGAGTTTAGACACTAGGAGAAGATAAGGAACACACCCATTATCAAGAAATCACATTAGGATTCTCTTTTTAACCTGTTCCTTAAAACACTAGTGCTTAGGAAATCTATTGGAGGCAGAAGCAGTCAAGGGTAGCTTAGGGTTAGGGTTAGGGTTAGATTGAGGGTTAGGGTACGGCTTAGGGTACGGGTTCGGGGAGGGGTTCGGGTAGGGCGTAGGGTATGGGTTAGGGTTAGGGTTAGGGCTAGTGTTAGGGTTAGGGCTCGGTTTAGGGTACGGGTTAGGATTAGGGTACGCATTAGGGTTAGGGTAGGGGTTAGGGTTAGGGTACGCGTTAGGGTGAGGGTAGTTATTAAACCGATCCCACTCTCTAGATACCCCTTAGCACGTAAAGGAATATTATTTGGGGGTCCAGCCATGGAGAAGAGTTTAGACACGAGGAGAAGATAAGGAACACACCCATTATCAAGAAATCACATTAGGATTCTCTTTTTAACCTGTTCCTTAAAACACTAGTGCTTAGGAAATCTATTGGAGGCAGAAGCCGTCAAGGGTAGCTTAGGTTTAGGGTTAGGGTTAGGGTGAGGGTTAGGGTACGGCTTAGGGTACGGGTTCGGGGAGGGGTTCGGGTAGGGAGTAGGGTATGGGTTAGGGTTAGGGTTAGGCTTCGTGTTAGGGTTAGGGCTCTGTTTAGGGTACGGGTTAGGATTAGGGTACGCGTTAGTGTTAGGGTAGGGGTTAGGGTTAGGGTACGCGATAGGGTGAGGTTAGTTATTAAACCTATCCCACTCTCTAGATACCCCTTAGCACGTAAAGGAATATTATTTGGGGGTCCAGCCATGGAGAAGAGTTTAGACACTACGAGAAGATAAGGAACACACCCATTATCAAGAAATCACATTAGGATTCTCTTTTTAACCTGTTCCTTAAAACACTAGTGCTTAGGAAATCTATTGGAGGCAGAAGCAGTCAAGAGTAGCTTAGGGTTAGGGTTAGGGTTAGATTGAGGGTTAGGGTACGGCTTAGGGTACGGGTTCGGGGAGGGGTTCGGGTAGGGCGTAGGGTATGGGTTAGGGTTAGGGTTAGGGTTAGTGTTAGGGTTAGGGCTCGGTTTAGGGTACGGGTTAGGATTAGGGTACGCGTTAGGGTTAGGTTAGGGGTTAGGGTTAGGGTACGCGTTAGGGTGACGGTAGTTATTAAACCTCTCCCTCTCTCTAGATACCCCTTAGCACGTAAAGGAATATTATTTGTTGGTCCAGCCATGGAGAAGAGTTTAGACAGTAGGAGAAGAGAAGGAACACACCCATTATCAAGAAATCACATTAGGATTCTCTTTTTAACCTCTTCCTTAAAACACTAGTGCTTAGGGAATCTATTGGAGGCAGAAGCAGTCAAGGGTAGCTTAGGGTTAGGGTTAGGGTTAGGGTGAGGTTTAGGGTATGGCTTAGGGTACGGGTTCGGGGAGGGGTTCGGGTAGGGCGTAGGGTATGGGTTAGGGTTAGGGTTAGGGCTAGTGTTAGGGTTAGGGCTCGGTTTAGGGTACGGGTTAGGATTAGGGTACGCATTAGGGTTAGGGTAGGGGTTAGGGTTAGGGTACGCGTTAGGGTGAGGTAGTTATTAAACCTATCCCACTCTCTAGATACCCCTTAGCACGTAAAGGAATATTATTTGGGGGTCCAGCCATGGAGAAGAGTTTAGACACTAGGAGAAGATAAGGAACACACCCATTATCAAGAAATCACATTAGGATTCTCTTTTTAACCTGTTCCTTAAAACACTAGTGCTTAGGAAATCGATTGGAGGCAGAAGCAGTCAAGGGTAGCTTAGGGTTAGGGTTAGGGTTAGATTGAGGGTTAGGGTACGGCTTAGGGTACGGTTTCGGGGAGGGGTTCCGGTAGGGCGTAGGGTATGTGTTAGGGTTAGGGTTAGGGTTCGTGTCAGGTTTAGGCCTCGGTTTAGGGTACGGGTTAGGATTAGGGTACGCGTTAGGGTTAGGGTAGGGGTTAGGGTTAGGGTACGCGATAGGGTGAGGTTAGTTATTAAACCTATCCCACTCTCTAGATACCCCTTAGCACGTAAAGGAATATTATTTGGGGGTCCAGCCATGGAGAACAGTTTAGACACTAGGAGAAGATAAGGAACACACCCATTATCAAGAAATCACATTAGGATTCTCTTTTTAACCTGTTCCTTAAAACACTAGTGCTTAGGAAATCTATTGGAGGCAGAAGCAGTCAAGGGTAGCTTAGGGTTAGGGTTAGGGTTAGATTGTGGGTTAGGGTACGGCTTAGGGTATGGGTTCGGGGAGGGGTTCCGGTAGGGCGTAGGGTATGGTTTAGGGTTAGGGTTAGGGTTCGTGTTAGGTTTAGGCCTCAGTTTAGGGTACGGGTTAGGATTAGGGTACGCGTTAGTGTTAGGGTAGGGGTTAGGGTTAGGGTACGCGATAGGGTGAGGTTAGTTATTAAACCTATCCCACTCTCTAGATACCCCTTAGCACGTAAAGGAATATTATTTGGGGGTCCATCCATGGAGAAGAGTTTAGACACTAGGAGAAGATAAGGAACACACCCATTATCAAGAAATCACATTAGGATTCTCTTTTTAAACTGTTCCTGAAAACACTAGTGCTTAGGAAATCTATTGGAGGCAGAAGCAGTCAAGGGTAGCTTAGGGTTAGGGTTAGGGTTAGATTGAGGGTTAGGGTACGGCTTAGGGTACGGGTTCGGGGACGGGTTCGGGTAGGGCGTAGGGTATGGGTTAGGGTTAGGGTTAGGGTTAGTGTTAGGGTTAGGGCTCGGTTTAGGGTACGGGTTAGGATTAGGGTACGGGTTAGGGTTAGGTTAGGGGTTAGCGTTAGGGTACGCGTTAGGGTGAGGGTAGTTATTAAACCTCTCCCACTCTCTAGATACCCCTTAGCACGTAAAGGAATATTATTTGGGGGTCCAGCCATGGAGAAGAGTTTAGACACTAGGAGAAGATAAGGAACACACCCATTATCAAGAAATCACATTAGGATTCTCTTTTTAACCTGTTCCTTAAAACACTAGTGCTTAGGAAATCTATTGGAGGCAGAAGCAGTCAAGGGTAGCTTAGGGTTAGGGTTAGGGTTAGATTGAGGGTTAGGGTACGGCTTAGGGTACGGGTTCGGGGAGGGGTTCGGGTAGGGCGTAGGGTATGGGTTAGGGTTAGGGTTAGGGCTAGTGTTAGGGTTAGGGCTCGGTTTAGGGTACGGGTTAGGATTAGGGTACGTATTAGGGTTAGGGTAGGGGTTAGGGTTAGGGTACGCGTTAGGGTGAGGGTAGTTATTAAACCTATCCCACTCTCTAGATACCCCTTAGCACGTAAAGGAATATTATTTGGGGGTCCAGCCATGGAGAAGAGTTTAGACACGAGGAGAAGATAAGGAACACACCCATTATCAAGAAATCACATTAGGATCTCTTTTTAACCTGTTCCTTAAAACACTAGTGCTTAGGAAATCTATTGGAGGCAGAAGCCGTCAAGGGTAGCTTAGGTTTAGGGTTAGGGTTAGGGTGAGGGTTAGGGTACGGCTTAGGGTACGGGTTCGGGGAGGGGTTCGGGTAGGGAGTAGGGTATGGGTTATGGTTAGGGTTAGGCTTCGTGTTAGGGTTAGGGCTCGGTTTAGGGTACGGGTTAGGATTAGGGTACGCGTTAGTGTTAGGGTAGGGGTTAGGGTTAGGGTACGCGATAGGGTGAGGTTAGTTATTAAACCTATCCCACTCTCTAGATACCCCTTAGCACGTAACGGAATATTATTTGGGGGTTCAGCCATGGAGAAGAGTTTAGACACTACGAGAAGATAAGGAACACACCCATTATCAAGAAATCACATTAGGATTCTCTTTTTAACCTGTTCCTTAAAACACTAGTGCTTAGGAAATCTATTGGAGGCAGAAGCAGTCAAGGGTAGCTTAGGGTTAGGGTTAGGGTTAGATTGAGGGTTAGGGTACGGCTTAGGGTACGGGTTCGGGGAGGGGTTCGGGTAGGGCGTAGGGTATGCGTTAGGGTTAGGATTAGGGTTAGTGTTAGGGTTAGGGCTCGGTTTAGGTTACGGGTTAGGATTAGGGTACGCGTTAGGGTTAGGTTAGGGGTTAGGGTTAGGGTACGCGTTAGGGTGACGGTAGTTATTAAACCTCTCCCTCTCTCTAGATACCCCTTAGCACGTAAAGGAATATTATTTGTTGGTCCAGCCATGGAGAAGAGTTTAGACAGTAGGAGAAGAGAAGGAACACACCCATTATCAAGAAATCACATTAGGATTCTCTTTTTAACCTGTTCCTTAAAACACTAGTGCTTAGGGAATCTATTGGAGGCAGAAGCAGTCAAGGGTAGCTTAGGGTTAGGGTTAGGGTTAGGGTGAGGTTTAGGGTATGGCTTAGGGTACGGGTTCGGGGAGGGGTTCGGGTAGGGCGTAGGGTATGGGTTAGGGTTAGGGTTAGGGCTAGTGTTAGGGTTAGGGCTCGGTTTAGGTTACGGGTTAGGATTAGGGTACGCATTAGGGTTAGGGTAGGGGTTAGGGTTAGGGTACGCGTTAGGGTGAGGGTAGTTATTAAACCTATCCCACTCTCTAGATACCCCTTAGCACGTAAAGGAATATTATTTGGGGGTCCAGCCATGGAGAAGAGTTTAGACACTAGGAGAAGATAAGGAATAAACCCATTATCAAGAAATCACATTAGGATTCTCTTTTTAACCTGTTCCTTAAAACACTAGTGCTTAGGAAATCTATTGGAGGCAGAAGCAGTCAAGGGTAGCTTAGGGTTAGGGTTAGGGTTAGGGTGAGGGTGAGGGTTAGGGTTAGGGTTAGGGTTAGGGTTAGGGTTAGGGTTAGGGCTCGGTTTAGGGTACGGGTTAGGATTAGGGCACGGGTTAGGGTTAGGGTAGGGGTTAGCGTTAGGGTACGCATTAGGGTGAGGGTAGTTATTAAACCTCTCCCTCTCTCTAGATACCCCTTAGCACGTAAAGGAATATTATTTGGGGGTCCAGCCATGGAGAAGAGTTTAGACACTCTGAGGAGATAAGGAACACACCCATTATCAAGAAATCACATTAGTATTCTCTTTTTAACCTGTTCCTTAAAACACTAGTGCTTAGGGAATCTATTGGAGGCAGAAGCAGTCAAGGGCAGCTTAGGGTTAGGGTTAGGTTTCGTGTTAGGGTTAGGGCTCGGTTTAGGGTACGGGTTAGGATTAGGGTACGCGTTAGTGTTAGGGTAGGGGTTAGGGTTAGGGTACGCGATAGGGTGAGGTTAGTTATTAAACCTATCACACTCTCTAGATACCCCTTAGCACGTAAAGGAATATTATTTGGGGGTCCAGCCATGGAGAAGAGTTTAGACACTAGGAGAAGATAAGGAACAAACCCATTATCAAGAAATCACATTAGGATTCTCTTTTTAACCTGTTCCTTAAAACACTAGTGGTTAGTAAATCTATTGGAGGCAGAAGCTGTCAAGGGTAGCTTAGGGTTAGGGTTAGGGTTAGGGTGAGGGTTAGGGTACGGCTTAGGGTACGGGTTCGGGGAGGGGTTCGGGTAGGGCGTAGGGTATGGGTTAGGGTTAGGGTTAGGGTTCGTGTTAGGGTTAGGGCTCGGTTTAGGGTACGGGTTAGGATTAGGGTACGCGTTAGTGTTAGGGTAGGGGTTTGGGTTAGTGTACGCGATAGGGTGAGGTTAGTTATTAAACCTATCCCACTCTCTAGATACCCCTTAGCACGTAAAGGAATATTATTTGGGGGTCCAGCCATGGAGAAGAGTTTAGACACTAGGAGAAAATAAGGAACACACCCATTATCAAGAAATCACATTAGGATTCTCTTTTTAACCTGTTCCTTAAAACACTAGTGCTTAGGAAATCTATTGGAGGCAGAAGCAGTCAAGGGTAGCTTAGGGTTAGGGTTAGGGTTAGGGTGAGGGTTAGGGTACGGCTTAGGGTACGGGTTCGGGGAGGGGTTCGGGTAGGGCGTAGGGTATGGGTTAGGGTTAGGGTTAGGGTTCGTGTTAGGGTTAGGGCTCGGTTTAGGGTACGGGTTAGGATTAGGGCACGGGTTAGGGTTAGGGTAGTGGTTAGCGTTAGGGTACGCATTAGGGTGAGGGTAGTTATTAAACCTCTCCCTCTCTCTAGATACCCCTTAGCACGTAAAGGAATATTATTTGGGGGTCCAGCCATGGAGAAGAGTTTAGACACTAGGAGAAGATAAGGAACACACCCATTATCAAGAAATCACATTAGTATTCTCTTTTTAACATGTTCCTTAAAACACTAGTGCTTAGGAAATCTATTGGAGGCAGAAGCCATCAAGGGTAGCTTAGGTTTAGGGTTAGGGTTAGGGTGAGGGTTAGGGTACGGCTTAGGTTACGTGTTCAGGGAGGGGTTCGGGTAGGGTGTAGGGTATGGGTTAGGGTTAGGGTTAGGGTTAGTGTTAGGGTTAGGGCTCGGTTTAGGGTACGGGTTAGGATTAGGTTACGGGTTAGGGTTAGGGTAGGGGTTAGGGTTAGGGTACACGTTAGGGTGAGGGTAGTTATTAAACCTATCCCACTCTCTAGATACCCCTTAGCACGTAAAGGAATATTATTTGGGGGTCCAGCCATGGAGAAGAGTTTAGACACTAGGAGAAGATAAGGAACATACCCGTTATCACGAAATCACATTAGGATTCTCTTTTTAACCTGTTCCTTAAAACACTAGTGCTTAGGAAATCTATTGGAGGCAGAAGCAGTCAAGGGTAGCGTAGGGTTAGGGTTAGGGTTAGGGTGAGGGTTAGGATACGGCTTAGGGTACGGGTTCGGGGAGGGGTTCGGGTAGGCCGTAGGGTATGGGTTAGGGTTAGGGCTCGGTTTAGGGTACGGGTTAGGATTAGGGTACGCATTAGGGTTAGGGTAGGGGTTAGGGTTAGGGTACGCGTTAGTGTTAGGGTAGGGGTTAAGGTTAGGGTACGCGATAGGGTGAGGTTAGTTATTAAACCTATCCCACTCTCTAGATACCCCTTAGCACGTAAAGGAATATTATTTGGGTGTCCAGCCATGGAGAAGAGTTTAGACACGAGGAGAAGATAAGGAACACACCCATTATCAAGAAATCACATTAGGATTCTCTTTTTAACCTGTTCCTTAAAACACTAGTGCTTAGGAAATCTATTGGAGGCAGAAGCAGTCAAGGGTAGCTTAGGGTTAGGGTTAGGGTTAGGTTGAGGGTTAGGGTACGGCTTAGGGTACGGGTTCGGGGAGGGGTTCGTGTAGGGCGTAGGGTATGGGTTAGGGTTAGGGTTAGGGTTCGTGTTAGGGTTAGGCCTTGGTTTAGGGTACGGGTTAGGATTAGGGTACGCGTTAGTGTTAGGGTAGGGGTTAGGGTTAGGGTACGCGATAGGGTGAGGTTAGTTATTAAACCTATCCCACTCTCTAGATACCCCTTAGCACGTAAAGGAATATTATTTGGGGGTCCAGCCATGGAGAAGAGTTTAGACACGAGGAGAAGATAAGGAACACACCCATTATCAAGAAATCACATTAGGATTCTCTTTTTAACCTGTTCCTTAAAACACTAGTGCTTAGGAAATCTATTGGAGGCAGAAGCAGTCAAGGGTAGCTTAGGGTTAGGGTTAGGGTTAGATTGAGGGTTAGGGTACGGCTTAGGTACGGGTTCGGGGAGGGGTTCGGGTAGGGAGTAGGGTATGGGTTAGGGTTAGGGTTAGGGTTCGTGTTAGGGTTAGTGCTCGGTTTAGGGTACGGGTTAGGATTAGGGTACGCGTTAGTGTTAGGGTAGGGGTTAGGGTTAGGGTACGCGATAGGGTGAGGTTAGTTATTAAACCTATCCCACTCTCTAGATACCCCTTAGCACGTAAAGGAATATTATTTGGGGGTCCAGCCATGGAGAAGAGTTTAGACACTACGAGAAGATAAGGAACACACCCATTATCAAGAAATCACATTAGGATTCTCTTTTTAACCTGTTCCTTAAAACACTAGTGCTTAGGAAATCTATTGGAGGCAGAAGCAGTCAAGGGTAGCTTAGGGTTAGGGTTAGGGTTAGGGTGAGGTTTAGGGTATGGCTTAGGGTACGGGTTCGGGGAGGGGTTCGGGTAGGGCATAGGGTATGGGTTAGGGTTAGGGTTAGGGTTAGTGTTAGGGTTAGGGCTCGGTTTAGGATACGGGTTAGGATTAGGATACCCATTAGGGTTAGGGTAGGGGTTAGGGTTAGGGTACGCGTTAGGGTGAGGGTAGTTATTAAACCTATCCCACTCTCTAGATACCCCTTAGCACGTAAAGGAATATTATTTGGGGGTCCAGCCATGGAGAAGAGTTTAGACACGAGGAGAAGATAAGGAACACACCCATTATCAAGAAATCACATTAGGATTCTCTTTTTAACCTGTTCCTTAAAACACTAGTGCTTAGGAAATCTATTGGAGGCAGAAGCCGTCAAGGGTAGCTTAGGTTTAGGGTTAGGGTTAGGGTGAGGGTTAGGGTACGGCTTAGGGTACGGGATCAGGGAGGGGTTCAGGTAGGGCGTAGGGTATGGGTTAGGGTTAGGGTTAGGGTTAGTGTTAGGGTTAGGGCTCGGTTTAGGGTACGGGTTAGGATTAGGGTACGCGTTAGGGTTAGGGTAGGGGTTAGGGTTAGGGTACGCGTTAGGGTGAGGGTAGTTATTAAACCTATCCCACTCTCTAGATACCCCTTAGCACGTAAAGGAATATTATTTGGGGGTCCAGCCATGGAGAAGAGTTTAGACACTAGGAGAAGATAAGGAACACACCCATTATCACGAAATCACATTAGGATTCTCTTTTTAACCTGTTCCTTAAAACACTAGTGCTTAGGAAATCTATTGGAGGCAGAAGCCGTCAAGGGTAGCTTAGGTTTAGGCTTAGGGTTAGGGTGAGGGTTAGGGTACGGCTTAGGGTAGGGGTTCAGGGAGGGGTTCGGGTAGGGCGTAGGGTATGGGTTAGGGTTAGGGTTAGGGTTAGTGTTATGGTTAGGGCTCAGTTTAGGGTACGGGTTAGGATTAGGGTACGCGTTAGGGTTAGGGTAGGGGTTAGGGTTAGGGTACGCGTTAGGGTGAGGTAGTTATTAAACCTATCCCACTCTCTAGATACCCCTTAGCACGTAAAGGAATATTATTTGGGGGTCCAGCCATGGAGAAGAGTTTAGACACTAGGAGAAGATAAGGAACACACCCATTATCAAGAAATCACATTAGGATTCTCTTTTTAACCTGTTCTTTAAAACACTAGTGCTTAGGAAATCTATTGGAGGCAGAAGCAGTCAAGGGTAGCTTAGGGTTAGGGTTAGGGTTAGATTGAGGGTTAGGGTACGGCTTAGGGTACGGGTTCGGGGAGGGGTTCCGGTAGGGCGTAGGGTATGGGTTAGGGTTAGGGTTAGGGATCGTGTTAGGTTTAGGCCTCGGTTTAGGGTACGGGTTAGGATTAGGGTACGCGTTAGTGTTAGGGTAGGGGTTAGGGTTCGGGTACGCGATAGGGTGAGGTTAGTTATTAAACCTATCCCACTCTCTAGATACCCCTTAGCACGTAAAGGAATATTATTTGGGGGTCCAGCCATGGAGAAGAGTTTAGACACTAGGAGAAGATAAGGAACACACCCATTATCAAGAAATCACATTAGGATTCTCTTTTTAACCTGTTCCTTAAAACACTAGTGCTTAGGAAATCTATTGGAGGCAGAAGCAGTCAAGGGTAGCTTAGGGTTAGGGTTAGGGTTAGATTGAGGGTTAGGGTACGGCTTAGGGTACGGGTTCGGGGAGGGGTTCCGGTAGGGCGTAGGGTATGGGTTAGGGTTAGGGTTAGGGTTCGTGTTAGGTTTAGGCCTCGGTTTAGGGTACGGGTTAGGATTAGGGTACGCGTTAGTGTTAGGGTAGGGGTTAGGGTTAGGGTACGCGATAGGGTGAGGTTAGTTATTAAACCTATCCCACTCTCTAGATACCCCTTAGCACGTAAAGGAATATTATTTGGGGGTCCAGCCATGGAGAAGAGTTTAGACACTAGGAGAAGATAAGGAACACACCCATTATCAAGAAATCACATTAGGATTCTCTGTTTAAACTGTTCCTGAAAACACTAGTGCTTAGGAAATCTATTGGAGGCAGAAGCAGTCAAGGGTAGCTTAGGGTTAGGGTTAGGGTTAGATTGAGGGTTAGGGTACGGCTTAGGGTACGGGTTCGGGGACGGGTTCGGGTAGGGCGTAGGGTATGGGTTAGGGTTAGGGTTAGGGTTAGTGTTAGGGTTAGGGCTCGGTTTAGGGTACGGCTTAGGATTTGGGTACGGGTTAGGGTTAGGTTAGGGGTTAGCGTTAGGGTACGCGTTAGGGTGAGGGTAGTTATTAAACCTCTCCCACTCTCTAGATACCCCTTAGCACGTAAAGGAATATTATTTGGGGGTCCAGCCATGGAGAAGAGTTTAGACACTAGGAGAAGATAAGGAACACACCCATTATCAAGAAATCACATTAGGATTCTCTTTTTAACCTGTTCCTTAAAACACTAGTGCTTAGGAAATCTATTGGAGGCAGAAGCAGTCAAGGGTAGCTTAGGGTTAGGGTTAGGGTTAGATTGAGGGTTAGGGTACGGCTTAGGGTACGGGTTCGGGGAGGGGTTCGGGTAGGGCGTAGGGTATGGGTTAGGGTTAGGGTTAGGGCTAGTGTTAGGGTTAGGGCTCGGTTTAGGGTACGGGTTAGGATTAGGGTACGCATTAGGGTTAGGGTAGGGATTAGGGTTAGGGTACGCGTTAGGGTGAGGGTAGTTATTAAACCTATTCCACTCTCTAGATACCCCTTAGCACGTAAAGGAATATTATTTGGGGGTCCAGCCATGGAGAAGAGTTTAGACACGAGGAGAAGATAAGGAACACACCCATTATCAAGAAATCACATTAGGATTCTCTTTTTAACCTGTTCCTTAAAACACTAGTGCTTAGGAAATCTATTGGAGGCAGAAGCCGTCAAGGGTAGCTTAGGTTTAGGGTTAGGGTTAGGGTGAGGGTTAGGGTACGGCTTAGGGTACGGGTTCGGGGAGGGGTTCGGGTAGGGAGTAGGGTATGGGTTAGGGTTAGGGTTAGGCTTCGTGTTAGGGTTAGGGCTCGGTTTAGGTTACGGGTTAGGATTAGGGTACGCGTTAGTGTTAGGGTAGGGGTTAGGGTTAGGGTACGCGATAGGGTGAGGTTAGTTATTAAACCTATCCCACTCTCTAGATACCCCTTAGCACGTAAAGGAATATTATTTGGGGGTCCAGCCATGGAGAAGAGTTTAGACACTACGAGAAGATAAGGAACACACCCATTATCAAGAAATCACATTAGGATTCTCTTTTTAACCTGTTCCTTAAAACACTAGTGCTTAGGAAATCTATTGGAGGCAGAAGCAGTCAAGGGTAGCTTAGGGTTAGGGTTAGGGTTAGATTGAGGGTTAGGGTACGGCTTAGGGTACGGGTTCGGGGAGGGGTTCGGGTAGGGCGTAGGGTATGGGTTAGGGTTAGGGTTAGGGTTAGTGTTAGGGTTAGGGCTCGGTTTAGGGTACGGGTTAGGATTAGGGTACGCGTTAGGGTTAGGTTAGGGATTAGGGTTAGGGTACGCGTTAGGGTGACGGTAGTTATTAAACCTCTCCCTCTCTCTAGATACCCCATAGCACGTAAAGGAATATTATTTGTTGGTCCAGCCATGGAGAAGAGTTTAGACAGTAGGAGAAGAGAAGGAACACACCCATTATCAAGAAATCACATTAGGATTCTCTTTTTAACCTGTTCCTTAAAACACTAGTGCTTAGGGAATCTATTGAAGGCAGAAGCAGTCAAGGGTAGCTTAGGGTTAGGGTTAGGGTTAGGGTGAGGTTTAGGGTATGGCTTAGGGTACGGGTTCGGGGAGGGGTTCGGGTAGGGCGTAGGGTATGGGTTAGGGTTAGGGTTAGGGCTAGTGTTAGGGTTAGGGCTTGGTTTAGGGTACGGGTTAGGATTAGGGTACGCATTAGGGTTAGGGTAGGGGTTAGGTTTAGGGTACGCGTTAGGGTGAGGGTAGTTATTAAACCTATCCCACTCTCTAGATACCCCTTAGCACGTAAAGGAATATTATTTGGGGGTCCAGCCATGGAGAAGAGTTTAGACACGAGGAGAAGATAAGGAACACACCCATTATCAAGAAATCACATTAGGATTCTCTTTTTAACCTCTTCCTTAAAACACTAGTGCTTAGGAAATCTATTGGAGGCAGAAGCCGTCAAGGGTAGCTTAGGTTTAGGGTTAGGGTTAGGGTGAGGGTTAGGGTACGGCTTAGGGTACGGGTTCGGGGAGGGGTTCGGGTAGGGAGTAGGGTATGGGTTAGGGTTAGGGTTAGGGTTCGTGTTAGGGTTAGTGCTCGGTTTAGGTTACGGGTTAGGATTAGGGTACGCGTTAGTGTTAGGGTAGGGGTTAGGGTTAGGGTACGCGATAGGGTGAGGTTAGTTATTAAACCTATCCCACTCTCTAGATACCCCTTAGCACGTAAAGGAATATTATTTGGGGGTCCAGCCATGGAGAAGAGTTTAGACACTACGAGAAGATAAGGAACACACCCATTATCAAGAAATCACATTAGGATTCTCTTTTTAACCTGTTCCTTAAAACACTAGTGCTTAGGAAATCTATTGGAGGCAGAAGCAGTCAAGGGTAGCTTAGGGTTAGGGTTAGGGTTAGATTGAGGGTTAGGGTACGGCTTAGGGTACGGGTTCGGGGAGGGGTTCGGGTAGGGCGTAGGGTATGGGTTAGGGTTAGGGTTAGGGTTAGTGTTAGGGTTAGGGCTCGGTTTAGGGTACGGGTTAGGATTAGGGTACGCGTTAGGGTTAGGGTAGGGGTTAGGGTTAGGGTACGCGTAAGGGTGAGGGTAGGTATTAAACCTCTCCCTCTCTCTAGATACTGCTTAGCACGTAAAGGAATATTATTTGGGTGTCCAGCCATGGAGAAGAGTTTAGACACTAGGAGAAGATAAGGAACACACCCATTATCAAGAAATCACATTAGGATTCTCTTTTTAACCTGTTCCTTAAAACACTAGTGCTTAGGGAATCTATTGGAGGCAGAAGCAGTCAAGGGTAGCTTAGGGTTAGGGTTAGGGTTAGGGTGAGGGTTAGGGTACGGCTTAGGGTACGGGATCGGGGAGGGGTTCGGGTAGGGCGTAGGGTATGGGTTAGGGCTAGTGTTAGGGTTAGGGCTCGGTTTAGGGTACGGGTTAGGATTAGGGTACGCATTAGGGTTAGGGTAGGGGTTAGGGTTAGGGTACGCATTAGGGTGAGGGTAGTTATTAAACCTATCCCACTCTCTAGATACCCCTTAGCACGTAAAGGAATATTATTTGGGGGTCCAGCCATGGAGAAGAGTTTAGACACGAGGAGAAGATAAGGAACACACCCATTATCAAGAAATCACATTACGATTCTCTTTTTAACCTGTTCCTTAAAACACTAGTGCTTAGGAATCTATTGGAGGCAGAAGCAGTCAAGGGTAGCTTAGGGTTAGGGTTAGGGTTAGATTGATGTTTAGGGTACGGCTTAGGTTAGGGGTTCAGGGATGGTTTCGGGTAGGGCATAGGGTATGGGTTAGGGTTAGGGTTAGGGTTAGTGTTAGGGTTAGGGCTCGGTTTAGGGTACGGGTTAGGATTAGGGTACGCGTTAGGGTTAGGGTAGGGGTTAGGGTTAGGGTACGCGTTAGGGTGAGGTAGTTATTAAACCTATCCCACTCTCTAGATACCCCTTAGCACGTAAAGGAATATTATTTGGGGGTCCAGCCATGGAGAAGAGTTTAGACACTAGGAGAAGATAAGGAACACACCCATTATCAAGAAATCACATTAGGATTCTCTTTTTAACCTGTTCCTTAAAACACTAGTGCTTAGGAAATCTATTGGAGGCAGAAGCAGTGAAGGGTAGCTTAGGGTTAGGGTTAGGGTTAGATTGAGGGTTAGGGTACGGCTTAGGGTACGGGTTCAGGGAGGGGTTCCGGTAGGGCGTAGGGTATGGGTTAGGGTTAGGGTTAGGGTTCGTGTTAGGTTTAGGCCTCGGTTTAGGGTACGGGTTAGGATTAGGGTACGCGTTAGTGTTAGGGTAGGATTTAGGGTTAGGGTACGCGATAGGGTGAGGTTAGTTATTAAACCTATCCCACTCTCTAGATACCCCTTAGCACGTAAAGGAATATTATTTGGGGGTCCAGCCATGGAGAAGAGTTTAGACACTAGGAGAAGATAAGGAACACACCCATTATCAACAAATCACATTAAGATTCTCTTTTTAACCTGTTCCTTAAAACACTAGTGCTTAGGAAATCTATTGGAGGCAGAAGCAGTCAAGGGTAGCTTAGGGTTAGTGTTAGGGTTAGATTGAGGGTTAGGGTATGGCTTAGGGTACGGGTTCGGGGAGGGGTTCCGGTAGGGCGTAGGGTATGGGTTAGGGTTAGGGTTAGGGTTCGTGTTAGGTTTAGGCTTCGGTTTAGGGTACGGGTTAGGATTAGGGTACGCGTTAGTGTTAGGGTAGGGGTTAGGGTTAGGGTACGCGATAGGGTGAGGTTAGTTATTAAACCTATCCCACTCTCTAGATACCCCTTAGCACGTAAAGGAATATTATTTGGGGGTCCAGCCATGGAGAAGAGTTTAGACACTAGGAGAAGATAAGGAACACACCCATTATCAAGAAATCACATTAGGATTCTCTTTTTAACCTGTTCCTTAAAACACTAGTGCTTAGGAAATCTACTGGAGGCAGAAGCAGTCAAGGGTAGCTTAGGGTTAGGGTTAGGGTTAGATTGAGGGTTAGGGTACGGCTTAGGGTACGGGTTCGGGGACGGGTTCGGGTAGGGCGTAGGGTATGGGTTAGGGTTAGGGTTAGGGTTAGTGTTAGGGTTAGGGCTCGGTTTAGGGTACGGGTTAGGATTAGGGTACGGGTTAGGGTTAGGTTAGGGGTTAGCGTTAGGGTACGCGTTAGGGTGAGGGTAGTTATTAAACCTATCCCACTCTCTGGATACCCCTTAGCACGTAAAGGAATATTATTTGGGGGTCCAGCCATGGAGAAGAGTTTAGACACGAGGAGAAGATAAGGAACACACCCATTATCAAGAAATCACATTAGGATTCTCTTTTTAACCTGTTCCTTAAAACACTAGTGCTTAGGAAATCTATTGGAGGCAGAAGCAGTCAAGGGTAGCTTAGGGTTAGGGTTAGGGTTAGGTTGAGGGTTAGGGTACGGCTTAGGGTACGGGTTCGGGGAGGGGTTCGTGTAGGGCGTAGGGTATGGGTTAGGGTTAGGGTTAGGGTTCGTGTTAGGGTTAGGCCTTGGTTTAGGGTACGGGTTAGGATTAGGGTACGCGTTAGTGTTAGGGTAGGGGTTAGGGTTAGGGTACGCGATAGGGTGAGGTTAGTTATTAAACCTATCCCACTCTCTAGATACCCCTTAGCACGTAAAGGAATATTATTTGGGGGTCCAGCCATGGAGAAGAGTTTAGACACGAGGAGAAGATAAGGAACACACCCATTATCAAGAAATCACATTAGGATTCTCTTTTTAACCTGTTCCTTAAAACACTAGTGCTTAGGAAATCTATTGGAGGCAGAAGCAGTCAAGGGTAGCTTAGGGTTAGGGTTAGGGTTAGATTGAGGGTTAGTGTACGGCTTAGGTACGGGTTCGGGGAGGGGTTCGGGTAGGGAGTAGGGTATGGGTTAGGGTTAGGGTTAGGGTTCGTGTTAGGGTTAGTGCTCGGTTTAGGGTACGGGTTAGGATTAGGGTACGCGTTAGTGTTAGGGTAGGGGTTAGGGTTAGGGTACGCGATAGGGTGAGGTTAGTTATTAAACCTATCCCACTCTCTAGATACCCCTTAGCACGTAAAGGAATATTATTTGGGGGTCTAGCCATGGAGAAGAGTTTAGACACTAGGAGAAGATAAGGAACACACCCATTATCAAGAAATCACATTAGGATTCTCTTTTTAACCTGTTCCTTAAAACACTAGTGCTTAGGGAATCTATTGGAGGCAGAAGCAGTCAAGGGTAGCTTAGGGTTAGGGTTAGGGTTAGGGTGAGGGTTAGGGTACGGCTTAGGGTACGGGATCGGGGAGGGGTTCGGGTAGGGCGTAGGGTATGGGTTAGGGCTAGTGTTAGGGTTAGGGCTCGGTTTAGGGTACGGGTTAGGATTAGGGTACGCATTAGGGTTAGGGTAGGGGTTAGGGTTAGGGTACGCATTAGGGTGAGGGTAGTTATTAAACCTATCCCACTCTCTAGATACCCCTTAGCACGTAAAGGAATATTATTTGGGGGTCCAGCCATGGAGAAGAGTTTAGACACGAGGAGAAGATAAGGAACACACCCATTATCAAGAAATCACATTACGATTCTCTTTTTAACCTGTTCCTTAAAACACTAGTGCTTAGGAATCTATTGGAGGCAGAAGCAGTCAAGGGTAGCTTAGGGTTAGGGTTAGGGTTAGATTGATGTTTAGGGTACGGCTTAGGTTAGGGGTTCAGGGATGGTTTCGGGTAGGGCATAGGGTATGGGTTAGGGTTAGGGTTAGGGTTAGTGTTAGGGTTAGGGCTCGGTTTAGGGTACGGGTTAGGATTAGGGTACGCGTTAGGGTTAGGGTAGGGGTTAGGGTTAGGGTACGCGTTAGGGTGAGGTAGTTATTAAACCTATCCCACTCTCTAGATACCCCTTAGCACGTAAAGGAATATTATTTGGGGGTCCAGCCATGGAGAAGAGTTTAGACACTAGGAGAAGATAAGGAACACACCCATTATCAAGAAATCACATTAGGATTCTCTTTTTAACCTGTTCCTTAAAACACTAGTGCTTAGGAAATCTATTGGAGGCAGAAGCAGTGAAGGGTAGCTTAGGGTTAGGGTTAGGGTTAGATTGAGGGTTAGGGTACGGCTTAGGGTACGGGTTCAGGGAGGGGTTCCGGTAGGGCGTAGGGTATGGGTTAGGGTTAGGGTTAGGGTTCGTGTTAGGTTTAGGCCTCGGTTTATGGTACGGGTTAGGATTAGGGTACGCGTTAGTGTTAGGGTAGGATTTAGGGTTAGGGTACGCGATAGGGTGAGGTTAGTTATTAAACCTATCCCACTCTCTAGATACCCCTTAGCACGTAAAGGAATATTATTTGGGGGTCCAGCCATGGAGAAGAGTTTAGACACTAGGAGAAGATAAGGAACACACCCATTATCAACAAATCACATTAAGATTCTCTTTTTAACCTGTTCCTTAAAACACTAGTGCTTAGGAAATCTATTGGAGGCAGAAGCAGTCAAGGGTAGCTTAGGGTTAGTGTTAGGGTTAGATTGAGGGTTAGGGTATGGCTTAGGGTACGGGTTCGGGGAGGGGTTCCGGTAGGGCGTAGGGTATGGGTTAGGGTTAGGGTTAGGGTTCGTGTTAGGTTTAGGCTTCGGTTTAGGGTACGGGTTAGGATTAGGGTACGCGTTAGTGTTAGGGTAGGGGTTAGGGTTAGGGTACGCGATAGGGTGAGGTTAGTTATTAAACCTATCCCACTCTCCAGATACCCCTTAGCACGTAAAGGAATATTATTTGGGGGTCCAGCCATGGAGAAGAGTTTAGACACTAGGAGAAGATAAGGAACACACCCATTATCAAGAAATCACATTAGGATTCTCTTTTTAACCTGTTCCTTAAAACACTAGTGCTTAGGAAATCTACTGGAGGCAGAAGCAGTCAAGGGTAGCTTAGGGTTAGGGTTAGGGTTAGATTGAGGGTTAGGGTACGGCTTAGGGTACGGGTTCGGGGACGGGTTCGGGTAGGGCGTAGGGTATGGGTTAGGGTTAGGGTTAGGGTTAGTGTTAGGGTTAGGGCTCGGTTTAGGGTACGGGTTAGGATTAGGGTACGGGTTAGGGTTAGGTTAGGGGTTAGCGTTAGGGTACGCGTTAGGGTGAGGGTAGTTATTAAACCTATCCCACTCTCTGGATACCCCTTAGCACGTAAAGGAATATTATTTGGGGGTCCAGCCATGGAGAAGAGTTTAGACACGAGGAGAAGATAAGGAACACACCCATTATCAAGAAATCACATTAGGATTCTCTTTTTAACCTGTTCCTTAAAACACTAGTGCTTAGGAAATCTATTGGAGGCAGAAGCAGTCAAGGGTAGCTTAGGGTTAGGGTTAGGGTTAGGTTGAGGGTTAGGGTACGGCTTAGGGTACGGGTTCGGGGAGGGGTTCGGGTAGGGCGTAGGGTATGGGTTAGGGTTAGGGTTAGGGTTCGTGTTAGGGTTAGGCCTTGGTTTAGGGTACGGGTTAGGATTAGGGTACGCGTTAGTGTTAGGGTAGGGGTTAGGGTTAGGGTACGCGATAGGGTGAGGTTAGTTATTAAACCTATCCCACTCTCTAGATACCCCTTAGCACGTAAAGGAATATTATTTGGGGGTCCAGCCATGGAGAAGAGTTTAGACACGAGGAGAAGATAAGGAACACACCCATTATCAAGAAATCACATTAGGATTCTCTTTTTAACCTGTTCCTTAAAACACTAGTGCTTAGGAAATCTATTGGAGGCAGAAGCAGTCAAGGGTAGCTTAGGGTTAGGGTTAGGGTTAGATTGAGGGTTAGTGTACGTCTTAGGTACGGGTTCGGGGAGGGGTTCGGGTAGGGAGTAGGGTATGGGTTAGGGTTAGGGTTAGGGTTCGTGTTAGGGTTAGTGCTCGGTTTAGGGTACGGGTTAGGATTAGGGTACGCGTTAGTGTTAGGGTAGGGGTTAGGGTTAGGGTACGCGATAGGGTGAGGTTAGTTATTAAACCTATCCCACTCTCTAGATACCCCTTAGCACGTAAAGGAATATTATTTGGGGGTCCAGCCATGGAGAAGAGTTTAGACACTACGAGAAGATAAGGAACACACCCATTATCAAGAAATCACATTAGGATTCTCTTTTTAACCTGTTCCTTAAAACACTAGTGCTTAGGAAATCTATTGGAGGCAGAAGCCGTCAAGGGTAGCTTAGGTTTAGGGTTAGGGTTAGGGTGAGGGTTAGGGTACGGCTTAGGGTACGGGATCAGGGAGGGGTTCAGGTAGGGCGTAGGGTATGGGTTAGGGTTAGGGTTAGGGTTAGTGTTAGGGTTAGGGCTCGGTTTAGGGTACGGGTTAGGATTAGGGTACGCGTTAGGGTTAGGGTAGGGGTTAGGGTTAGGGTATGCGTTAGGGTGAGGGTAGTTATTAAACCTATCCCACTCTCTAGATACCCCTTAGCACGTAAAGGAATATTATTTGGGGGTCCAGCCATGGAGAAGAGTTTAGACACTAGGAGAAGATAAGGAACACACCCATTATCACGAAATCACATTAGGATTCTCTTTTTAACCTGTTCCTTAAAACACTAGTGCTTAGGAAATCTATTGGAGGCAGAAGCAGTCAAGGGTAGCTTAGGGTTAGGGTTAGGGTTAGATTGAGGGTTAGGGTACGGCTTAGGGTACGGGTTCGGGGAGGGGTTCGGGTAGGGCGTAGGGTATGGGTTAGGGTTAGGGTTAGGGCTAGTGTTAGGGTTAGGGCTCGGTTTAGGGTACGGGTTAGGATTAGGGTACGCATTAGGGTTAGGGTAGGGGTTAGGGTTAGGGTACGCGTTAGGGTGAGGGTAGTTATTAAACCTATCCCACTCTCTAGATACCCCTTAGCACGTAAAGGAATATTATTTGGGGGTCCAGCCATGGAGAAGAGTTTAGACACGAGGAGAAGATAAGGAACACACCCATTATCAAGAAATCACATTAGGATTCTCTTTTTAACCTGTTCCTTAAAACACTAGTGCTTAGGAAATCTATTGGAGGCAGAAGCCGTCAAGGGTAGCTTAGGTTTAGGGTTAGGGTTAGGGTGAGGGTTAGGGTACGGCTTAGGGTACGGGTTCGGGGAGGGGTTCGGGTAGGGAGTAGGGTATGGGTTAGGGTTAGGGTTAGGCTTCGTGTTAGGGTTAGGGCTCGGTTTAGGGTACGGGTTAGGATTAGGATACGCGTTAGTGTTAGGGTAGGGGTTAGGGTTAGGGTACGCGATAGGGTGAGGTTAGTTATTAAACCTATCCCACTCTCTAGATACCCCTTAGCACGTAAAGGAATATTATTTGGGGGTCCAGCCATGGAGAAGAGTTTAGACACTACGAGAAGATAAGGAACACACCCATTATCAAGAAATCACATTAGGATTCTCTTTTTAACCTGTTCCTTAAAACACTAGTGCTTAGGAAATCTATTGGAGGCAGAAGCAGTCAAGGGTAGCTTAGGGTTAGGGTTAGGGTTAGATTGAGGGTTAGGGTACGGCTTACGGTACGGGTTCGGGGAGGGGTTCAGGTAGGGCGTAGGGTATGGGGAAGGGTTAGGGTTAGGGTTAGTGTTAGGGTTAGGGCTCGGTTTAGGGTACGGGTTAGGATTAGGGTACGCGTTAGGGTTAGGGTACGGGTTAGGGTTAGGGTACGCGTTAGGGTGAGGGTAGTTATTAAACCTATCCCACTCTCTAGATACCCCTTAGCACGTAAAGGAATATTATTTGGGGGTCCAGCCATGGAGAAGAGTTTAGACACTAGGAGAAGATAAGGAACACACCCATTATCACGAAATCACATTAGGATTCTCTTTTTAACCTGTTCCTTAAAACACTAGTGCTTAGGAAATCTATTGGAGGCAGAAGCAGTCAAGGGTAGCTTAGGGTTAGGGTTAGGGTTAGATTGAGGGTTAGGGTACGGCTTAGGGTACGGGTTCGGGGAGGGGTTCGGGTAGGGCGTAGGGTATGGGTTAGGGTTAGGGTTAGGGTTAGTGTTAGGGTTAGGGCTCGGTTTAGGGTACGGGTTAGGATTAGGGTACGCGTTAGGGTTAGGGTAGGGGTTAGGGTTAGGGTACGCGTTAGGGTGAGGGTAGTTATTAAACCTCTCCCTCTCTCTAGATACCCCTTAGCACGTAAAGGAATATTATTTGGGGGTCCAGCCATGGAGAAGAGTTTAGACACTAGGAGAAGATAAGGAACACACCCATTATCACGAAATCACATTAGGATTCTCTTTTTAACCTATTCCTTAAAACACTAGTGCTTAGGAAATCTATTGGAGGCAAAAGCAGTCAAGGGTAGCTTAGGGTTAGGGTTAGGGTGAGGGTTAGGGTACGGCTTAGGGTACGGGTTCGTGAGGCTTTCGGGTAGGTCGTAGGGTATGGGTTAGGGTTAGGGTTAGTGTTAGAGTTAGGGCTCGGTTTAGGGTACGGGTTAGGATTAGGGTATGCATTAGGGTTAGGGTAGGGGTTAGTGTTATGGTACGCGTTAGGGTGAGGGTAGTTATTAAACCTATCCCATTCTCTAGATACCCCTTAGCACGTAAAGGAATATTATTTGGGGGTCCAGCCATGGAGAAGAGTTTAGACACGAGGAGAAGATAAGGAACACACCCATTATCAAGGAATCACATTAGGATTCTCTTTTTAACCTGTTCCTTAAAAAACTAGTGCTTAGGAAATCTATTGGAGGCAGAAGCCGTCAAGGGTAGCTTAGGTTTAGGGTTAGGTTTAGGGTGAGGGTTAGGGTACGGGTTCAGTGAGGGGTACGGGTAGGGCGTAGGGTATGGGTTAGGGTTAGGGTTAGGGTTAGTGTTAGGGTTAGGGCTCGGTTTAGGGTACGGGTGAGGATTAGGGTACGCGTTAGTGTTAGGGTAGGGGTTAGGGTTAGGGTACGCGATTGGGTGAGGTTAGTTATTAAACCTATCCCACTCTCTAGATACCCCTTAGCACGTAAAGGAATATTATTTGGGGGTCCAGCCATGGAGAAGAATTTAGACACGAGGAGAAGATAAGGAACACTCCCATTATCAAGAAATCACATTAGGATTCTCTTTTTAACCTGTTCCTTAAAACACTAGTGCTTAGGGAATCTATTGGTGGGAGAAGCAATCAAGGGTAGCTTAGGGTTAGGGTGAGGGTTAGGGTATGGCTTAGGGTACGGGTTCGGGGAGGGGTTCGGGTAGGGCGTAGTGTATGTGTTAGGGTTAGGGTTAGGGTTAGTGTTAGGGTTAGGGCTCGGTTTAGGGTACGGGTTAGGATTAGGGTACGCATTAGGGTTAGGGTAGGGGTTAGGGTTATGGTACGCGTTAGGGTGAGGGTAGTTATTAAACCTATCCCACTCTCTAGATACCCCTTAGCACGTAAAGGAATATTATTTGGTTGTCCAGCCATGGAGAAGAGTTTAGACACGAGGAAAAGATAAGGAACACACCCATTATCACGAAATCACATTAGGATTCTCTTTTTAACCTGTTCCTTAAAACACTAGTGCTTAGGAAATCTATTGGAGGCAGAAGCAGTCAAGGGTAGCTTAGGGTTAGGGTTAGTGTTAGGGTGAGGTTTAGGGTATGGCTTAGGGTACGGGTTCGGGGAGGGGTTCGGGTAGGGCGTAGGGTATGGGTTAGGGTTAGGGTTAGGGTTAGTGTTAGGGTTAGGGCTCGGTTTAGGGTACGGGTTAGGATTAGGGTACGCGTTAGTCTTAGGGGAGGGGTTAGGGTTAGGGTACGCGATAGGGTGAGGTTAGTTATTAAACCTATCCCACTCTCTTGATACCCCTTAGCACGTAAAGGAATATTATTTGGGGGTCCAGCCATGGAGAAGAGATTAGACACGAGGAGAAGATAAGGAACACACCCATTATCAAGAAATCACATTAGGATTCTCTTTTTAACCTGTTCCTTAAAACACTAATGCTTAGGAAATCTATTGGAGGCAGAAGCAGTCAAGGGTAGCTTAGGGTTAGGGTTAGGGTTAGGGTACGGCTTAGGGTACGGGTTCGGGGAGGGGTTCGGATAGGGCGTAGGGTATGGGTTAGGGTTAGGGTTAGGGTTAGTGTTAGGGTTAGGGCTCGGTTTAGGGTACGGGTTAGGATTCGTGTAGGGGTTAGGGTTAGGGTACGCGTTAGGGTGAGGGTAGTTATTAAACCTCTCCCTCTCTCTAGATACCCCATAGCACGTAAAGGAATATTATTTGGGGGTCCAGCCATGGAGAAGAGTTTAGACACTAGGAGAAGATAAGGAACACACCCATTATCAAGAAATCACATTAGGATTCTCTTTTTAACCTGTTCCTTAAAACACTAGTGCTTAGGAAATCTATTGGAGGCAGAAGCAGTCAAGGGTAGCTTAGGGTTAGTGTTAGGGTTAGGGTGAGGGTTAGGGTATGGCTTAGGGTACGGGTTCGGGGAGGGGTTCGGGTAGGGCGTAGGGTATGGGTTAGGATGAGGGTTAGGGTTAGTGTTAGGGTTAGGGCTCGGTTTAGGGTACGGGTTAGGATTAGAGTACGCGTTAGTGTTAGGGTAGGGGTTAGGGTTAGGGTACGCGATTGGGTGAGGTTAGTTATTAAACCTATCCCACTCTCTAGATACCCCTTAGCACGTAAAGGAATATTATTTGGGGGTCGAGCCATGGAGAAGAGTTTAGACACGAGGAGAAGATAAGGAACACACCCATTATCAAGAAATCACATTAGGATTCTCTTTTTAACCTGTTCCTTAAAACACTAGTGCTTAGGAAATCTATTGGAGGCAGAAGCCGTCAAGGGTAGCTTAGGTTTAGGGTTAGGGTTAGGGTGAGGGTTAGGGTACGGCTTAGGGTACGGGTTCAGGGAGGGGTTCAGGTAGGGCGTAGGGTATGGGTTAGGGTTAGGGTTAGTGTTAGGGTTAGGGCTCGGTTTAGGGTACGGGTGAGGATTAGGGTACGCGTTAGTGTTAGGGTAGGGGTTAGGGTTAGGGTACGCGATTGGGTGAGGTTAGTTATTAAACCTATCCCACTCTCTAGATACCCCTTAGCACGTAAAGGAATATTATTTGGGGGTCCAGCCATGGAGAAGAATTTAGACACGAGGAGAAGATAAGGAACACTCCCATTATCAAGAAATCACATTAGGATTCTCTTTTTAACCTGTTCCTTAAAACACTAGTGCTTAGGGAATCTATTGGTGGGAGAAGCAATCAAGGGTAGCTTAGGGTTAGTGTGAGGGTTAGGGTATGGCTTAGGGTACGGGTTCGGGGAGGGGTTCGGGTAGGGCGTAGTGTATGTGTTAGGGTTAGGGTTAGGGTTAGTGTTAGGGTTAGGGCTCGGTTTAGGGTACGGGTTAGGATTAGGGTACGCATTAGGGTTAGGGTAGGGGTTAGGGTTATGGTACGCGTTAGGGTGAGGGTAGTTATTAAACCTATCCCACTCTCTAGATACCCCTTAGCACGTAAAGGAATATTATTTGGTTGTCCAGCCATGGAGAAGAGTTTAGACACGAGGAAAAGATAAGGAACACACCCATTATCACGAAATCACATTAGGATTCTCTTTTTAACCTGTTCCTTAAAACACTAGTGCTTAGGAAATCTATTGGAGGCAGAAGCAGTCAAGGGTAGCTTAGGGTTAGGGTTAGTGTTAGGGTGAGGTTTAGGGTATGGCTTAGGGTACGGGTTCGGGGAGGGGTTCGGGTAGGGCGTAGGGTATGGGTTAGGGTTAGGGTTAGGGTTAGTGTTAGGGTTAGGGCTCGGTTTAGGGTACGGGTTAGGATTAGGGTACGCGTTAGTCTTAGGGGAGGGGTTAGGGTTAGGGTACGCGATAGGGTGAGGTTAGTTATTAAACCTATCCCACTCTCTTGATACCCCTTAGCACGTAAAGGAATATTATTTGGGGGTCCAGCCATGGAGAAGAGATTAGACACGAGGAGAAGATAAGGAACACACCCATTATCAAGAAATCACATTAGGATTCTCTTTTTAACCTGTTCCTTAAAACACTAATGCTTAGGAAATCTATTGGAGGCAGAAGCAGTCAAGGGTAGCTTAGGGTTAGGGTTAGGGTTAGGGTACGGCTTAGGGTACGGGTTCGGGGAGGGGTTCGGATAGGGCGTAGGGTATGGGTTAGGGTTAGGGTTAGGGTTAGTGTTAGGGTTAGGGCTCGGTTTAGGGTACGGGTTAGGATTCGTGTAGGGGTTAGGGTTAGGGTACGCGTTAGGGTGAGGGTAGTTATTAAACCTCTCCCTCTCTCTAGATACCCCATAGCACGTAAAGGAATATTATTTGGGGGTCCAGCCATGGAGAAGAGTTTAGACACTAGGAGAAGATAAGGAACACACCCATTATCAAGAAATCACATTAGGATTCTCTTTTTAACCTGTTCCTTAAAACACTAGTGCTTAGGAAATCTATTGGAGGCAGAAGCAGTCAAGGGTAGCTTAGGGTTAGTGTTAGGGTTAGGGTGAGGGTTAGGGTATGGCTTAGGGTACGGGTTCGGGGAGGGGTTCGGGTAGGGCGTAGGGTATGGGTTAGGATGAGGGTTAGGGTTAGTGTTAGGGTTAGGGCTCGGTTTAGGGTACGGGTTAGGATTAGAGTACGCGTTAGTGTTAGGGTAGGGGTTAGGGTTAGGGTACGCGATTGGGTGAGGTTAGTTATTAAACCTATCCCACTCTCTAGATACCCCTTAGCACGTAAAGGAATATTATTTGGGGGTCGAGCCATGGAGAAGAGTTTAGACACGAGGAGAAGATAAGGAACACACCCATTATCAAGAAATCACATTAGGATTCTCTTTTTAACCTGTTCCTTAAAACACTAGTGCTTAGGAAATCTATTGGAGGCAGAAGCCGTCAAGGGTAGCTTAGGTTTAGGGTTAGGGTTAGGGTGAGGGTTAGGGTACGGCTTAGGGTACGGGTTCAGGGAGGGGTTCAGGTAGGGCGTAGGGTATGGGTTAGGGTTAGGGTTAGTGTTAGGGTTAGGGCTCGGTTTAGGGTACGGGTTAGGATTAGGGTACGCGTTAGGGTTAGGGTAGGGGTTAGGGTTAGGGTACGCTTTAGGCTGAGGGTAGTTATTAAACCTATCCCACTCTCTAGATACGCCTTAGCACGTAAAGGAATATTATTTGGGGGTCCAGCCATGGAGAAGAGTTTAGACACTAGGAGAAGATAAGGAACACACCCATTATCACGAAATCACATTAGGATTCTCTTTTTAACCTGTTCCTTAAAACACTAGTTCTTAGGAAATCTATTGGAGGCAGAAGCCGTCAAGGGTAGCTTAGGTTTAGGGTTAGGGTTAGGGTGAGGGTTAGGGTACGGCTTAGGGTAGGGGTTCAGGGAGGGGTTCGGGTAGGGCGTAGGGTATGGGTTAGGGTTAGGGTTAGGGTTAGTGTTAGGGTTAGTGCTCGGTTTAGGGTACGGGTTAGGATTAGGGTACGTGTTAGGGTTAGGGTAGGGGTTAGGGTTAGGGTACGCGTTACGGTGAGGGTAGTTATTAAACCTATCCCAATCTGTAGATACCCCTTAGCACGTAAAGGAATATTATTTGGGGGTCCAGCCATGGAGAAGAGTTTAGACACTAGGAGAAGATAAGGAACACACCCATTATCACGAAATCACATTAGGATTCTCTTTTTAACCTGTTCCTTAAAACACTAGTGCTTAGGAAATCTATTGGAGGCAGAAGCAGTCAAGGGTAGCTTAGGGTTAGGCTTAGGGTTAGGGTGAGGGTTAGGGTACGGCTTAGGGTACGGGTTCGGGGAGGGGTTCGGGTAGGGAGTAAGGTATCGGTTAGGTTTAGGGTTAGGGTTCGTGTTAGGGTTAGGGTTCGGTTTAGGGTACGGGTTAGGATTAGGGTACGGGTTAGTGTTAGGGTAGGAGTTAGGGTTAGGGTACGCGATAGGGTGAGGTTACTTATTAAACCTATCCCACTCTCTAGATACCCCTTAGCACGTAAAGGAATATTATTTGGGGGTCCAGCCATGGAGAAGAGTTTAGACACTAGGAGAAGATAAGGAACACACCCATTATCAAGAAATCACATTAGGATTCTCTTTTTAACCTGTTCCTTAAAACACTAGTGCTTAGGAAATCTATTGGAGGCAGAAGCAGTCAAGGGTAGCTTAGGGTTAGGGTTAGGGTTAGGGTGAGGGTTAGGGTACGGCTTAGGGTACGGGTTCGTGAGGCTTTCGGGTAGGGCGTAGGTTATGGGTTAGGGTTAGGTTTAGTGTTAGAGTTAGGGCTCGGTTTAGGGTACGGGTTAGGATTAGGGTATGCATTAGGGTTAGGGTAGGGGTTAGGGTTATGGTACGTGTTAGGGTGAGGGTAGTTATTAAACCTATCCCATTCTCTAGATACCCCTTAGCACGTAAAGGAATATTATTTGGGGGTCCAGCCATGGAGAAGAGTTTAGACACGAGGAGAAGATAAGGAACACACCCATTATCAAGGAATCACATTAGGATTCACTTTTTAACCTGTTCCTTAAAAAACTAGTGCTTAGGAAATCTATTGGAGGCAGAAGCCGTCAAGGGTAGCTTAGGTTTAGGGTTAGGTTTAGGGTGAGGGTTAGGGTACGGGTTCAGTGAGGGGTACGGGTAGGGCGTAGGGTATGGGTTAGGGTTAGGGTTAGGGTTAGTGTTAGGGTTAGGGCTCGGTTTAGGGTACGGGTTAGGATTAGGGTACGCGTTAGTGTTAGGGTAGGGGTTAGGGTTAGGGTACGCGTTAGGGTGAGGGTAGTTATTAAACCTATCCCACTCTCTAGATACCCCTTAGCACGTAAAGGAATATTATTTGGGGGTCCAGCCATGGAGAAGAGTTTAGACACGAGGAGAAGATAAGGAACACACCCATTATCACGAAATCACATTAGGATTCTCTTTTTAACCTGTTCCTTAAAACACTAGTGCTTAGGAAATCTATTGGAGGCAGAAGCAGTCAAGGGTAGCTTAGGGTTAGGGTTAGGGTTAGGGTACGGCTTAGGGTACGGGTTCGGGGAGGGGTTCGGATAGGGCGTAGGGTATGGGTTAGGGTTAGGGTTAGGGTTAGAGTTAGGGTTAGGGCTCGGTTTAGGGTACGGTTTAGGATTCGTGTAGGGGTTAGGGTTAGGGTACGCGTTAGGGTGAGGGTAGTTATTAAACCTCTCCCTCTTTCTAGATACCCCATAGCACGTAAAGGAATATTATTTGGGGGTCCAGCCATGGAGAAGAGTTTAGACACGACGAGAAGATAAGGAACACACCCATTATCAAGGAATCACATTAGGATTCTCTTTTTAACCTGTTCCTTAAAACACTAGTGCTTAGGAAATCTATTGGAGGCAGAAGCAGTCAAGGGTAGCTTAGGGTTAGTGTTAGGGTTAGGGTGAGGGTTAGGGTATCGCTTAGGGTACGGGTTCGGGGAGGGGTTCGGGTAGGGCGTAGGGTATGGGTTAGGGTTAGGGTTAGGGTTAGTGTTAGGGTTAGGGCTCGGTTTAGGGTACGGGTTAGGATTAGGGTACGCGTTAGGGTTAGGGTAGTGGTTAGGGTTAGGGTACGCGTTAGGGTGAGGGTAGTTATTAAACCTATCACACTCTCTAGATACCCCTTAGCACGTAAAGGAATATTATTTGGGGGTCCAGCCATGGAGAAGAGTTTAGACACGAGGAGAAGATAAGGAACACACCCATTATCAAGAAATCACATTAGGATTCTCTTTTTAACCTGTTCCTTAAAACACTAGTGCTTAGGAAATCTATTGGAGGCAGAAGCCGTCAAGGGTAGCTTAGGTTTAGGGTTAGGGTTAGGGTGAGGGTTAGGGTACGGCTTAGGGTACGGGTTCAGGGAGGGGTTCAGGTAGGGCGTAGGGTATGGGTTAGGGTTAGGGTTAGTGTTAGGGTTAGGGCTCGGTTTAGGGTACGGGTTAGGATTAGGGTACGCGTTAGGGTTAGGGTAGGGGTTAGGGTTAGGGTACGCTTTAGGCTGAGGGTAGTTATTAAACCTATCCCACTCTCTAGATACGCCTTAGCACGTAAAGGAATATTATTTGTGGGTCCAGCCATGGAGAAGAGTTTAGACACTAGGAGAAGATAAGGAACACACCCATTATCACGAAATCACATTAGGATTCTCTTTTTAACCTGTTACTTAAAACACTAGTTCTTAGGAAATCTATTGGAGGCAGAAGCCGTCAAGGGTAGCTTAGGTTTAGGGTTAGGGTTAGGGTGAGGGTTAGGGTACGGCTTAGGGTAGGGGTTCAGGGAGGGGTTCGGGTAGGGCGTAGGGTATGGGTTAGGGTTAGGGTTAGGGTTAGTGTTAGGGTTAGTGCTCGGTTTAGGGTACGGGTTAGGATTAGGGTACGCGTTAGGGTTAGGGTAGGGGTTAGGGTTAGGGTACGCGTTACGGTGAGGGTAGTTATTAAACCTATCCCAATCTGTAGATACCCCTTAGCACGTAAAGGAATATTATTTGGGGGTCCAGCCATGGAGAAGAGTTTAGACACTAGGAGAAGATAAGGAACACACCCATTATCACGAAATCACATTAGGATTCTCTTTTTAACCTGTTCCTTAAAACACTAGTGCTTAGGAAATCTATTGGAGGCAGAAGCAGTCAAGGGTAGCTTAGGGTTAGGCTTAGGGTTAGGGTGAGGGTTAGGGTACGGCTTAGGGTATGGGTTCGGGGAGGGGTTCGGGTAGGGAGTAAGGTATCGGTTAGGTTTAGGGTTAGGGTTCGTGTTAGGGTTAGGGTTCGGTTTAGGGTACGGGTTAGGATTAGGGTACGGGTTAGTGTTAGGGTAGGAGTTAGGGTTAGGGTACGCGATAGGGTGAGGTTAGTTATTAAACCTATCCCACTCTCTAGATACCCCTTAGCACGTAAAGGAATATTATTTGGGGGTCCAGCCATGGAGAAGAGTTTAGACACTAGGAGAAGATAAGGAACACACCCATTATCAAGAAATCACATTAGGATTCTCTTTTTAACCTGTTCCTTAAAACACTAGTGCTTAGGAAATCTATTGGAGGCAGAAGCAGTCAAGGGTAGCTTAGGGTTAGGGTTAGGGTTAGGGTACGGCTTAGGGTACGGGTTCGGGGAGGGGTTCGGATAGGGCGTAGGGTATGGGTTAGGGTTAGGGTTAGGGTTAGTGTTAGGGTTAGGGCTCGGTTTAGGGTACGGGTTAGGATTCGTGTAGGGGTTAGGGGTAGGGTACGCGTTAGGGTGAGGGTAGTTATTAAACCTCTCCCTCTCTCTAGATACCCCATAGCACGTAAAGGAATATTATTTGGGGGTCCAGCCATGGAGAAGAGTTTAGACACTAGGAGAAGATAAGGAACACACCCATTATCAAGAAATCACATTAGGATTCTCTTTTTAACCTGTTCCTTAAAACACTAGTGCTTAGGAAATCTATTGGAGGCAGAAGCAGTCAAGGGTAGCTTAGGGTTAGTGTTAGGGTTAGGGTGAGGGTTAGGGTATGGCTTAGGGTACGGGTTCGGGGAGGGGTTCGGGTAGGGCGTAGGGTATGGGTTAGGGTTAGGTTTAGGGTTCGTGTTAGGGTTAGGGCTCGGTTTAGGGTACGGGTTAGGATTAGGGTACGCGTTAGGGTTAGGGTAGTGGTTAGGGTTAGGTTACGCGTTAGGGTGAGGGTAGTTATTAAACCTATCACACTCTCTAGATACCCCTTAGCACGTAAAGGAATATTATTTGGGGGTCCAGCCATGGAGAAGAGTTTAGACACGAGGAGAAGATAAGGAACACACCCATTATCAAGAAATCACATTAGGATTCTCTTTTTAACCTGTTCCTTAAAACACTAGTGCTTAGGAAATCTATTGGAGGCAGAAGCCGTCAAGGGTAGCTTAGGGTTAGGGTTAGGGTTAGGGTGAGGGTTAGGGTACGGCTTAGGGTACGGGTTCAGGGAGGGGTTCGGGTAGGGCGTAGGGTATGGGTTAGGGTTAGGGTTAGTGTTAGGGTTAGGGCTCGGTTTAGGGTATGGGTTAGGGTTAGGGTACGCGTTAGGGTTACGGTAGGGGTTAGGGTTCGGGTACGTGTTAGGGTGAGGGTAGTTATTAAACCTATCCCACTCTCTAGATACCCCTTAGCACGTAAAGGAATATTATTTGGGGGTCCAGCCATGGAGAAGAGTTTAGACACGAGGAGAAGATAAGGAACACACCCATTATCAAGAAATCACATTAGGATTCTCTTTTTAACCTGTTCCTTAAAACACTAGTGCTTAGGAAATCTATTAGAGGCAGAAGCAGTCAAGGGTAGCTTAGGGTTAGGGTTAGGGTTAGGGTGAGGGTTAGGGTACGGCTTAGGGTATGGGTTGGGGGAGGGGTTCGGGTAGGGCGTAGGGTATGGGTTAGGATGAGGGTTAGGGTTAGTGTTAGGGTTAGGGCTCGGTTTAGGGTACGGGTTAGGATTAGAGTACGCGTTAGTGTTAGGGTAGGGGTTAGGGTTAGGGTACGCGATTGGGTGAGGTTAGTTATTAAACCTATCCCACTCTCTAGATACCCCTTAGCACGTAAAGGAATATTATTTGGGGGTCGAGCCATGGAGAAGAGTTTAGACACGAGGAGAAGATAAGGAACACACCCATTATCAAGAAATCACATTAGGATTCTCTTTTTAACCTGTTCCTTAAAACACTAGTGCTTAGGAAATCTATTGGAGGCAGAAGCCGTCAAGGGTAGCTTAGGTTTAGGGTTAGGGTTAGGGTGAGGGTTAGGGTACGGCTTAGGGTACGGGTTCAGGGAGGGGTTCAGGTAGGGCGTAGGGTATGGGTTAGGGTTAGGGTTAGTGTTAGGGTTAGGGCTCGGTTTAGGGTACGGGTTAGGATTAGGGTACGCGTTAGGGTTAGGGTAGGGGTTAGGGTTAGGGTACGCTTTAGGCTGAGGGTAGTTATTAAACCTATCCCACTCTCTAGATACGCCTTAGCACGTAAAGGAATATTATTTGGGGGTCCAGCCATGGAGAAGAGTTTAGACACTAGGAGAAGATAAGGAACACACCCATTATCACGAAATCACATTAGGATTCTCTTTTTAACCTGTTCCTTAAAACACTAGTTCTTAGGAAATCTATTGGAGGCAGAAGCCGTCAAGGGTAGCTTAGGTTTAGGGTTAGGGTTAGGGTGAGGGTTAGGGTACGGCTTAGGGTAGGGGTTCAGGGAGGGGTTCGGGTAGGGCATAGGGTATGGGTTAGGGTTAGGGTTAGGGTTAGTGTTAGGGTTAGTGCTCGGTTTAGGGTACGGGTTAGGATTAGGGTACGCGTTAGGGTTAGGGTAGGGGTTAGGGTTAGGGTACGCGTTACGGTGAGGGTAGTTATTAAACCTATCCCAATCTGTAGATACCCCTTAGCACGTAAAGGAATATTATTTGGGGGTCCAGCCATGGAGAAGAGTTTAGACACTAGGAGAAGATAAGGAACACACCCATTATCACGAAATCACATTAGGATTCTCTTTTTAACCTGTTCCTTAAAACACTAGTGCTTAGGAAATCTATTGGAGGCAGAAGCAGTCAAGGGTAGCTTAGGGTTAGGCTTAGGGTTAGGGTGAGGGTTAGGGTACGGCTTAGGGTACGGGTTCGGGGAGGGGTTCGGGTAGGGAGTAAGGTATCGGTTAGGTTTAGGGTTAGGGTTCGTGTTAGGGTTAGGGTTCGGTTTAGGGTACGGGTTAGGATTAGGGTACGGGTTAGTGTTAGGGTAGGAGTTAGGGTTAGGGTACGCGATAGGGTGAGGTTAGTTATTAAACCTATCCCACTCTCTAGATACCCCTTAGCACGTAAAGGAATATTATTTGGGGGTCCAGCCATGGAGAAGAGTTTAGACACTAGGAGAAGATAAGGAACACACCCATTATCAAGAAATCACATTAGGATTCTCTTTTTAACCTGTTCCTTAAAACACTAGTGCTTAGGAAATCTATTGGAGGCAGAAGCAGTCAAGGGTAGCTTAGGGTTAGGGTTAGGGTTAGGGTGAGGGTTAGGGTACGGCTTAGGGTACGGGTTCGTGAGGCTTTCGGGTAGGGCGTAGGTTATGGGTTAGGGTTAGGTTTAGTGTTAGAGTTAGGGCTCGGTTTAGGGTACGGGTTAGGATTAGGGTATGCATTAGGGTTAGGGTAGGGGTTAGGGTTATGGTACGTGTTAGGGTGAGGGTAGTTATTAAACCTATCCCATTCTCTAGATACCCCTTAGCACGTAAAGGAATATTATTTGGGGGTCCAGCCATGGAGAAGAGTTTAGACACGAGGAGAAGATAAGGAACACACCCATTATCAAGGAATCACATTAGGATTCACTTTTTAACCTGTTCCTTAAAAAACTAGTGCTTAGAAAATCTATTGGAGGCAGAAGCCGTCAAGGGTAGCTTAGGTTTAGGGTTAGGTTTAGGGTGAGGGTTAGGGTACGGGTTCAGTGAGGGGTACGGGTAGGGCGTAGGGTATGGGTTAGGGTTAGGGTTAGGGTTAGTGTTAGGGTTAGGGCTCGGTTTAGGGTACGGGTTAGGATTAGGGTACGCGTTAGTGTTAGGGTAGGGGTTAGGGTTAGGGTACGCGTTAGGGTGAGGGTAGTTATTAAACCTATCCCACTCTCTAGATACCCCTTAGCACGTAAAGGAATATTATTTGGGGGTCCAGCCATGGAGAAGAGTTTAGACACGAGGAGAAGATAAGGAACACACCCATTATCACGAAATCACATTAGGATTCTCTTTTTAACCTGTTCCTTAAAACACTAGTGCTTAGGAAATCTATTGGAGGCAGAAGCAGTCAAGGGTAGCTTAGGGTTAGGGTTAGGGTTAGGGTACGGCTTAGGGTACGGGTTCGGGGAGGGGTTCGGATAGGGCGTAGGGTATGGGTTAGGGTTAGGGTTAGGGTTAGTGTTAGGGTTAGGGCTCGTTTTAGGGTACGGTTTAGGATTCGTGTAGGGGTTAGGTTTAGGGTACGCGTTAGGGTGAGGGTAGTTATTAAACCTCTCCCTCTTTCTAGATACCCCATAGCACGTAAAGGAATATTATTTGGGGGTCCAGCCATGGAGAAGAGTTTAGACACGACGAGAAGATAAGGAACACACCCATTATCAAGGAATCACATTAGGATTCTCTTTTTAACCTGTTCCTTAAAACACTAGTGCTTAGGAAATCTATTGGAGGCAGAAGCAGTCAAGGGTAGCTTAGGGTTAGTGTTAGGGTTAGGGTGAGGGTTAGGGTATCGCTTAGGGTACGGGTTCGGGGAGGGGTTCGGGTAGGGCGTAGGGTATGGGTTAGGGTTAGGGTTAGGGTTAGTGTTAGGGTTAGGTCTCGGTTTAGGGTACGGGTTAGGATTAGGGTACGCGTTAGGGTTAGGGTAGTGGTTAGGGTTAGGGTACGCGTTAGGGTGAGGGTAGTTATTAAACCTATCACACTCTCTAGATACCCCTTAGCACGTAAAGGAATATTATTTGGGGGTCCAGCCATGGAGAAGAGTTTAGACACGAGGAGAAGATAAGGAACACACCCATTATCAAGAAATCACATTAGGATTCTCTTTTTAACCTGTTCCTTAAAACACTAGTGCTTAGGAAATCTATTGGAGGCAGAAGCCGTCAAGGGTAGCTTAGGTTTAGGGTTAGGGTTAGGGTGAGGGTTAGGGTACGGCTTAGGGTACGGGTTCAGGGAGGGGTTCAGGTAGGGCGTAGGGTATGGGTTAGGGTTAGGGTTAGTGTTAGGGTTAGGGCTCGGTTTAGGGTACGGGTTAGGATTAGGGTACGCGTTAGGGTTAGGGTAGGGGTTAGGGTTAGGGTACGCTTTAGGCTGAGGGTAGTTATTAAACCTATCCCACTCTCTAGATACGCCTTAGCACGTAAAGGAATATTATTTGGGGGTCCAGCCATGGAGAAGAGTTTAGACACTAGGAGAAGATAAGGAACACACCCATTATCACGAAATCACATTAGGATTCTCTTTTTAACCTGTTCCTTAAAACACTAGTTCTTAGGAAATCTATTGGAGGCAGAAGCCGTCAAGGGTAGCTTAGGTTTAGGGTTAGGGTTAGGGTGAGGGTTAGGGTACGGCTTAGGGTAGGGGTTCAGGGAGGGGTTCGGGTAGGGCGTAGGGTATGGGTTAGGGTTAGGGTTAGGGTTAGTGTTAGGGTTAGTGCTCGGTTTAGGGTACGGGTTAGGATTAGGGTACGCGTTAGGGTTAGGGTAGGGGTTAGGGTTAGGGTACGCGTTACGGTGAGGGTAGTTATTAAACCTATCCCAATCTGTAGATACCCCTTAGCACGTAAAGGAATATTATTTGGGGGTCCAGCCATGGAGAAGAGTTTAGACACTAGGAGAAGATAAGGAACACACCCATTATCACGAAATCACATTAGGATTCTCTTTTTAACCTGTTCCTTAAAACACTAGTGCTTAGGAAATCTATTGGAGGCAGAAGCAGTCAAGGGTAGCTTAGGGTTAGGGTTAGGGTTAGGGTACGGCTTAGGGTACGGGTTCGGGGAGGGGTTCGGATAGGGCGTAGGGTATGGGTTAGGGTTAGGGTTAGGGTTAGTGTTAGGGTTAGGGCTCGGTTTAGGGTACGGTTTAGGATTCGTGTAGGGGTTAGGGTTAGGGTACGCGTTAGGGTGAGGGTAGTTATTAAACCTCTCCCTCTTTCTAGATACCCCATAGCACGTAAAGGAATATTATTTGGGGGTCCAGCCATGGAGAAGAGTTTAGACACGACGAGAAGATAAGGAACACACCCATTATCAAGGAATCACATTAGGATTCTCTTTTTAACCTGTTCCTTAAAACACTAGTGCTTAGGAAATCTATTGGAGGCAGAAGCAGTCAAGGGTAGCTTAGGGTTAGTGTTAGGGTTAGGGTGAGGGTTAGGGTATCGCTTAGGGTACGGGTTCGGGGAGGGGTTCGGGTAGGGCGTAGGGTATGGGTTAGGGTTAGGGTTAGGGTTAGTGTTAGGTTTAGGGCTCGGTTTAGGGTACGGGTTAGGATTAGGGTACGCGTTAGGGTTAGGGTAGTGGTTAGGGTTAGGGTACGCGTTAGGGTGAGGGTAGTTATTAAACCTATCACACTCTCTAGATACCCCTTAGCACGTAAAGGAATATTATTTGGGGGTCCAGCCATGGAGAAGAGTTTAGACACGAGGAGAAGATAAGGAACACACCCATTATCAAGAAATCACATTAGGATTCTCTTTTTAACCTGTTCCTTAAAACACTAGTGCTTAGGAATTCTATTGGAGGCAGAAGCCGTCAAGGGTAGCTTAGGTTTAGGGTTAGGGTTAGGGTGAGGGTTAGGGTACGGCTTAGGTTACGGGTTCAGGGAGGGGTTCAGGTAGGGCGTAGGGTATGGGTTAGGGTTAGGGTTAGTGTTAGGGTTAGGGCTCGGTTTAGGGTACGGGTTAGGATTAGGGTACGCGTTAGGGTTAGGGTAGGGGTTAGGGTTAGGGTACGCTTTAGGCTGAGGGTAGTTATTAAACCTATCCCACTCTCTAGATACGCCTTAGCACGTAAAGGAATATTATTTGGGGGTCCAGCCATGGAGAAGAGTTTAGACACTAGGAGAAGATAAGGAACACACCCATTATCACGAAATCACATTAGGATTCTCTTTTTAACCTGTTCCTTAAAACACTAGTTCTTAGGAAATCTATTGGAGGCAGAAGCCGTCAAGGGTAGCTTAGGTTTAGGGTTAGGGTTAGGGTGAGGGTTAGGGTACGGCTTAGGGTAGGGGTTCAGGGAGGGGTTCGGGTAGGGCGTAGGGTATGGGTTAGGGTTAGGGTTAGGGTTAGTGTTAGGGTTAGTGCTCGGTTTAGGGTACGGGTTAGGATTAGGGTACGCGTTAGGGTTAGGGTAGGGGTTAGGGTTAGGGTACGCGTTACGGTGAGGGTAGTTATTAAACCTATCCCAATCTGTAGATACCCCTTTGCACGTAAAGGAATATTATTTGGGGGTCCAGCCATGGAGAAGAGTTTAGACACTAGGAGAAGATAAGGAACACACCCATTATCACGAAATCACATTAGGATTCTCTTTTTAACCTGTTCCTTAAAACACTAGTGCTTAGGAAATCTATTGGAGGCAGAAGCAGTCAAGGGTAGCTTAGGGTTAGGCTTAGGGTTAGGGTGAGGGTTAGGGTACGGCTTAGGGTACGGGTTCGGGGAGGGGTTCGGGTAGGGAGTAAGGTATCGGTTAGGTTTAGGGTTAGGGTTCGTGTTAGGGTTAGGGTTCGGTTTAGGGTACGGGTTAGGATTAGGGTACGGGTTAGTGTTAGGGTAGGAGTTAGGGTTAGGGTACGCGATAGGGTGAGGTTAGTTATTAAACCTATCCCACTCTCTAGATACCCCTTAGCACGTAAAGGAATATTATTTGGGGGTCCAGCCATGGAGAAGAGTTTAGACACTAGGAGAAGATAAGGAACACACCCATTATCAAGAAATCACATTAGGATTCTCTTTTTAACCTGTTCCTTAAAACACTAGTGCTTAGGAAATCTATTGGAGGCAGAAGCAGTCAAGGGTAGCTTAGGGTTAGGGTTAGGGTTAGGGTGAGGGTTAGGGTACGGCTTAGGGTACGGGTTCGTGAGGCTTTCGGGTAGGGCGTAGGTTATGGGTTAGGGTTAGGTTTAGTGTTAGAGTTAGGGCTCGGTTTAGGGTACGGGTTAGGATTAGGGTATGCATTAGGGTTAGGGTAGGGGTTAGGGTTATGGTACGTGTTAGGGTGAGGGTAGTTATTAAACCTATCCCATTCTCTAGATACCCCTTAGCACGTAAAGGAATATTATTTGGGGGTCCAGCCATGGAGAAGAGTTTAGACACGAGGAGAAGATAAGGAACACACCCATTATCAAGGAATCACATTATGATTCACTTTTTAACCTGTTCCTTAAAAAACTAGTGCTTAGGAAATCTATTGGAGGCAGAAGCCGTCAAGGGTAGCTTAGGTTTAGGGTTAGGTTTAGGGTGAGGGTTAGGGTACGGGTTCAGTGAGGGGTACGGGTAGGGCGTAGGGTATGGGTTAGGGTTAGGGTTAGGGTTAATGTTAGGGTTAGGGCTCGGTTTAGGGTACGGGTTAGGATTAGGGTACGCGTTAGTGTTAGGGTAGGGGTTAGGGTTAGGGTACGCGTTAGGGTGAGGGTAGTTATTAAACCTATCCCACTCTCTAGATACCCCTTAGCACGTAAAGGAATATTATTTGGGGGTCCAGCCATGGAGAAGAGTTTAGACACGAGGAGAAGATAAGGAACACACCCATTATCACGAAATCACATTAGGATTCTCTTTTTAACCTGTTCCTTAAAACACTAGTGCTTAGGAAATCTATTGGAGGCAGAAGCAGTCAAGGGTAGCTTAGGGTTAGGGTTAGGGTTAGGGTACGGCTTAGGGTACGGGTTCGGGGAGGGGTTCGGATAGGGCGTAGGGTATGGGTTAGGGTTAGGGTTAGGGTTAGTGTTAGGGTTAGGGCTCGGTTTAGGGTACGGTTTAGGATTCGTGTAGGGGTTAGGGTTAGGGTACGCGTTAGGGTGAGGGTAGTTATTAAACCTCTCCCTCTTTCTAGATACCCCATAGCACGTAAAGGAATATTATTTGGGGGTCCAGCCATGGAGAAGAGTTTAGACACGACGAGAAGATAAGGAACACACCCATTATCAAGGAATCACATTAGGATTCTCTTTTTAACCTGTTCCTTAAAACACTAGTGCTTAGGAAATCTATTGGAGGCAGAAGCAGTCAAGGGTAGCTTAGGGTTAGTGTTAGGGTTAGGGTGAGGGTTAGGGTACGGCTTAGGGTACGGGTTCAGGGAGGGGTTCAGGTAGGGCGTAGGGTATGGGTTAGGGTTAGGGTTAGTGTTAGGGTTAGGGCTCGGTTTAGGGTACGGGTTAGGATTAGGGTACGCGTTAGGGTTAGGGTAGGGGTTAGGGTTAGGGTACGCTTTAGGCTGAGGGTAGTTATTAAACCTATCCCACTCTCTAGATACGCCTTAGCACGTAAAGGAATATTATTTGGGGGTCCAGCCATGGAGAAGAGTTTAGACACTAGGAGAAGATAAGGAACACACCCATTATCACGAAATCACATTAGGATTCTCTTTTTAACCTGTTCCTTAAAACACTAGTTCTTAGGAAATCTATTGGAGGCAGAAGCCGTCAAGGGTAGCTTAGGTTTAGGGTTAGGGTTAGGGTGAGGGTTAGGGTACGGCTTAGGGTAGGGGTTCAGGGAGGGGTTCGGGTAGGGCGTAGGGTATGGGTTAGGGTTAGGGTTAGGGTTAGTGTTAGGGTTAGTGCTCGGTTTAGGGTACGGGTTAGGATTAGGGTACGCGTTAGGGTTAGGGTAGGGGTTAGGGTTAGGGTACGCGTTACGGTGAGGGTAGTTATTAAACCTATCCCAATCTGTAGATACCCCTTAGCACGTAAAGGAATATTATTTGGGGGTCCAGCCATGGAGAAGAGTTTAGACACTAGGAGAAGATAAGGAACACACCCATTATCACGAAATCACATTAGGATTCTCTTTTTAACCTGTTCCTTAAAACACTAGTGCTTAGGAAATCTATTGGAGGCAGAAGCAGTCAAGGGTAGCTTAGGGTTAGGGTTAGGGTTAGGGTACGGCTTAGGGTACGGGTTCGGGGAGGGGTTCGGATAGGGCGTAGGGTATGGGTTAGGGTTAGGGTTAGGGTTAGTGTTAGGGTTAGGGCTCGGTTTAGGGTACGGTTTAGGATTCGTGTAGGGGTTAGGGTTAGGGTACGCGTTAGGGTGAGGGTAGTTATTAAACCTCTCCCTCTTTCTAGATACCCCATAGCACGTAAAGGAATATTATTTGGGGGTCCAGCCATGGAGAAGAGTTTAGACACGACGAGAAGATAAGGAACACACCCATTATCAAGGAATCACATTAGGATTCTCTTTTTAACCTGTTCCTTAAAACACTAGTGCTTAGGAAATCTATTGGAGGCAGAAGCAGTCAAGGGTAGCTTAGGGTTAGTGTTAGGGTTAGGGTGAGGGTTAGGGTATCGCTTAGGGTACGGGTTCGGGGAGGGGTTCGGGTAGGGCGTAGGGTATGGGTTAGGGTTAGGGTTAGGGTTAGTGTTAGGTTTAGGGCTCGGTTTAGGGTACGGGTTAGGATTAGGGTACGCGTTAGGGTTAGGGTAGTGGTTAGGGTTAGGGTACGCGTTAGGGTGAGGGTAGTTATTAAACCTATCACACTCTCTAGATACCCCTTAGCACGTAAAGGAATATTATTTGGGGGTCCAGCCATGGAGAAGAGTTTAGACACGAGGAGAAGATAAGGAACACACCCATTATCAAGAAATCACATTAGGATTCTCTTTTTAACCTGTTCCTTAAAACACTAGTGCTTAGGAATTCTATTGGAGGCAGAAGCCGTCAAGGGTAGCTTAGGTTTAGGGTTAGGGTTAGGGTGAGGGTTAGGGTACGGCTTAGGTTACGGGTTCAGGGAGGGGTTCAGGTAGGGCGTAGGGTATGGGTTAGGGTTAGGGTTAGTGTTAGGGTTAGGGCTCGGTTTAGGGTACGGGTTAGGATTAGGGTACGCGTTAGGGTTAGGGTAGGGGTTAGGGTTAGGGTACGCTTTAGGCTGAGGGTAGTTATTAAACCTATCCCACTCTCTAGATACGCCTTAGCACGTAAAGGAATATTATTTGGGGGTCCAGCCATGGAGAAGAGTTTAGACACTAGGAGAAGATAAGGAACACACCCATTATCACGAAATCACATTAGGATTCTCTTTTTAACCTGTTCCTTAAAACACTAGTTCTTAGGAAATCTATTGGAGGCAGAAGCCGTCAAGGGTAGCTTAGGTTTAGGGTTAGGGTTAGGGTGAGGGTTAGGGTACGGCTTAGGGTAGGGGTTCAGGGAGGGGTTCGGGTAGGGCGTAGGGTATGGGTTAGGGTTAGGGTTAGGGTTAGTGTTAGGGTTAGTGCTCGGTTTAGGGTACGGGTTAGGATTAGGGTACGCGTTAGGGTTAGGGTAGGGGTTAGGGTTAGGGTACGCGTTACGGTGAGGGTAGTTATTAAACCTATCCCAATCTGTAGATACCCCTTTGCACGTAAAGGAATATTATTTGGGGGTCCAGCCATGGAGAAGAGTTTAGACACTAGGAGAAGATAAGGAACACACCCATTATCACGAAATCACATTAGGATTCTCTTTTTAACCTGTTCCTTAAAACACTAGTGCTTAGGAAATCTATTGGAGGCAGAAGCAGTCAAGGGTAGCTTAGGGTTAGGCTTAGGGTTAGGGTGAGGGTTAGGGTACGGCTTAGGGTACGGGTTCGGGGAGGGGTTCGGGTAGGGAGTAAGGTATCGGTTAGGTTTAGGGTTAGGGTTCGTGTTAGGGTTAGGGTTCGGTTTAGGGTACGGGTTAGGATTAGGGTACGGGTTAGTGTTAGGGTAGGAGTTAGGGTTAGGGTACGCGATAGGGTGAGGTTAGTTATTAAACCTATCCCACTCTCTAGATACCCCTTAGCACGTAAAGGAATATTATTTGGGGGTCCAGCCATGGAGAAGAGTTTAGACACTAGGAGAAGATAAGGAACACACCCATTATCAAGAAATCACATTAGGATTCTCTTTTTAACCTGTTCCTTAAAACACTAGTGCTTAGGAAATCTATTGGAGGCAGAAGCAGTCAAGGGTAGCTTAGGGTTAGGGTTAGGGTTAGGGTGAGGGTTAGGGTACGGCTTAGGGTACGGGTTCGTGAGGCTTTCGGGTAGGGCGTAGGTTATGGGTTAGGGTTAGGTTTAGTGTTAGAGTTAGGGCTCGGTTTAGGGTACGGGTTAGGATTAGGGTATGCATTAGGGTTAGGGTAGGGGTTAGGGTTATGGTACGTGTTAGGGTGAGGGTAGTTATTAAACCTATCCCATTCTCTAGATACCCCTTAGCACGTAAAGGAATATTATTTGGGGGTCCAGCCATGGAGAAGAGTTTAGACACGAGGAGAAGATAAGGAACACACCCATTATCAAGGAATCACATTATGATTCACTTTTTAACCTGTTCCTTAAAAAACTAGTGCTTAGGAAATCTATTGGAGGCAGAAGCCGTCAAGGGTAGCTTAGGTTTAGGGTTAGGTTTAGGGTGAGGGTTAGGGTACGGGTTCAGTGAGGGGTACGGGTAGGGCGTAGGGTATGGGTTAGGGTTAGGGTTAGGGTTAATGTTAGGGTTAGGGCTCGGTTTAGGGTACGGGTTAGGATTAGGGTACGCGTTAGTGTTAGGGTAGGGGTTAGGGTTAGGGTACGCGTTAGGGTGAGGGTAGTTATTAAACCTATCCCACTCTCTAGATACCCCTTAGCACGTAAAGGAATATTATTTGGGGGTCCAGCCATGGAGAAGAGTTTAGACACGAGGAGAAGATAAGGAACACACCCATTATCACGAAATCACATTAGGATTCTCTTTTTAACCTGTTCCTTAAAACACTAGTGCTTAGGAAATCTATTGGAGGCAGAAGCAGTCAAGGGTAGCTTAGGGTTAGGGTTAGGGTTAGGGTACGGCTTAGGGTACGGGTTCGGGGAGGGGTTCGGATAGGGCGTAGGGTATGGGTTAGGGTTAGGGTTAGGGTTAGTGTTAGGGTTAGGGCTCGGTTTAGGGTACGGTTTAGGATTCGTGTAGGGGTTAGGGTTAGGGTACGCGTTAGGGTGAGGGTAGTTATTAAACCTCTCCCTCTTTCTAGATACCCCATAGCACGTAAAGGAATATTATTTGGGGGTCCAGCCATGGAGAAGAGTTTAGACACGACGAGAAGATAAGGAACACACCCATTATCAAGGAATCACATTAGGATTCTCTTTTTAACCTGTTCCTTAAAACACTAGTGCTTAGGAAATCTATTGGAGGCAGAAGCAGTCAAGGGTAGCTTAGGGTTAGTGTTAGGGTTAGGGTGAGGGTTAGGGTATGGCTTAGGGTACGGGTTCAGGGAGGGGTTCGGGTAGGGCGTAGGGTATGGGTTAGGGTTAGGGTTAGGGTTAGTGTTAGGGTTAGGGCTCGGTTTAGGGTACGGGTTAGGATTAGGGTACGCGTTAGGGTTAGGGTAGTGGTTAGGGTTAGGGTACGCGTTAGGGTGAGGGTAGTTATTAAACCTATCACACTCTCTAGATACCCCTTAGCACGTAAAGGAATATTATTTGGGGGTCCAGCCATGGAGAAGAGTTTAGACACGAGGAGAAGATAAGGAACACACCCATTATCAAGAAATCACATTAGGATTCTCTTTTTAACCTGTTCCTTAAAACACTAGTGCTTAGGAAATCTATTGGAGGCAGAAGCCGTCAAGGGTAGCTTAGGTTTAGGGTTAGGGTTAGGGTGAGGGTTAGGGTACGGCTTAGGGTACGGGTTCAGGGAGGGGTTCAGGTAGGGCGTAGGGTATGGGTTAGGGTTAGGGTTAGTGTTAGGGTTAGGGCTCGGTTTAGGGTACGGGTTAGGATTAGGGTACGCGTTAGGGTTAGGGTAGGGGTTAGGGTTAGGGTACGCTTTAGGCTGAGGGTAGTTATTAAACCTATCCCACTCTCTAGATACGCCTTAGCACGTAAAGGAATATTATTTGGGGGTCCAGCCATGGAGAAGAGTTTAGACACTAGGAGAAGATAAGGAACACACCCATTATCACGAAATCACATTAGGATTCTCTTTTTAACCTGTTCCTTAAAACACTAGTTCTTAGGAAATCTATTGGAGGCAGAAGCCGTCAAGGGTAGCTTAGGTTTAGGGTTAGGGTTAGGGTGAGGGTTAGGGTACGGCTTAGGGTAGGGATTCAGGGAGGGGTTCGGGTAGGGCGTAGGGTATGCGTTAGGGTTAGGGTTAGGGTTAGTGTTAGGGTTAGTGCTCGGTTTAGGGTACGGGTTAGGATTAGGGTACACGTTAGGGTTAGGGTAGGGGTTAGGGTTAGGGTACGCGTTACGGTGAGGGTAGTTATTAAACCTATCCCAATCTGTAGATACCCCTTAGCACGTAAAGGAATATTATTTGGGGGTCCAGCCATGGAGAAGAGTTTAGACACTAGGAGAAGATAAGGAACACACCCATTATCACGAAATCACATTAGGATTCTCTTTTTAACCTGTTCCTTAAAACACTAGTGCTTAGGAAATCTATTGGAGGCAGAAGCAGTCAAGGGTAGCTTAGGGTTAGGCTTAGGGTTAGGGTGAGGGTTAGGGTACGGCTTAGGGTACGGGTTCGGGGAGGGGTTCGGGTAGGGAGTAGGGTATGGGTTAGGTTTAGGGTTAGGGTTCGTGTTAGGGTTAGGGTTCGGTTTAGGGTACGGGTTAGGATTAGGGTACGGGTTATTGTTAGGGTAGGAGTTAGGGTTAGGGTACGCGATAGGGTGAGGTTAGTTATTAAACCTATCCCACTCTCTAGATACCCCTTAGCACGTAAAGGAATATTATTTGGGGGTCCAGCCATGGAGAAGAGTTTAGACACTAGGAGAAGATAAGGAACACACCCATTATCAAGAAATCACATTAGGATTCTCTTTTTAACCTGTTCCTTAAAACACTAGTGCTTAGGAAATCTATTGGAGGCAGAAGCAGTCAAGGGTAGCTTAGGGTTAGGGTTAGGTTTAGGGTGAGGGTTAGGGTACGGCTTAGGGTACGGGTTCGTGAGGCTTTCGGGTAGGGCGTAGGTTATGGGTTAGGGTTAGGTTTAGTGTTAGAGTTAGGGCTCGGTTTAGGGTACGGGTTAGGATTAGGGTATGCATTAGGGTTAGGGTAGGGGTTAGGGTTATGGTACGTGTTAGGGTGAGGGTAGTTATTAAACCTATCCCATTCTCTAGATACCCCTTAGCACGTAAAGGAATATTATTTGGGGGTCCAGCCATGGAGAAGAGTTTAGACACGAGGAGAAGATAAGGAACACACCCATTATCACGAAATCACATTAGGATTCTCTTTTTAACCTGTTCCTTAAAACACTAGTGCTTAGGAAATCTATTGGAGGCAGAAGCAGTCAAGGGTAGCTTAGGGTTAGGGTAAGGGTTAGGGTACGGCTTAGGGTACGGGTTCGGGGAGGGGTTCGGATAGGGCGTAGGGTATGGGTTAGGGTTAGGGTTAGGGTTAGTGTTAGGGTTAGGGCTCGGTTTAGGGTACGGTTAGGATTACGGTACGCATTAGGGTTAGGGTAGGGGTTAGGGTTAGGGTACGCGTTAGGGTGAGGGTAGTTATTAAACCTATCCCACTCTCTAGATACCCCTTAGCACGTAAAGGAATATTATTTGGGGGTCCAGCCATGGAGAAGAGTTTAGACACGAGGAGAAGATAAGGAACACACCCATTATCACGAAATCACATTAGGATTCTCTTTTTAACCTGTTCCTTAAAACACTAGTGCTTAGGAAATCTATTGGAGGCAGAAGCCGTCAAGGGTAGCTTAGGTTTAGGGTTAGGTTTAGGGTGAGGGTTAGTGTACGGGTTCAGTGAGGGGTACGGGTAGGGCGTAGGGTATGGGTTAGGGTTAGGGTTAGGGCTAGTGTTAGGGTTAGGGCTCGGTTTAGGGTACAGGTTAGGATTAGGGTACGCATTAGGGTTAGGGTAGGGGTTAGGGTTAGGGTACGCGTTAGGGTGAGGGTAGTTATTAAACCTATCCCACTCTCTAGATACCCCTTAGCACGTAAAGGAATATTATTTGGGGGTCCAGCCATGGAGAAGAGTTTAGACACGAGGAGAAGATAAGGAACACACCCATTATCAAGAAATCACATTACGATTCTCTTTTTAACCTGTTCCTTAAAACACTAGTGCTTAGGAATCTATTGGAGGCAGAAGCAGTCAAGGGTAGCTTAGGGTTAGGGTTAGGGTTAGATTGATGTTTAGGGTACGGCTTAGGTTAGGGGTTCAGGGAGGGTTTCGGGTAGGGCATAGGGTATGGGTTAGGGTTAGGGTTAGGGTTAGTGTTAGGGTTAGGGCTCGGTTTAGGGTACGGGTTAGGATTAGGGTACGCGTTAGGGTTAGGGTAGGGGTTAGGGTTAGGGTACGCGTTAGGGTGAGGTAGTTATTAAACCTATCCCACTCTCTAGATACCCCTTAGCACGTAAAGGAATATTATTTGGGGGTCCAGCCATGGAGAAGAGTTTAGACACTAGGAGAAGATAAGGAACACACCCATTATCAAGAAATCACATTAGGATTCTCTTTTTAACCTGTTCCTTAAAACACTAGTGCTTAGGAAATCTATTGGAGGCAGAAGCAGTGAAGGGTAGCTTAGGGTTAGGGTTAGGGTTAGATTGAGGGTTAGGGTACGGCTTAGGGTACGGGTTCAGGGAGGGGTTCCGGTAGGGCGTAGGGTATGGGTTAGGGTTAGGGTTAGGGTTCGTGTTAGGTTTAGGCCTCGGTTTAGGGTACGGGTTAGGATTAGGGTACGCGTTAGTGTTAGGGTAGGATTTAGGGTTAGGGTACGCGATAGGGTGAGGTTAGTTATTAAACCTATCCCACTCTCTAGATACCCCTTAGCACGTAAAGGAATATTATTTGGGGGTCCAGCCATGGAGAAGAGTTTAGACACTAGGAGAAGATAAGGAACACACCCATTATCAACAAATCACATTAAGATTCTCTTTTTAACCTGTTCCTTAAAACACTAGTGCTTAGGAAATCTATTGGAGGCAGAAGCAGTCAAGGGTAGCTTAGGGTTAGTGTTAGGGTTAGATTGAGGGTTAGGGTATGGCTTAGGGTACGGGTTCGGGGAGGGGTTCCGGTAGGGCGTAGGGTATGGGTTAGGGTTAGGGTTAGGGTTCGTGTTAGGTTTAGGCTTCGGTTTAGGGTACGGGTTAGGATTAGGGTACGCGTTAGTGTTAGGGTAGGGGTTAGGGTTAGGGTACGCGATAGGGTGAGGTTAGTTATTAAACCTATCCCACTCTCTAGATACCGCTTAGCACGTAAAGGAATATTATTTGGGGGTCCAGCCATGGAGAAGAGTTTAGACACTAGGAGAAGATAAGGAACACACCCATTATCAAGAAATCACATTAGGATTCTCTTTTTAACCTGTTCCTTAAAACACTAGTGCTTAGGAAATCTACTGGAGGCAGAAGCAGTCAAGGGTAGCTTAGGGTTAGGGTTAGGGTTAGATTGAGGGTTAGGGTACGGCTTAGGGTACGGGTTCGGGGACGGGTTCGGGTAGGGCGTAGGGTATGGGTTAGGGTTAGGGTTAGGGCTAGTGTTAGGGTTAGGGCTCGGTTTAGGGTACAGGTTAGGATTAGGGTACGCATTAGGGTTAGGGTAGGGGTTAGGGTTAGGGTACGCGTTAGGGTGAGGGTAGTTATTAAACCTATCCCACTCTCTAGATACCCCTTAGCACGTAAAGGAATATTATTTGGGGGTCCAGCCATGGAGAAGAGTTTAGACACGAGGAGAAGATAAGGAACACACCCATTATCAAGAAATCACATTACGATTCTCTTTTTAACCTGTTCCTTAAAACACTAGTGCTTAGGAATCTATTGGAGGCAGAAGCAGTCAAGGGTAGCTTAGGGTTAGGGTTAGGGTTAGATTGATGTTTAGGGTACGGCTTAGGTTAGGGGTTCAGGGAGGGTTTCGGGTAGGGCATAGGGTATGGGTTAGGGTTAGGGTTAGGGTTAGTGTTAGGGTTAGGGCTCGGTTTAGGGTACGGGTTAGGATTAGGGTACGCGTTAGGGTTAGGGTAGGGGTTAGGGTTAGGGTACACGTTAGGGTGAGGTAGTTATTAAACCTATCCCACTCTCTATATACCCCTTAGCACGTAAAGGAATATTATTTGGGGGTCCAGCCATGGAGAAGAGTTTAGACACTAGGAGAAGATAAGGAACACACCCATTATCAAGAAATCACATTAGGATTCTCTTTTTAACCTGTTCCTTAAAACACTAGTGCTTAGGAAATCTATTGGAGGCAGAAGCAGTGAAGGGTAGCTTAGGGTTAGGGTTAGGGTTAGATTGAGGGTTAGGGTACGGCTTAGGGTACGGGTTCAGGGAGGGGTTCCGGTAGGGCGTAGGGTATGGGTTAGGGTTAGGGTTAGGGTTCGTGTTAGGTTTAGGCCTCGGTTTAAGGTACGGGTTAGGATTAGGGTACGCGTTAGTGTTAGGGTAGGATTTAGGGTTAGGGTACGCGATAGGGTGAGGTTAGTTATTAAACCTATCCCACTCTCTAGATACCCCTTAGCACGTAAAGGAATATTATTTGGGGGTCCAGCCATGGAGAAGAGTTTAGACACTAGGAGAAGATAAGGAACACACCCATTATCAACAAATCACATTAAGATTCTCTTTTTAACCTGTTCCTTAAAACACTAGTGCTTAGGAAATCTATTGGAGGCAGAAGCAGTCAAGGGTAGCTTAGGGTTAGTGTTAGGGTTAGATTGAGGGTTAGGGTATGGCTTAGGGTACGGGTTCGGGGAGGGGTTCCGGTAGGGCGTAGGGTATGGGTTAGGGTTAGGGTTAGGGTTCGTGTTAGGTTTAGGCTTCGGTTTAGGGTACGGGTTAGGATTAGGGTACGCGTTAGTGTTAGGGTAGGGGTTAGGGTTAGGGTACGCGATAGGGTGAGGTTAGTTATTAAACCTATCCCACTCTCTAGATACCCCTTAGCACGTAAAGGAATATTATTTGGGGGTCCAGCCATGGAGAAGAGTTTAGACACTAGGAGAAGATAAGGAACACACCCATTATTAAGAAATCACATTAGGATTCCCTTTTTAACCTGTTCCTTAAAACACTAGTGCTTAGGAAATCTACTGGAGGCAGAAGCAGTCAAGGGTAGCTTAGGGTTAGGGTTAGGGTTAGATTGAGGGTTAGGGTACGGCTTAGGGTACGGGTTCGGGGACGGGTTCGGGTAGGGCGTAGGGTATGGGTTAGGGTTAGGGTTAGGGTTAGTGTTAAGGATAGGGCTCGGTTTAGGGTACGGGTTAGGATTAGGGTACGGGTTAGGGTTAGGTTAGGGGTTAGCGTTAGGGTACGCGTTAGGGTGAGGGTAGTTATTAAACCTCTCCCTCTCTCTAGATACCCCTTAGCACGTAAAGGAATATTATTTGGGAGTCCAGCCATGGAGAAGAGTTTAGACACGAGGAGAAGATAAGGAACACACCCATTATCAAGAAATCACATTAGGATTCTCTTTTTAACCTGTTCCTTAAAACACTAGTGCTTAGGAAATCTATTGGAGGCAGAAGCCGTCAAGGGTAGCTTAGGTTTAGGGTTAGGGTTAGGGTGAGGGTTAGGGTACGGCTTAGGGTACGGGTTCGGGGAGGGGTTCGGGTAGGGAGTAGGGTATGGGTTAGGGTTAGGGTTAGGGTTCGTGTTAGGGTTAGGGCTCGGTTTAGGGTACGGGTTAGGATTAGGGTACGCGTTAGTGTTAGGGTAGGGGTTAGGGTTAGGGTACGTGATAGGGTGAGGTTAGTTATTAAACCTATCCCAATCTCTAGATACCCCTTAGCACGTAAAGGAATATTATTTGGGGGTCCAGCCATGGAGAAGAGTTTAGACACTACGAGAAGATAAGGAACACACCCATTATCAAGAAATCACATTAGGATTCTCTTTTTAACCTGTTCCTTAAAACACTAGTGCTTAGGAAATCTATTGGAGGCAGAAGCAGTCAAGGGTAGCTTAGGGTTAGGGTTAGGGTTAGATTGAGGGTTAGGGTACGGCTTACGGTACGGGTTCGGGGAGGGGTTCGGGTAGGGCGTAGGGTATGGGTTAGGGTTAGGGTTAGGGTTAGTGTTAGGGTTAGGGCTCGGTTTAGGGTACGGGTTAGGATTAGGGTACGCGTTAGGGTTGGTTAGGGGTTAGGGTTAGGGTACGCATTAGGGTGAGGGTAGTTATTAAACCTCTCCCTCTCTCTAGATACCCCTTAGCACGTAAAGGAATATTATTTGTTGGTCCAGCCATGGAGAAGAGTTTAGACACTAGGAGAAGATAAGGAACACACCCATTATCAAGAAATCACATTAGGATTCTCTTTTTAACCTGTTCCTTAAAACACTAGTGCTTAGGGAATCTATTGGAGGCAGAAGCAGTCAAGGGTACCTTAGGGTTAGGGTTAGGGTTAGGGTGAGGTTTAGGGTATGGCTTAGGGTACGGGTTCGGGGAGGGGTTCGGGTAGGTCATAGGGTATGGGTTAGGGTTAGGGTTAGGGTTAGTGTTAGGGTTAGGGCTCGGTTTAGGGTACGAGTTAGATTAGGGTATGCATTAGGGTTAGGGTAGGGGTTAGGGTTAGGGTACGCGTTAGGGTGACGGTAGTTATTAAACCTATCCCACTCTCTAGATACCCCTTAGCACGTAAAGGAATATTATTTGGGGGTCCAGCCATGGAGAAGAGTTTAGACACGAGGAGAAGATAAGGAACACACCCATTATCAAGAAATCACATTAGGATTCTCTTTTTAACCTGTTCCTTAAAACACTAGTGCTTAGAAAATCTATTGGAGGCAGAAGCCATCAAGGGTAGCTTAGGTTTAGGGTTAGGGTTAGGGTGAGGGTTAGGGTACGGCTTAGGGTACGGGTTCAGGGAGGGGTTCAGGTAGGGCGTAGGGTATGGGTTAGGGTTAGGGTTAGTGTTAGGGTTAGGGCTCGGTTTAGGGTACGGGTTAGGATTAGGGTACGCGTTAGGGTTAGGGTAGGGGTTAGGGTTAGGGTACGCATTAGGGTGAGGGTAGTTATTAAACCTATCCCACTCTCTAGATACCCCTTAGCACGTAAAGGAATATTATTTGGGGGTCCAGCCATGGAGAAGAGTTTAGACACTAGGAGAAGATAAGGAACACACCCATTATCACGAAATCACATTAGGATTGTCTTTTTAACCTGTTCCTTAAAACACTAGTGCTTAGGAAATCTATTGGAGGCAGAAGCCGTCAAGGGTAGCTTAGGTTTAGGGTTAGGGTTAGGGTGAGGGTTAGGGTACGGCTTAGGGTAGGGGTTCAGGGAGGGGTTCGGGTAGGGCGTAGGGTATGGGTTAGGGTCAGGGTTAGGGTTAGTGTTAGGGTTAGGGCTCGGTTTAGGGTACGGGTTAAGATTAGGGTACGCGTTAGGGTTAGGGTAAGGGTTAGGGTTAGGATACGCGTTAGGGTGAGGTAGTTATTAAACCTATCCCACTCTCTAGATACCCCTTAGCACGTAAAGGAATATTATTTGGTGGTCCAGCCATGGAGAAGAGTTTAGACACTAGGAGAAGATAAGGAACACACCCATTATCAAGAAATCACATTAGGATTCTCTTTTTAACCTGTTCCTTAAAACACTAGTGCTTAGGAAATCTATTGGAGGCAGAAGCAGTCAAGGGTAGCTTAGGGTTAGGGTTAGGGTTAGGGTGAGGGTTAGGGTACGGCTTAGGGTACGGGTTCGTGAGGCTTTCGGGTAGGGCGTAGGTTATGGGTTAGGGTTAGGTTTAATGTTAGAGTTAGGGCTCGGTTTAGGGTACGGGTTAGGATTAGGGTATGCATTAGGGTTAGGGTAGGGGTTAGGGTTATGGTACGTGTTAGGGTGAGGGTAGTTATTAAACCTATCCCATTCTCTAGATACCCCTTAGCACGTAAAGGAATATTATTTGGGGGTCCAGCCATGGAGAAGAGTTTAGACACGAGGAGAAGATAAGGAACACACCCATTATCAAGGAATCACATTAGGATTCACTTTTTAACCTGTTCCTTAAAAAACTAGTGCTTAGGAAATCTATTGGAGGCAGAAGCCGTCAAGGGTAGCTTAGGTTTAGGGTTAGGTTTAGGGTGAGGGTTAGGGTACGGGTTCAGTGAGGGGTACGGGTAGGGCGTAGGGTATGGGTTAGGGTTAGGGTTAGGGTTAGTGTTAGGGTTAGGGCTCGGTTTAGGGTACGGGTTAGGATTAGGGTACGCGTTAGTGTTAGGGTAGGGGTTAGGGTTAGGGTACGCGTTAGGGTGAGGGTAGTTATTAAACCTATCCCACCCTCTAGATACCCCTTAGCACGTAAAGGAATATTATTTGGGGGTCCAGCCATGGAGAAGAGTTTAGACACGAGGAGAAGATAAGGAACACACCCATTATCACGAAATCACATTAGGATTCTCTTTTTAACCTGTTCCTTAAAACACTAGTGCTTAGGAAATCTATTGGAGGCAGAAGCAGTCAAGGGTAGCTTAGGGTTAGGGTTAGGGTTAGGGTGAGGTTTAGGGTACGGCTTAGGGTACGGGTTCGGGGAGGGGTTCGGGTAGGGCGTAGGGTATGGGTTAGGGTTAGGGTTAGGGCTAGTGTTAGGGTTAGGGCTCGGTTTAGGGTACAGGTTAGGATTAGGGTACGCATTAGGGTTAGGGTAGGGGTTAGGGTTAGGGTACGCGTTAGGGTGAGGGTAGTTATTAAACCTATCCCACTCTCTAGATACCCCTTAGCACGTAAAGGAATATTATTTGGGGGTCCAGCCATGGAGAAGAGTTTAGACACGAGGAGAAGATAAGGAACACACCCATTATCAAGAAATCACATTACGATTCTCTTTTTAACCTGTTCCTTAAAACACTAGTGCTTAGGAATCTATTGGAGGCAGAAGCAGTCAAGGGTAGCTTAGGGTTAGGGTTAGGGTTAGATTGATGTTTAGGGTACGGCTTAGGTTAGGGGTTCAGGGAGGGTTTCGGGTAGGGCATAGGGTATGGGTTAGGGTTAGGGTTAGGGTTAGTGTTAGGGTTAGGGCTCGGTTTAGGGTACGGGTTAGGATTAGGGTACGCGTTAGGGTTAGGGTAGGGGTTAGGGTTAGGGTACGCGTTAGGGTGAGGTAGTTATTAAACCTATCCCACTCTCTAGATACCCCTTAGCACGTAAAGGAATATTATTTGGGGGTCCAGCCATGGAGAAGAGTTTAGACACTAGGAGAAGATAAGGAACACACCCATTATCAAGAAATCACATTAGGATTCTCTTTTTAACCTGTTCCTTAAAACACTAGTGCTTAGGAAATCTATTGGAGGCAGAAGCAGTGAAGGGTAGCTTAGGGTTAGGGTTAGGGTTAGATTGAGGGTTAGGGTACGGCTTAGGGTACGGGTTCAGGGAGGGGTTCCGGTAGGGCGTAGGGTATGGGTTAGGGTTAGGGTTAGGGTTCGTGTTAGGTTTAGGCCTCGGTTTAGGGTACGGGTTAGGATTAGGGTACGCGTTAGTGTTAGGGTAGGATTTAGGGTTAGGGTACGCGATAGGGTGAGGTTAGTTATTAAACCTATCCCACTCTCTAGATACCCCTTAGCACGTAAAGGAATATTATTTGGGGGTCCAGCCATGGAGAAGAGTTTAGACACTAGGAGAAGATAAGGAACACACCCATTATCAACAAATCACATTAAGATTCTCTTTTTAACCTGTTCCTTAAAACACTAGTGCTTAGGAAATCTATTGGAGGCAGAAGCAGTCAAGGGTAGCTTAGGGTTAGTGTTAGGGTTAGATTGAGGGTTAGGGTATGGCTTAGGGTACGGGTTCGGGGAGGGGTTCCGGTAGGGCATAGGGTATGGGTTAGGGTTAGGGTTAGGGTTCGTGTTAGGTTTAGGCTTCGGTTTAGGGTACGGGTTAGGATTAGGGTACGCGTTAGTGTTAGGGTAGGGGTTAGGGTTAGGGTACGCGATAGGGTGAGGTTAGTTATTAAACCTATCCCACTCTCTAGATACCCCTTAGCACGTAAAGGAATATTATTTGGGGGTCCAGCCATGGAGAAGAGTTTAGAAACTAGGAGAAGATAAGGAACACACCCATTATCAAGAAATCACATTAGGATTCTCTTTTTAACCTGTTCCTTAAAACACTAGTGCTTAGGAAATCTACTGGAGGCAGAAGCAGTCAAGGGTAGCTTAGGGTTAGGGTTAGGGTTAGATTGAGGGTTAGGGTACGGCTTAGGGTACGGGTTCGGGGACGGGTTCGGGTAGGGCGTAGGGTATGGGTTAGGGTTAGGGTTAGGGCTAGTGTTAGGGTTAGGGCTCGGTTTAGGGTACAGGTTAGGATTAGGGTACGCGTTAGGGTTGGTTAGGGGTTAGGGTTAGGGTACGCATTAGGGTGAGGGTAGTTATTAAACCTCTCCCTCTCTCTAGATACCCCTTAGCACGTAAAGGAATATTATTTGTTGGTCCAGCCATGGAGAAGAGTTTAGACACTAGGAGAAGATAAGGAACACACCCATTATCAAGAAATCACATTAGGATTCTCTTTTTAACCTGTTCCTTAAAACACTAGTGCTTAGGGAATCTATTGGAGGCAGAAGCAGTCAAGGGTACCTTAGGGTTAGGGTTAGGGTTAGGGTGAGGTTTAGGGTATGGCTTAGGGTACGGGTTCGGGGAGGGGTTCGGGTAGGTCATAGGGTATGGGTTAGGGTTAGGGTTAGGGTTAGTGTTAGGGTTAGGGCTCGGTTTAGGGTACGAGTTAGATTAGGGTATGCATTAGGGTTAGGGTAGGGGTTAGGGTTAGGGTACGCGTTAGGGTGACGGTAGTTATTAAACCTATCCCACTCTCTAGATACCCCTTAGCACGTAAAGGAATATTATTTGGGGGTCCAGCCATGGAGAAGAGTTTAGACACGAGGAGAAGATAAGGAACACACCCATTATCAAGAAATCACATTAGGATTCTCTTTTTAACCTGTTCCTTAAAACACTAGTGCTTAGAAAATCTATTGGAGGCAGAAGCCATCAAGGGTAGCTTAGGTTTAGGGTTAGGGTTAGGGTGAGGGTTAGGGTACGGCTTAGGGTACGGGTTCAGGGAGGGGTTCAGGTAGGGCGTAGGGTATGGGTTAGGGTTAGGGTTAGTGTTAGGGTTAGGGCTCGGTTTAGGGTACGGGTTAGGATTAGGGTACGCGTTAGGGTTAGGGTAGGGGTTAGGGTTAGGGTACGCATTAGGGTGAGGGTAGTTATTAAACCTATCCCACTCTCTAGATACCCCTTAGCACGTAAAGGAATATTATTTGGGGGTCCAGCCATGGAGAAGAGTTTAGACACTAGGAGAAGATAAGGAACACACCCATTATCACGAAATCACATTAGGATTGTCTTTTTAACCTGTTCCTTAAAACACTAGTGCTTAGGAAATCTATTGGAGGCAGAAGCCGTCAAGGGTAGCTTAGGTTTAGGGTTAGGGTTAGGGTGAGGGTTAGGGTACGGCTTAGGGTAGGGGTTCAGGGAGGGGTTCGGGTAGGGCGTAGGGTATGGGTTAGGGTCAGGGTTAGGGTTAGTGTTAGGGTTAGGGCTCGGTTTAGGGTACGGGTTAAGATTAGGGTACGCGTTAGGGTTAGGGTAAGGGTTAGGGTTAGGATACGCGTTAGGGTGAGGTAGTTATTAAACCTATCCCACTCTCTAGATACCCCTTAGCACGTAAAGGAATATTATTTGGTGGTCCAGCCATGGAGAAGAGTTTAGACACTAGGAGAAGATAAGGAACACACCCATTATCAAGAAATCACATTAGGATTCTCTTTTTAACCTGTTCCTTAAAACACTAGTGCTTAGGAAATCTATTGGAGGCAGAAGCAGTCAAGGGTAGCTTAGGGTTAGGGTTAGGGTTAGGGTGAGGGTTAGGGTACGGCTTAGGGTACGGGTTCGTGAGGCTTTCGGGTAGGGCGTAGGTTATGGGTTAGGGTTAGGTTTAATGTTAGAGTTAGGGCTCGGTTTAGGGTACGGGTTAGGATTAGGGTATGCATTAGGGTTAGGGTAGGGGTTAGGGTTATGGTACGTGTTAGGGTGAGGGTAGTTATTAAACCTATCCCATTCTCTAGATACCCCTTAGCACGTAAAGGAATATTATTTGGGGGTCCAGCCATGGAGAAGAGTTTAGACACGAGGAGAAGATAAGGAACACACCCATTATCAAGGAATCACATTAGGATTCACTTTTTAACCTGTTCCTTAAAAAACTAGTGCTTAGGAAATCTATTGGAGGCAGAAGCCGTCAAGGGTAGCTTAGGTTTAGGGTTAGGTTTAGGGTGAGGGTTAGGGTACGGGTTCAGTGAGGGGTACGGGTAGGGCGTAGGGTATGGGTTAGGGTTAGGGTTAGGGTTAGTGTTAGGGTTAGGGCTCGGTTTAGGGTACGGGTTAGGATTAGGGTACGCGTTAGTGTTAGGGTAGGGGTTAGGGTTAGGGTACGCGTTAGGGTGAGGGTAGTTATTAAACCTATCCCACCCTCTAGATACCCCTTAGCACGTAAAGGAATATTATTTGGGGGTCCAGCCATGGAGAAGAGTTTAGACACGAGGAGAAGATAAGGAACACACCCATTATCACGAAATCACATTAGGATTCTCTTTTTAACCTGTTCCTTAAAACACTAGTGCTTAGGAAATCTATTGGAGGCAGAAGCAGTCAAGGGTAGCTTAGGGTTAGGGTTAGGGTTAGGGTGAAGTTTAGGGTACGGCTTAGGGTACGGGTTCGGGGAGGGGTTCGGGTAGGGCGTAGGGTATGGGTTAGGGTTAGGGTTAGGGCTAGTGTTAGGGTTAGGGCTCGGTTTAGGGTACAGGTTAGGATTAGGGTACGCATTAGGGTTAGGGTAGGGGTTAGGGTTAGGGTACGCGTTAGGGTGAGGGTAGTTATTAAACCTATCCCACTCTCTAGATACCCCTTAGCACGTAAAGGAATATTATTTGGGGGTCCAGCCATGGAGAAGAGTTTAGACACGAGGAGAAGATAAGGAACACACCCATTATCAAGAAATCACATTACGATTCTCTTTTTAACCTGTTCCTTAAAACACTAGTGCTTAGGAATCTATTGGAGGCAGAAGCAGTCAAGGGTAGCTTAGGGTTAGGGTTAGGGTTAGATTGATGTTTAGGGTACGGCTTAGGTTAGGGGTTCAGGGAGGGTTTCGGGTAGGGCATAGGGTATGGGTTAGGGTTAGGGTTAGGGTTAGTGTTAGGGTTAGGGCTCGGTTTAGGGTACGGGTTAGGATTAGGGTACGCGTTAGGGTTAGGGTAGGGGTTAGGGTTAGGGTACGCGTTAGGGTGAGGTAGTTATTAAACCTATCCCACTCTCTAGATACCCCTTAGCACGTAAAGGAATATTATTTGGGGGTCCAGCCATGGAGAAGAGTTTAGACACTAGGAGAAGATAAGGAACACACCCATTATCAAGAAATCACATTAGGATTCTCTTTTTAACCTGTTCCTTAAAACACTAGTGCTTAGGAAATCTATTGGAGGCAGAAGCAGTGAAGGGTAGCTTAGGGTTAGGGTTAGGGTTAGATTGAGGGTTAGGGTACGGCTTAGGGTACGGGTTCAGGGAGGGGTTCCGGTAGGGCGTAGGGTATGGGTTAGGGTTAGGGTTAGGGTTCGTGTTAGGTTTAGGCCTCGGTTTAGGGTACGGGTTAGGATTAGGGTACGCGTTAGTGTTAGGGTAGGATTTAGGGTTAGGGTACGCGATAGGGTGAGGTTAGTTATTAAACCTATCCCACTCTCTAGATACCCCTTAGCACGTAAAGGAATATTATTTGGGGGTCCAGCCATGGAGAAGAGTTTAGACACTAGGAGAAGATAAGGAACACACCCATTATCAACAAATCACATTAAGATTCTCTTTTTAACCTGTTCCTTAAAACACTAGTGCTTAGGAAATCTATTGGAGGCAGAAGCAGTCAAGGGTAGCTTAGGGTTAGTGTTAGGGTTAGATTGAGGGTTAGGGTATGGCTTAGGGTACGGGTTCGGGGAGGGGTTCCGGTAGGGCATAGGGTATGGGTTAGGGTTAGGGTTAGGGTTCGTGTTAGGTTTAGGCTTCGGTTTAGGGTACGGGTTAGGATTAGGGTACGCGTTAGTGTTAGGGTAGGGGTTAGGGTTAGGGTACGCGATAGGGTGAGGTTAGTTATTAAACCTATCCCACTCTCTAGATACCCCTTAGCACGTAAAGGAATATTATTTGGGGGTCCAGCCATGGAGAAGAGTTTAGAAACTAGGAGAAGATAAGGAACACACCCATTATCAAGAAATCACATTAGGATTCTCTTTTTAACCTGTTCCTTAAAACACTAGTGCTTAGGAAATCTACTGGAGGCAGAAGCAGTCAAGGGTAGCTTAGGGTTAGGGTTAGGGTTAGATTGAGGGTTAGGGTACGGCTTAGGGTACGGGTTCGGGGACGGGTTCGGGTAGGGCGTAGGGTATGGGTTAGGGTTAGGGTTAGGGCTAGTGTTAGGGTTAGGGCTCGGTTTAGGGTACAGGTTAGGATTAGGGTACGCATTAGGGTTAGGGTAGGGGTTAGGGTTAGGGTACGCGTTAGGGTGAGGGTAGTTATTAAACCTATCCCACTCTCTAGATACCCCTTAGCACGTAAAGGAATATTATTTGGGGGTCCAGCCATGGAGAAGAGTTTAGACACGAGGAGAAGATAAGGAACACACCCATTATCAAGAAATCACATTACGATTCTCTTTTTAACCTGTTCCTTAAAACACTAGTGCTTAGGAATCTATTGGAGGCAGAAGCAGTCAAGGGTAGCTTAGGGTTAGGGTTAGGGTTAGATTGATGTTTAGGGTACGGCTTAGGTTAGGGGTTCAGGGAGTGTTTCGGGTAGGGCATAGGGTATGGGTTAGGGTTAGGGTTAGGGTTAGTGTTAGGGTTAGGGCTCGGTTTAGGGTACGGGTTAGGATTAGGGTACGCGTTAGGGTTAGGGTAGGGGTTAGGGTTAGGGTACGCGTTAGGGTGAGGTAGTTATTAAACCTATCCCACTCTCTAGATACCCCTTAGCACGTAAAGGAATATTATTTGGGGGTCCAGCCATGGAGAAGAGTTTAGACACTAGGAGAAGATAAGGAACACACCCATTATCAAGAAATCACATTAGGATTCTCTTTTTAACCTGTTCCTTAAAACACTAGTGCTTAGGAAATCTATTGGAGGCAGAAGCAGTGAAGGGTAGCTTAGGGTTAGGGTTAGGGTTAGATTGAGGGTTAGGGTACGGCTTAGGGTACGGGTTCAGGGAGGGGTTCCGGTAGGGCGTAGGGTATGGGTTAGGGTTAGGGTTAGGGTTCGTGTTAGGTTTAGGCCTCGGTTTAGGGTACGGGTTAGGATTAGGGTACGCGTTAGTGTTAGGGTAGGATTTAGGGTTAGGGTACGCGATAGGGTGAGGTTAGTTATTAAACCTATCCCACTCTCTAGATACCCCTTAGCACGTAAAGGAATATTATTTGGGGGTCCAGCCATGGAGAAGAGTTTAGACACTAGGAGAAGATAAGGAACACACCCATTATCAACAAATCACATTAAGATTCTCTTTTTAACCTGTTCCTTAAAACACTAGTGCTTAGGAAATCTATTGGAGGCAGAAGCAGTCAAGGGTAGCTTAGGGTTAGTGTTAGGGTTAGATTGAGGGTTAGGGTATGGCTTAGGGTACGGGTTCGGGGAGGGGTTCCGGTAGGGCGTAGGGTATGGGTTAGGGTTAGGGTTAGGGTTCGTGTTAGGTTTAGGCTTCGGTTTAGGGTACGGGTTAGGATTAGGGTACGCGTTAGTGTTAGGGTAGGGGTTAGGGTTAGGGTACGCGATAGGGTGAGGTTAGTTATTAAACCTATCCCACTCTCTAGATACCCCTTAGCACGTAAAGGAATATTATTTGGGGGTCCAGCCATGGAGAAGAGTTTAGACACTAGGAGAAGATAAGGAACACACCCATTATCAAGAAATCACATTAGGATTCTCTTTTTAACCTGTTCCTTAAAACACTAGTGCTTAGGAAATCTACTGGAGGCAGAAGCAGTCAAGGGTAGCTTAGGGTTAGGGTTAGGGTTAGATTGAGGGTTAGGGTACGGCTTAGGGTACGGGTTCGGGGACGGGTTCGGGTAGGGCGTAGGGTATGGGTTAGGGTTAGGGTTAGGGTTAGTGTTAGGGTTAGGGCTCGGTTTAGGGTACGGGTTAGGATTAGGGTACGGGTTAGGGTTAGGTTAGGGGTTAGCGTTAGGGTACGCGTTAGGGTGAGGGTAGTTATTAAACCTCTCCCTCTCTCTAGATACCCCTTAGCACGTAAAGGAATATTATTTGGGAGTCCAGCCATGGAGAAGAGTTTAGACACGAGGAGAAGATAAGGAACACACCCATTATCAAGAAATCACATTAGGATTCTCTTTTTAACCTGTTCCTTAAAACACTAGTGCTTAGGAAATCTATTGGAGGCAGAAGCCGTCAAGGGTAGCTTAGGTTTAGGGTTAGGGTTAGGGTGAGGGTTAGGGTACGGCTTAGGGTACGGGTTCGGGGAGGGGTTCGGGTAGGGAGTAGGGTATGGGTTAGGGTTAGGGTTAGGGTTCGTGTTAGGGTTAGGGCTCGGTTTAGGGTACGGGTTAGGATTAGGGTACGCGTTAGTGTTAGGGTAGGGGTTAGGGTTAGGGTACGTGATAGGGTGAGGTTAGTTATTAAACCTATCCCAATCTCTAGATACCCCTTAGCACGTAAAGGAATATTATTTGGGGGTCCAGCCATGGAGAAGAGTTTAGACACGAGGAGAAGATAAGGAACACACCCAATATCAAGGAATCACATTAGGATTCACTTTTTAACCTGTTCCTTAAAAAACTAGTGCTTAGGAAATCTATTGGAGGCAGAAGCCGTCAAGGGTAGCTTAGGTTTAGGGTTAGGTTTAGGGTGAGGGTTAGGGTACGGGTTCAGTGAGGGGTACGGGTAGGGCGTAGGGTATGGGTTAGGGTTAGGGTTAGGGTTAGTGTTAGGGTTAGGGCTCGGTTTAGGGTACGGGTTAGGATTAGGGTACGCGTTAGTGTTAGGGTAGGGGTTAGGGTTAGGGTACGCGTTAGGGTGAGGGTAGTTATTAAACCTATCCCACCCTCTAGATACCCCTTAGCACGTAAAGGAATATTATTTGGGGGTCCAGCCATGGAGAAGAGTTTAGACACGAGGAGAAGATAAGGAACACACCCATTATCACGAAATCACATTAGGATTCTCTTTTTAACCTGTTCCTTAAAACACTAGTGCTTAGGAAATCTATTGGAGGCAGAAGCAGTCAAGGGTAGCTTAGGGTTAGGGTTAGGGTTAGGGTGAGGTTTAGGGTACGGCTTAGGGTACGGGTTCGGGGAGGGGTTCGGGTAGGGCGTAGGGTATGGGTTAGGGTTAGGGTTAGGGCTAGTGTTAGGGTTAGGGCTCGGTTTAGGGTACAGGTTAGGATTAGGGTACGCATTAGGGTTAGGGTAGGGGTTAGGGTTAGGGTACGCGTTAGGGTGAGGGTAGTTATTAAACCTATCCCACTCTCTAGATACCCCTTAGCACGTAAAGGAATATTATTTGGGGGTCCAGCCATGGAGAAGAGTTTAGACACGAGGAGAAGATAAGGAACACACCCATTATCAAGAAATCACATTACGATTCTCTTTTTAACCTGTTCCTTAAAACACTAGTGCTTAGGAATCTATTGGAGGCAGAAGCAGTCTAGGGTAGCTTAGGGTTAGGGTTAGGGTTAGATTGATGTTTAGGGTACGGCTTAAGTTAGGGGTTCAGGGAGGGTTTCGGGTAGGGCATAGGGTATGGGTTAGGGTTAGGGTTAGGGTTAGTGTTAGGGTTAGGGCTCGGTTTAGGGTACGGGTTAGGATTAGGGTACACGTTAGGGTTAGGGTAGGGGTTAGGGTTAGGGTACGCGTTAGGGTGAGGTAGTTATTAAACCTATCCCACTCTCTAGATACCCCTTAGCACGTAAAGGAATATTATTTGGGGGTCCAGCCATGGAGAAGAGTTTAGACACTAGGAGAAGATAAGGAACACACCCATTATCAAGAAATCACATTAGGATTCTCTTTTTAACCTGTTCCTTAAAACACTAGTGCTTAGGAAATCTATTGGAGGCAGAAGCAGTGAAGGGTAGCTTAGGGTTAGGGTTAGGGTTAGATTGAGGGTTAGGGTACGGCTTAGGGTACGGGTTCAGGGAGGGGTTCCGGTAGGGCGTAGGGTATGGGTTAGGGTTAGGGTTAGGGTTCGTGTTAGGTTTAGGCCTCGGTTTAGGGTACGGGTTAGGATTAGGGTACGCGTTAGTGTTAGGTTAGGATTTAGGGTTAGGGTACGCGATAGGGTGAGGTTAGTTATTAAACCTATCCCACTCTCTAGATACCCCTTAGCACGTAAAGGAATATTATTTGGGGGTCCAGCCATGGAGAAGAGTTTAGACACGAGGAGAAGATAAGGAACACACCCATTATCAACAAATCACATTAAGATTCTCTTTTTAACCTGTTCCTTAAAACACTAGTGCTTAGGAAATCTATTGGAGGCAGAAGCAGTCAAGGGTAGCTTAGGGTTAGTGTTAGGGTTAGATTGAGGGTTAGGGTATGGCTTAGGGTACGGGTTCGGGGAGGGGTTCCGGTAGGGCGTAGGGTATGGGTTAGGGTTAGGGTTAGGGTTCGTGTTAGGTTTAGGCTTCGGTTTAGGGTACGGGTTAGGATTAGGGTACGCGTTAGTGTTAGGGTAGGGGTTAGGGTTAGGGTACGCGATAGGGTGAGGTTAGTTATTAAACCTATCCCACTCTCTAGATACCCCTTAGCACGTAAAGGAATATTATTTGGGGGTCCAGCCATGGAGAAGAGTTTAGACACTAGGAGAAGATAAGGAACACACCCATTATCAAGAAATCACATTAGGATTCTCTTTTTAACCTGTTCCTTAAAACACTAGTGCTTAGGAAATCTACTGGAGGCAGAAGCAGTCAAGGGTAGCTTAGGGTTAGGGTTAGGGTTAGATTGAGGGTTAGGGTACGGCTTAGGGTACGGGTTCGGGGACGGGTTCGGGTAGGGCGTAGGGTATGGGTTAGGGTTAGGGTTAGGGCTAGTGTTAGGGTTAGGGCTCGTTTTAGGGTACAGGTTAGGATTAGGGTACGCATTAGGGTTAGGGTAGGGGTTAGGGTTAGGGTACGCGTTAGGGTGAGGGTAGTTATTAAACCTATCCCACTCTCTAGATACCCCTTAGCACGTAAAGGAATATTATTTGGGGGTCCAGCCATGGAGAAGAGTTTAGACACGAGGAGAAGATAAGGAACACACCCATTATCAAGAAATCACATTACGATTCTCTTTTTAACCTGTTCCTTAAAACACTAGTGCTTAGGAATCTATTGGAGGCAGAAGCAGTCAAGGGTAGCTTAGGGTTAGGGTTAGGGTTAGATTGATGTTTAGGGTACGGCTTAGGTTAGGGGTTCAGGGAGGGTTTCGGGTAGGGCATAGGGTATGGGTTAGGGTTAGGGTTAGGGTTAGTGTTAGGGTTAGGGCTCGGTTTAGGGTACGGGTTAGGATTAGGGTACGCGTTAGGGTTAGGGTAGGGGTTAGGGTTAGGGTACGCGTTAGGGTGAGGTAGTTATTAAACCTATCCCACTCTCTAGATACCCCTTAGCACGTAAAGGAATATTATTTGGGGGTCCAGCCATGGAGAAGAGTTTAGACACTAGGAGAAGATAAGGAACACACCCATTATCAAGAAATCACATTAGGATTCTCTTTTTAACCTGTTCCTTAAAACACTAGTGCTTAGGAAATCTATTGGAGGCAGAAGCAGTGAAGGGTAGCTTAGGGTTAGGGTTAGGGTTAGATTGAGGGTTAGGGTACGGCTTAGGGTACGGGTTCAGGGAGGGGTTCCGGTAGGGCGTAGGGTATGGGTTAGGGTTAGGGTTAGGGTTCGTGTTAGGTTTAGGCCTCGGTTTAGGGTACGGGTTAGGATTAGGGTACGCGTTAGTGTTAGGGTAGGATTTAGGGTTAGGGTACGCGATAGGGTGAGGTTAGTTATTAAACCTATCCCACTCTCTAGATACCCCTTAGCACGTAAAGGAATATTATTTGGGGGTCCAGCCATGGAGAAGAGTTTAGACACGAGGAGAAGATAAGGAACACACCCATTATCAACAAATCACATTAAGATTCTCTTTTTAACCTGTTCCTTAAAACACTAGTGCTTAGGAAATCTATTGGAGGCAGAAGCAGTCAAGGGTAGCTTAGGGTTAGTGTTAGGGTTAGATTGAGGGTTAGGGTATGGCTTAGGGTACGGGTTCGGGGAGGGGTTCCGGTAGGGCGTAGGGTATGGGTTAGGGTTAGGGTTAGGGTTCGTGTTAGGTTTAGGCTTCGGTTTAGGGTACGGGTTAGGATTAGGGTACGCGTTAGTGTTAGGGTAGGGGTTAGGGTTAGGGTACGCGATAGGGTGAGGTTAGTTATTAAACCTATCCCACTCTCTAGATACCCCTTAGCACGTAAAGGAATATTATTTGGGGGTCCAGCCATGGAGAAGAGTTTAGACACTAGGAGAAGATAAGGAACACACCCATTATCAAGAAATCACATTAGGATTCTCTTTTTAACCTGTTCCTTAAAACACTAGTGCTTAGGAAATCTACTGGAGGCAGAAGCAGTCAAGGGTAGCTTAGGGTTAGGGTTAGGGTTAGATTGAGGGTTAGGGTACGGCTTAGGGTACGGGTTCGGGGACGGGTTCGGGTAGGGCGTAGGGTATGGGTTAGGGTTAGGGTTAGGGTTAGTGTTAGGGTTAGGGCTCGGTTTAGGGTACGGGTTAGGATTAGGTTACGGGTTAGGGTTAGGTTAGGGGTTAGCGTTAGGGTACGCGTTAGGGTGAGGGTAGTTATTAAACCTCTCCCTCTCTCTAGATACCCCTTAGCACGTAAAGGAATATTATTTGGGAGTCCAGCCATGGAGAAGAGTTTAGACACGAGGAGAAGATAAGTAACACACCCATTATCAAGAAATCACATTAGGATTCTCTTTTTAACCTGTTCCTTAAAACACTAGTGCTTAGGAAATCTATTGGAGGCAGAAGCCGTCAAGGGTAGCTTAGGTTTAGGGTTAGGGTTAGGGTGAGGGTTAGGGTACGGCTTAGGGTACGGGTTCGGGGAGGGGTTCGGGTAGGGAGTAGGGTATGGGTTAGGGTTAGGGTTAGGGTTCGTGTTAGGGTTAGGGCTCGGTTTAGGGTACGGGTTAGGATTAGGGTACGCGTTAGTGTTAGGGTAGGGGTTAGGGTTAGGGTACGTGATAGGGTGAGGTTAGTTATTAAACCTATCCCAATCTCTAGATACCCCTTAGCACGTAAAGGAATATTATTTGGGGGTCCAGCCATGGAGAAGAGTTTAGACACTACGAGAAGATAAGGAACACACCCATTATCAAGAAATCACATTAGGATTCTCTTTTTAACCTGTTCCTGAAAACACTAGTGCTTAGGAAATCTATTGGAGGCAGAAGCAGTCAAGGGTAGCTTAGGGTTAGGGTTAGGGTTAGATTGAGGGTTAGGGTACGGCTTACGGTACGGGTTCGGGGAGGGGTTCGGGTAGGGCGTAGGGTATGGGTTAGGGTTAGGGTTAGGGTTAGTGTTAGGGTTAGGGCTCGGTTTAGGGTACGGGTTAGGATTAGGGTACGCGTTAGGGTTGGTTAGGGGTTAGGGTTAGGGTACGCATTAGGGTGAGGGTAGTTATTAAACCTCTCCCTCTCTCTAGATACCCCTTAGCACGTAAAGGAATATTATTTGTTGGTCCAGCCATGGAGAAGAGTTTAGACACTAGGAGAAGATAAGGAACACACCCATTATCAAGAAATCACATTAGGATTCTCTTTTTAACCTGTTCCTTAAAACACTAGTGCTTAGGGAATCTATTGGAGGCAGAAGCAGTCAAGGGTACCTTAGGGTTAGGGTTAGGGTTAGGGTGAGGTTTAGGGTATGGCTTAGGGTACGGGTTCGGGGAGGGGTTCGGGTAGGTCATAGGGTATGGGTTAGGGTTAGGGTTAGGGTTAGTGTTAGGGTTAGGGCTCGGTTTAGGGTACGAGTTAGATTAGGGTATGCATTAGGGTTAGGGTAGGGGTTAGGGTTAGGGTACGCGTTAGGGTGACGGTAGTTATTAAACCTATCCCACTCTCTAGATACCCCTTAGCACGTAAAGGAATATTATTTGGGGGTCCAGCCATGGAGAAGAGTTTAGACACGAGGAGAAGATAAGGAACACACCCATTATCAAGAAATCACATTAGGATTCTCTTTTTAACCTGTTCCTTAAAACACTAGTGCTTAGAAAATCTATTGGAGGCAGAAGCCATCAAGGGTAGCTTAGGTTTAGGGTTAGGGTTAGGGTGAGGGTTAGGGTACGGCTTAGGGTACGGGTTCAGGGAGGGGTTCAGGTAGGGCGTAGGGTATGGGTTAGGGTTAGGGTTAGGGTTAGTGTTAGGGTTAGGGCTCGGTTTAGGGTACGGGTTAGGATTAGGGTACGCGTTAGGGTTAGGGTAGGGGTTAGGGTTAGGGTACGCGTTAGGGTGAGGGTAGTTATTAAACCTATCCCACTCTCTAGATACCCCTTAGCACGTAAAGGAATATTATTTGGGGGTCCAGCCATGGAGAAGAGTTTAGACACTAGGAGAAGATAAGGAACACACCCATTATCACGAAATCACATTAGGATTCTCTTTTTAACCTGTTCCTTAAAACACTAGTGCTTAGGAAATCTATTGGAGGCAGAAGCCGTCAAGGGTAGCTTAGGTTTAGGGTTAGGGTTAGGGTGAGGGTTAGGGTACGGCTTAGGGTACGGGTTCAGGGAGGGGTTCGGGTAGGGCGTAGGGTATGGGTTAGGGTTAGGGTTAGGGTTAGTGTTAGGGTTAGGGCTCGGTTTAGGGTACGGGTTAAGATTAGGGTACGCGTTAGGGTTAGGGTAGGGGTTAGGGTTAGGATACGCGTTAGGGTGAGGTAGTTATTAAACCTTTCCCACTCTCTAGATACCCCTTAGCACGTAAAGGAATATTATTTGGTGGTCCAGCCATGGAGAAGAGTATAGACACTAGGAGAAGATAAGGAACACACCCATTATCAAGAAATCACATTAGGATTCTCTTTTTAACCTGTTCCTTAAAACACTAGTGCTTAGGAAATCTATTGGAGGCAGAAGCCGTCAAGGGTAGCTTAGGTTTAGGGTTAGGGTTAGGGTGAGGGTTAGGGTACGGCTTAGGGTACGGGTTCGGGGAGGGGTTCGGGTAGGGAGTAGGGTATGGGTTAGGGTTAGGGTTAGGGTTCGTGTTAGGGTTAGGGCTCGGTTTAGGGTACGGGTTAGGATTAGGGTACGCGTTAGTGTTAGGGTAGGGGTTAGGGTTAGGGTACGTGATAGGGTGAGGTTAGTTATTAAACCTATCCCAATCTCTAGATACCCCTTAGCACGTAAAGGAATATTATTTGGGGGTCCAGCCATGGAGAAGAGTTTAGACACTACGAGAAGATAAGGAACACACCCATTATCAAGAAATCACATTAGGATTCTCTTTTTAACCTGTTCCTTAAAACACTAGTGCTTAGGAAATCTATTGGAGGCAGAAGCAGTCAAGGGTAGCTTAGGGTTAGGGTTAGGGTTAGATTGAGGGTTAGGGTACGGTTTACGGTACGGGTTCGGGGAGGGGTTCGGGTAGGGCGTAGGGTATGGGTTAGGGTTAGGGTTAGGGTTAGTGTTAGGGTTAGGGCTCGGTTTAGGGTACGGGTTAGGATTAGGGTACGCGTTAGGGTTGGTTAGGGGTTAGGGTTAGGGTACGCATTAGGGTGAGGGTAGTTATTAAACCTCTCCCTCTCTCTAGATACCCCTTAGCACGTAAAGGAATATTATTTGTTGGTCCAGCCATGGAGAAGAGTTTAGACACTAGGAGAAGATAAGGAACACACCCATTATCAAGAAATCACATTAGGATTCTCTTTTTAACCTGTTCCTTAAAACACTAGTGCTTAGGGAATCTATTGGAGGCAGAAGCAGTCAAGGGTACCTTAGGGTTAGGGTTAGGGTTAGGGTGAGGTTTAGGGTATGGCTTAGGGTACGGGTTCGGGGAGGGGTTCGGGTAGGTCATAGGGTATGGGTTAGGGTTAGGGTTAGGGTTAGTGTTAGGGTTAGGGCTCGGTTTAGGGTACGAGTTAGATTAGGGTATGCATTAGGGTTAGGGTAGGGGTTAGGGTTAGGGTACGCGTTAGGGTGACGGTAGTTATTAAACCTATCCCACTCTCTAGATACCCCTTAGCACGTAAAGGAATATTATTTGGGGGTCCAGCCATGGAGAAGAGTTTAGACACGAGGAGAAGATAAGGAACACACCCATTATCAAGAAATCACATTAGGATTCTCTTTTTAACCTGTTCCTTAAAACACTAGTGCTTAGAAAATCTATTGGAGGCAGAAGCCATCAAGGGTAGCTTAGGTTTAGGGTTAGGGTTAGGGTGAGGGTTAGGGTACGGCTTAGGGTACGGGTTCAGGGAGGGGTTCAGGTAGGGCGTAGGGTATGGGTTAGGGTTAGGGTTAGGGTTAGTGTTAGGGTTAGGGCTCGGTTTAGGGTACGGGTTAGGATTAGGGTACGCGTTAGGGTTAGGGTAGGGGTTAGGGTTAGGGTACGCGTTAGGGTGAGGGTAGTTATTAAACCTATCCCACTCTCTAGATACCCCTTAGAACGTAAAGGAATATTATTTGGGGGTCCAGCCATGGAGAAGAGTTTAGACACTAGGAGAAGATAAGGAACACACCCATTATCACGAAATCACATTAGGATTCTCTTTTTAACCTGTTCCTTAAAACACTAGTGCTTAGGAAATCTATTGGAGGCAGAAGCCGTCAAGGGTAGCTTAGGTTTAGGGTTAGGGTTAGGGTGAGGGTTAGGGTACGGCTTAGGGTACGGGTTCGGGGAGGGGTTCGGGTAGGGAGTAGGGTATGGGTTAGGGTTAGGGTTAGGGTTCGTGTTAGGGTTAGGGCTCGGTTTAGGGTACGGGTTAGGATTAGGGTACGCGTTAGTGTTAGGGTAGGGGTTAGGGTTAGGGTACGTGATAGGGTGAGGTTAGTTATTAAACCTATCCCAATCTCTAGATACCCCTTAGCACGTAAAGGAATATTATTTGGGGGTCCAGCCATGGAGAAGAGTTTAGACACTACGAGAAGATAAGGAACACACCCATTATCAAGAAATCACATTAGGATTCTCTTTTTAACCTGTTCCTTAAAACACTAGTGCTTAGGAAATCTATTGGAGGCAGAAGCAGTCAAGGGTAGCTTAGGGTTAGGGTTAGGGTTAGATTGAGGGTTAGGGTACGGCTTACGGTACGGGTTCGGGGAGGGGTTCGGGTAGGGCGTAGGGTATGGGTTAGGGTTAGGGTTAGGGTTAGTGTTAGGGTTAGGGCTCGGTTTAGGGTACGGGTTAGGATTAGGGTACGCGTTAGGGTTGGTTAGGGGTTAGGGTTAGGGTACGCATTAGGGTGAGGGTAGTTATTAAACCTCTCCCTCTCTCTAGATACCCCTTAGCACGTAAAGGAATATTATTTGTTGGTCCAGCCATGGAGAAGAGTTTAGACACTAGGAGAAGATAAGGAACACACCCATTATCAAGAAATCACATTAGGATTCTCTTTTTAACCTGTTCCTTAAAACACTAGTGCTTAGGGAATCTATTGGAGGCAGAAGCAGTCAAGGGTACCTTAGGGTTAGGGTTAGGGTTAGGGTGAGGTTTAGGGTATGGCTTAGGGTACGGGTTCGGGGAGGGGTTCGGGTAGGTCATAGGGTATGGGTTAGGGTTAGGGTTAGGGTTAGTGTTAGGGTTAGGGCTCGGTTTAGGGTACGAGTTAGATTAGGGTATGCATTAGGGTTAGGGTAGGGGTTAGGGTTAGGGTACGCGTTAGGGTGACGGTAGTTATTAAACCTATCCCACTCTCTAGATACCCCTTAGCACGTAAAGGAATATTATTTGGGGGTCCAGCCATGGAGAAGAGTTTAGACACGAGGAGAAGATAAGGAACACACCCATTATCAAGAAATCACATTAGGATTCTCTTTTTAACCTGTTCCTTAAAACACTAGTGCTTAGAAAATCTATTGGAGGCAGAAGCCATCAAGGGTAGCTTAGGTTTAGGGTTAGGGTTAGGGTGAGGGTTAGGGTACGGCTTAGGGTACGGGTTCAGGGAGGGGTTCAGGTAGGGCGTAGGGTATGGGTTAGGGTTAGGGTTAGGGTTAGTGTTAGGGTTAGGGCTCGGTTTAGGGTACGGGTTAGGATTAGGGTACGCGTTAGGGTTAGGGTAGGGGTTAGGGTTAGGGTACGCGTTAGGGTGAGGGTAGTTATTAAACCTATCCCACTCTCTAGATACCCCTTAGCACGTAAAGGAATATTATTTGGGGGTCCAGCCATGGAGAAGAGTTTAGACACTAGGAGAAGATAAGGAACACACCCATTATCACGAAATCACATTAGGATTCTCTTTTTAACCTGTTCCTTAAAACACTAGTGCTTAGGAAATCTATTGGAGGCAGAAGCCGTCAAGGGTAGCTTAGGTTTAGGGTTAGGGTTAGGGTGAGGGTTAGGGTACGGCTTAGGGTAGGGGTTCAGGGAGGGGTTCGGGTAGGGCGTAGGGTATGGGTTAGGGTTAGGGTTAGGGTTAGTGTTAGGGTTAGGGCTCGGTTTAGGGTACGGGTTAAGATTAGGGTACGCGTTAGGGTTAGGGTAGGGGTTAGGGTTAGGATACGCGTTAGGGTGAGGTAGTTATTAAACCTATCCCACTCTCTAGATACCCCTTAGCACGTAAAGGAATATTATTTGGTGGTCCAGCCATGGAGAAGAGTTTAGACACTAGGAGAAGATAAGGAACACACCCATTATCAAGAAATCACATTAGGATTCTCTTTTTAACCTGTTCCTTAAAACACTAGTGCTTAGGAAATCTATTGGAGGCAGAAGCCGTCAAGGGTAGCTTAGGTTTAGGGTTAGGGTTAGGGTGAGGGTTAGGGTACGGCTTAGGGTACGGGTTCGGGGAGGGGTTCGGGTAGGGAGTAGGGTATGGGTTAGGGTTAGGGTTAGGGTTCGTGTTAGGGTTAGGGCTCGGTTTAGGGTACGGGTTAGGATTAGGGTACGCGTTAGTGTTAGGGTAGGGGTTAGGGTTAGGGTACGTGATAGGGTGAGGTTAGTTATTAAACCTATCCCAATCTCTAGATACCCCTTAGCACGTAAAGGAATATTATTTGGGGGTCCAGCCATGGAGAAGAGTTTAGACACTACGAGAAGATAAGGAACACACCCATTATCAAGAAATCACATTAGGATTCTCTTTTTAACCTGTTCCTTAAAACACTAGTGCTTAGGAAATCTATTGGAGGCAGAAGCAGTCAAGGGTAGCTTAGGGTTAGGGTTAGGGTTAGATTGAGGGTTAGGGTACGGTTTACGGTACGGGTTCGGGGAGGGGTTCGGGTAGGGCGTAGGGTATGGGTTAGGGTTAGGGTTAGGGTTAGTGTTAGGGTTAGGGCTCGGTTTAGGGTACGGGTTAGGATTAGGGTACGCGTTAGGGTTGGTTAGGGGTTAGGGTTAGGGTACGCATTAGGGTGAGGGTAGTTATTAAACCTCTCCCTCTCTCTAGATACCCCTTAGCACGTAAAGGAATATTATTTGGGGGTCCAGCCATGGAGAAGAGTTTAGACACGAGGAGAAGATAAGGAACACACCCATTATCAAGAAATCACATTAGGATTCTCTTTTTAACCTGTTCCTTAAAACACTAGTGCTTAGGGAATCTATTGGAGGCAGAAGCAGTCAAGGGTACCTTAGGGTTAGGGTTAGGGTTAGGGTGAGGTTTAGGGTATGGCTTAGGGTACGGGTTCGGGGAGGGGTTCGGGTAGGTCATAGGGTATGGGTTAGGGTTAGGGTTAGGGTTAGTGTTAGGGTTAGGGCTCGGTTTAGGGTACGAGTTAGATTAGGGTATGCATTAGGGTTAGGGTAGGGGTTAGGGTTAGGGTACGCGTTAGGGTGACGGTAGTTATTAAACCTATCCCACTCTCTAGATACCCCTTAGCACGTAAAGGAATATTATTTGGGGGTCCAGCCATGGAGAAGAGTTTAGACACGAGGAGAAGATAAGGAACACACCCATTATCAAGAAATCACATTAGGATTCTCTTTTTAACCTGTTCCTTAAAACACTAGTGCTTAGAAAATCTATTGGAGGCAGAAGCCATCAAGGGTAGCTTAGGTTTAGGGTTAGGGTTAGGGTGAGGGTTAGGGTACGGCTTAGGGTACGGGTTCAGGGAGGGGTTCAGGTAGGGCGTAGGGTATGGGTTAGGGTTAGGGTTAGGGTTAGTGTTAGGGTTAGGGCTCGGTTTAGGGTACGGGTTAGGATTAGGGTACGCGTTAGGGTTAGGGTAGGGGTTAGGGTTAGGGTACGCTTTAGGGTGAGGGTAGTTATTAAACCTATCCCACTCTCTAGATACCCCTTAGCACGTAAAGGAATATTATTTGGGGGTCCAGCCATGGAGAAGAGTTTAGACACTAGGAGAAGATAAGGAACACACCCATTATCACGAAATCACATTAGGATTCTCTTTTTAACCTGTTCCTTAAAACACTAGTGCTTAGGAAATCTATTGGAGGCAGAAGCCGTCAAGGGTAGCTTAGGTTTAGGGTTAGGGTTAGGGTGAGGGTTAGGGTACGGCTTAGGGTAGGGGTTCAGGGAGGGGTTCGGGTAGGGCGTAGGGTATGGGTTAGGGTTAGGGTTAGGGTTAGTGTTAGGGTTAGGGCTCGGTTTAGGGTACGGGTTAAGATTAGGGTACGCGTTAGGGTTAGGGTAGGGGTTAGGGTTAGGATACGCGTTAGGGTGAGGTAGTTATTAAACCTATCCCACTCTCTAGATACCCCTTAGCACGTAAAGGAATATTATTTGGTGGTCCAGCCATGGAGAAGAGTTTAGACACTAGGAGAAGATAAGGAACACACCCATTATCAAGAAATCACATTAGGATTCTCTTTTTAACCTGTTCCTTAAAACACTAGTGCTTAGGAAATCTATTGGAGGCAGAAGCAGTCAAGGGTAGCTTAGGGTTAGGGTTAGGGTTAGGGTGAGGGTTAGGGTACGGCTTAGGGTACGGGTTCGTGAGTCTTTCGGGTAGGGCGTAGGTTATGGGTTAGGGTTAGGTTTAGTGTTAGAGTTAGGGCTCGGTTTAGGGTACGGGTTAGGATTAGGGTATGCATTAGGGTTAGGGTAGGGGTTAGGGTTATGGTACGTGTTAGGGTGAGGGTAGTTATTAAACCTATCCCATTCTCTAGATACCCCTTAGCACGTAAAGGAATATTATTTGGGGGTCCAGCCATGGAGAAGAGTTTAGACACGAGGAGAAGATAAGGAACACACCCATTATCAAGGAATCACATTAGGATTCACTTTTTAAACTGTTCCTTAAAAAACTAGTGCTTAGGAAATCTATTGGAGGCAGAAGCCGTCAAGGGTAGCTTAGGTTTAGGGTTAGGTTTAGGGTGAGGGTTAGGGTACGGGTTCAGTGAGGGGTACGGGTAGGGCGTAGGGTATGGGTTAGGGTTAGGGTTAGGGTTAGTGTTAGGATTAGGGCTCGGTTTAGGGTACGGGTTAGGATTAGGGTACGCGTTAGTGTTAGGGTAGGGGTTAGGGTTAGGGTACGCGTTAGGGTGAGGGTAGTTATTAAACCTATCCCACCCTCTAGATACCCCTTAGCACGTAAAGGAATATTATTTGGGGGTCCAGCCATGGAGAAGAGTTTAGACACGAGGAGAAGATAAGGAACACACCCATTATCACGAAATCACATTAGGATTCTCTTTTTAACCTGTTCCTTAAAACACTAGTGCTTAGGAAATCTATTGGAGGCAGAAGCAGTCAAGGGTAGCTTAGGGTTAGGGTTAGGGTTAGGGTGAGGTTTAGGGTACGGCTTAGAGTACGGGTTCGGGGAGGGGTTCGGGTAGGGCGTAGGGTATGGGTTAGGGTTAGGGTTAGGGCTAGTGTTAGGGTTAGGGCTCGGTTTAGGGTACAGGTTAGGATTAGGGTACGCATTAGGGTTAGGGTAGGGGTTAGGGTTAGGGTACGCGTTAGGGTGAGGGTAGTTATTAAACCTATCCCACTCTCTAGATACCCCTTAGCACGTAAAGGAATATTATTTGGGGGTCCAGCCATGGAGAAGAGTTTAGACACGAGGAGAAGATAAGGAACACACCCATTATCAAGAAATCACATTACGATTCTCTTTTTAACCTGTTCCTTAAAACACTAGTGCTTAGGAATCTATTGGAGGCAGAAGCAGTCAAGGGTAGCTTAGGGTTAGGGTTAGGGTTAGATTGAGGGTTAGGGTACGGCTTAGGGTACGGGTTCAGGGAGGGGTTCCGGTAGGGCGTAGGGTATGGGTTAGGGTTAGGGTTAGGGTTCGTGTTAGGTTTAGGCCTCGGTTTAGGGTACGGGTTAGGATTAGGGTACGCGTTAGTGTTAGGGTAGGATTTAGGGTTAGGGTACGCGATAGGGTGAGGTTAGTTATTAAACCTATCCCACTCTCTAGATACCCCTTAGCACGTAAAGGAATATTATTTGGGGGTCCAGCCATGGAGAAGAGTTTAGACACTAGGAGAAGATAAGGAACACACCCATTATCAACAAATCACATTAAGATTCTCTTTTTAACCTGTTCCTTAAAACACTAGTGCTTAGGAAATCTATTGGAGGCAGAAGCAGTCAAGGGTAGCTTAGGGTTAGTGTTAGGGTTAGATTGAGGGTTAGGGTATGGCTTAGGGTACGGGTTCGGGGAGGGGTTCCGGTAGGGCGTAGGGTATGGGTTAGGGTTAGGGTTAGGGTTCGTGTTAGGTTTAGGCTTCGGTTTAGGGTACGGGTTAGGATTAGGGTACGCGTTAGTGTTAGGGTAGGGGTTAGGGTTAGGGTACGCGATAGGGTGAGGTTAGTTATTAAACCTATCCCACTCTCTAGATACCCCTTAGCACGTAAAGGAATATTATTTGGGGGTCCAGCCATGGAGAAGAGTTTAGACACTAGGAGAAGATAAGGAACACACCCATTATCAAGAAATCACATTAGGATTCTCTTTTTAACCTGTTCCTTAAAACACTAGTGCTTAGGAAATCTACTGGAGGCAGAAGCAGTCAAGGGTAGCTTAGGGTTAGGGTTAGGGTTAGATTGAGGGTTAGGGTACGGCTTAGGGTACGGGTTCGGGGACGGGTTCGGGTAGGGCGTAGGGTATGGGTTAGGGTTAGGGTTAGGGCTAGTGTTAGGGTTAGGGCTCGGTTTAGGGTACAGGTTAGGATTAGGGTACGCATTAGGGTTAGGGTAGGGGTTAGGGTTAGGGTACGCGTTAGGGTGAGGGTAGTTATTAAACCTATCCCACTCTCTAGATACCCCTTAGCACGTAAAGGAATATTATTTGGGGGTCCAGCCATGGAGAAGAGTTTAGACACGAGGAGAAGATAAGGAACACACCCATTATCAAGAAATCACATTACGATTCTCTTTTTAACCTGTTCCTTAAAACACTAGTGCTTAGGAATCTATTGGAGGCAGAAGCAGTCAAGGGTAGCTTAGGGTTAGGGTTAGGGTTAGATTGATGTTTAGGGTACGGCTTAGGTTACGGGTTCAGGGAGGGTTTCGGGTAGGGCATAGGGTATGGGTTAGGGTTAGGGTTAGGGTTAGTGTTAGGGTTAGGGCTCGGTTTAGGGTATGGGTTAGGATTAGGGTACGCGTTAGGGTTAGGGTAGGGGTTTGGGTTAGGGTACGCGTTAGGGTGAGGTAGTTATTAAACCTATCCCACTCTCTAGATACCCCTTAGCACGTAAAGGAATATTATTTGGGGGTCCAGCCATGGAGAAGAGTTTAGACACTAGGAGAAGATAAGGAACACACCCATTATCAAGAAATCACATTAGGATTCTCTTTTTAACCTGTTCCTTAAAACACTAGTGCTTAGGAAATCTATTGGAGGCAGAAGCAGTGAAGGGTAGCTTAGGGTTAGGGTTAGGGTTAGATTGAGGGTTAGGGTACGGCTTAGGGTACGGGTTCAGGGAGGGGTTCCGGTAGGGCGTAGGGTATGGGTTAGGGTTAGGGTTAGGGTTCGTGTTAGGTTTAGGCCTCGGTTTAGGGTACGGGTTAGGATTAGGGTACGCGTTAGTGTTAGGGTAGGATTTAGGGTTAGGGTACGCGATAGGGTGAGGTTAGTTATTAAACCTATCCCACTCTCTAGATACCCCTTAGCACGTAAAGGAATATTATTTGGGGGTCCAGCCATGGAGAAGAGTTTAGACACTAGGAGAAGATAAGGAACACACCCATTATCAACAAATCACATTAAGATTCTCTTTTTAACCTGTTCCTTAAAACACTAGTGCTTAGGAAATCTATTGGAGGCAGAAGCAGTCAAGGGTAGCTTAGGGTTAGTGTTAGGGTTAGATTGAGGGTTAGGGTATGGCTTAGGGTACGGGTTCGGGGAGGGGTTCCGGTAGGGCGTAGGGTATGGGTTAGGGTTAGGGTTAGGGTTCGTGTTAGGTTTAGGCTTCGGTTTAGGGTACGGGTTAGGATTAGGGTACGCGTTAGTGTTAGGGTAGGGGTTAGGGTTAGGGTACGCGATAGGGTGAGGTTAGTTATTAAACCTATCCCACTCTCTAGATACCCCTTAGCACGTAAAGGAATATTATTTGGGGGTCCAGCCATGGAGAAGAGTTTAGACACTAGGAGAAGATAAGGAACACACCCATTATCAAGAAATCACATTAGGATTCTCTTTTTAACCTGTTCCTTAAAACACTAGTGCTTAGGAAATCTACTGGAGGCAGAAGCAGTCAAGGGTAGCTTAGGGTTAGTGTTAGGGTTAGATTGAGGGTTAGGGTACGGCTTAGGGTACGGGTTCGGGGACGGGTTCGGGTAGGGCGTAGGGTATGGGTTAGGGTTAGGGTTAGGGTTAGTGTTAGGGTTAGGGCTCGGTTTAGGGTACGGGTTAGGATTAGGGTACGGGTTAGGGTTAGGTTAGGGTTTAGCGTTAGGGTACGCGTTAGGGTGAGGGTAGTTATTAAACCTCTCCCTCTCTCTAGATACCCCTTAGCACGTAAAGGAATATTATTTGGGAGTCCAGCCATGGAGAAGAGTTTAGACACGAGGAGAAGATAAGGAACACACCCATTATCAAGAAATCACATTAGGATTCTCTTTTTAACCTGTTCCTTAAAACACTAGTGCTTAGGAAATCTATTGGAGGCAGAAGCCGTCAAGGGTAGCTTAGGTTTAGGGTTAGGGTTAGGGTGAGGGTTAGGGTACGGCTTAGGGTACGGGTTCGGGGAGGGGTTCGGGTAGGGAGTAGGGTATGGGTTAGGGTTAGGGTTAGGGTTCGTGTTAGGGTTAGGGCTCGGTTTAGGGTACGGGTTAGGATTAGGGTACGCGTTAGTGTTAGGGTAGGGGTTAGGGTTAGGGTACGTGATAGGGTGAGGTTAGTTATTAAACCTATCCCAATCTCTAGATACCCCTTAGCACGTAAAGGAATATTATTTGGGGGTCCAGCCATGGAGAAGAGTTTAGACACTACGAGAAGATAAGGAACACACCCATTATCAAGAAATCACATTAGGATTCTCTTTTTAACCTGTTCCTTAAAACACTAGTGCTTAGGAAATCTATTGGAGGCAGAAGCAGTCAAGGGTAGCTTAGGGTTAGGGTTAGGGTTAGATTGAGGGTTAGGGTACGGCTTACGGTACGGGTTCGGGGAGGGGTTCGGGTAGGGCGTAGGGTATGGGTTAGGGTTAGGGTTAGGGTTAGTGTTAGGGTTAGGGCTCGGTTTAGGGTACGGGTTAGGATTAGGGTACGCGTTAGGGTTGGTTAGGGGTTAGGGTTAGGGTACGCATTAGGGTGAGGGTAGTTATTAAACCTCTCCCTCTCTCTAGATACCCCTTAGCACGTAAAGGAATATTATTTGTTGGTCCAGCCATGGAGAAGAGTTTAGACACTAGGAGAAGATAAGGAACACACCCATTATCAAGAAATCACATTAGGATTCTCTTTTTAACCTGTTCCTTAAAACACTAGTGCTTAGGGAATCTATTGGAGGCAGAAGCAGTCAAGGGTACCTTAGGGTTAGGGTTAGGGTTAGGGTGAGGTTTAGGGTATGGCTTAGGGTACGGGTTCGGGGAGGGGTTCGGGTAGGTCATAGGGTATGGGTTAGGGTTAGGGTTAGGGTTAGTGTTAGGGTTAGGGCTCGGTTTAGGGTACGAGTTAGATTAGGGTATGCATTAGGGTTAGGGTAGGGGTTAGGGTTAGGGTACGCGTTAGGGTGACGGTAGTTATTAAACCTATCCCACTCTCTAGATACCCCTTAGCACGTTAAGGAATATTATTTGGGGGTCCAGCCATGGAGAAGAGTTTAGACACGAGGAGAAGATAAGGAACACACCCATTATCAAGAAATCACATTAGGATTCTCTTTTTAACCTGTTCCTTAAAACACTAGTGCTTAGAAAATCTATTGGAGGCAGAAGCCATCAAGGGTAGCTTAGGTTTAGGGTTAGGGTTAGGGTGAGGGTTAGGGTACGGCTTAGGGTACGGGTTCAGGGAGGGGTTCAGGTAGGGCGTAGGGTATGGGTTAGGGTTTGGGTTAGGGTTAGTGTTAGGGTTAGGGCTCGGTTTAGGGTACGGGTTAGGATTAGGGTACGCGTTAGGGTTAGGGTAGGGGTTAGGGTTAGGGTACGCGTTAGGGTGAGGGTAGTTATTAAACCTATCCCACTCTCTAGATACCCCTTAGCACGTAAAGGAATATTATTTGGGGGTCCAGCCATGGAGAAGAGTTTAGACACTAGGAGAAGATAAGGAACACACCCATTATCACGAAATCACATTAGGATTCTCTTTTTAACCTGTTCCTTAAAACACTAGTGCTTAGGAAATCTATTGGAGGCAGAAGCCGTCAATGGTAGCTTAGGTTTAGGGTTAGGGTTAGGGTGAGGGTTAGGGTACGGCTTAGGGTAGGGGTTCAGGGAGGGGTTCGGGTAGGGCGTAGGGTATGGGTTAGGGTTAGGGTTAGGGTTAGTGTTAGGGTTAGGGCTCGGTTTAGGGTACGGGTTAAGATTAGGGTACGCGTTAGGGTTAGGGTAGGGGTTAGGGTTAGGATACGCGTTAGGGTGAGGTAGTTATTAAACCTATCCCACTCTCTAGATACCCCTTAGCACGTAAAGGAATATTATTTGGTGGTCCAGCCATGGAGAAGAGTTTAGACACTAGGAGAAGATAAGGAACACACCCATTATCAAGAAATCACATTAGGATTCTCTTTTTAACCTGTTCCTTAAAACACTAGTGCTTAGGAAATCTATTGGAGGCAGAAGCAGTCAAGGGTAGCTTAGGGTTAGGGTTAGGGTTAGGGTGAGGGTTAGGGTACGGCTTAGGGTACGGGTTCGTGAGGCTTTCGGGTAGGGCGTAGGTTATGGGTTAGGGTTAGGTTTAGTGTTAGAGTTAGGGCTCGGTTTAGGGTACGGGTTAGGATTAGGGTATGCATTAGGGTTAGGGTAGGGGTTAGGGTTATGGTACGTGTTAGGGTGAGGGTAGTTATTAAACCTATCCCATTCTCTAGATACCCCTTAGCACGTAAAGGAATATTATTTGGGGGTCCAGCCATGGAGAAGAGTTTAGACACGAGGAGAAGATAAGGAACACACCCATTATCAAGGAATCACATTAGGATTCACTTTTTAACCTGTTCCTTAAAAAACTAGTGCTTAGGAAATCTATTGGAGGCAGAAGCCGTCAAGGGTAGCTTAGGTTTAGGGTTAGGTTTAGGGTGAGGGTTAGGGTACGGGTTCAGTGAGGGGTACGGGTAGGGCGTAGGGTATGGGTTAGGGTTAGGGTTAGGGTTAGTGTTAGGGTTAGGGCTCGGTTTAGGGTACGGGTTAGGATTAGGGTACGCGTTAGTGTTAGGGTAGGGGTTAGGGTTAGGGTACGCGTTAGGGTGAGGGTAGTTATTAAACCTATCCCACCCTCTAGATACCCCTTAGCACGTAAAGGAATATTATTTGGGGGTCCAGCCATGGAGAAGAGTTTAGACACGAGGAGAAGATAAGGAACACACCCATTATCACGAAATCACATTAGGATTCTCTTTTTAACCTGTTCCTTAAAACACTAGTGCTTAGGAAATCTATTGGAGGCAGAAGCAGTCAAGGGTAGCTTAGGGTTAGGGTTAGGGTTAGGGTACGGCTTAGGGTACGGGTTCGGGGAGGGGTTCGGATAGGGCGTAGGGTATGGGTTAGGGTTAGGGTTAGGGTTAGGGTTAGGGCTCGGTTTAGGGTACGGTTAGGATTACGGTACGCATTAGGGTTAGGGTAGGGGTTAGGGTTAGGGTACGCGTTAGGGTGAGGGTAGTTATTAAACCTATCCCACTCTCTAGATACCCCTTAGCACGTAAAGGAATATTATTTGGGGGTCCAGCCATGGAGAAGAGTTTAGACACGAGGAGAAGATAAGGAACACACCCATTATCACGAAATCACATTAGGATTCTCTTTTTAACCTGTTCCTTAAAACACTAGTGCTTAGGAAATCTATTGGAGGCAGAAGCAGTCAAGGGTAGCTTAGGGTTAGGGTTAGGGTTAGGGTGAGGGTTAGGGTATGGCTTAGGGTACGGGTTCGGGGAGGGGTTCGGGTAGGGCGTAGGGTATGGGTTAGGGTTAGGGTTAGTGTTAGGGTTAGGGCTCGGTTTAGGGTACGGGTTAGGATTAGGGTACGCGTTAGTCTTAGTGGAGAGGTTAGGGTTAGGGTACGCGATAGGGTGAGGTTAGTTATTAAACCTATCCCACTCTCTTGATACCCCTTAGCACGTAAAGGAATATTATTTCGGGGTCCAGCCATGGAGAAGAGATTAGACACGAGGAGAAGATAAGGAACACACCCATTATCAAGAAATCACATTAGGATTCTCTTTTTAACCTGTTCCTTAAAACACTAGTGCTTAGGAAATCTATTAGAAGCAGAAGCAGTCAAGGGTAGCTTAGGGTTAGGGTTAGGGTTAGGGTACGGCTTAGGGTACGGGTTCGGGGAGGGGTTCGGATAGGGCGTAGGGTATGGGTTAGGGTTAGGGTTAGGGTTAGTGTTAGGGTTAGGGCTCAGTTTAGGGTACGGTTTAGGATTCGTGTAGGGGTTAGGGTTACGGTACGCGTTAGGGTGAGGGTAGTTATTAAACCTCTCCCTCTCTCTAGATACCCCATAGCACGTAAAGGAATATTATTTGGGGGTCCAGCCATGGAGAAGTGTTTAGACACGAGGAGAAGATAAGGAACACACCCATTATCAAGGAATCACATTAGGATTCTCTTTTTAACCTTTTCCTTAAAAAACTAGTGCTTAGGAAATCTATTGGAGGCAGAAGCCGTCAAGGGTAGCTTAGGTTTAGGGTTAGGTTTAGGGTGAGGGTTAGTGTACGGGTTCAGTGAGGGGTACGGGTAGGGCGTAGGGTATGGGTTAGGGTTAGGGTTAGGGTTAGTGTTAGGGTTAGGGCTCGGTTTAGGGTACGGGTTAGGATTAGGGTACGCGTTAGTGTTAGGGTAGGGGTTAGGGTTAGGGTACGCGATTGGGTGAGGTTAGTTATTAAACCTATCCCACTCTCTAGATACCCCTTAGCACGTAAAGGAATATTATTTGGGGGTCCAGCCATGGAGAAGAGTTTAGACACGAGGAGAAGATAAGGAACACACCCATTATCAAGAAATCACATTAGGATTCTCTTTTTAACCTGTTCCTTAAAACACTAGTGCTTAGGGAATCTATTGGAGGCAGAAGCAGTCAAGGGTAGCTTAGGGTTAGGATGAGGGTTAGGGTATGGCTTAGGGTACGGGTTCGGGGAGGGGTTCGGGTAGGGCGTAGGGTATGGGTTAGGGTTAGGGTTAGGGTTAGTGTTAGGGTTAGGGCTCGGTTTAGGGTACGGGTTAGGATTAGGGTACGCGTTAGGGTTAGGGTAGGGGTTAGGGTTAGGGTACGCGTTAGGCTGAGGGTAGTTATTAAACCTATCACACTCTCTAGATACCCCTTAGCACGTAAAGGAATATTATTTGGGGGTCCAGCCATGGAGAAGAGTTTAGACACGAGGAGAAGATAAGGAACACACCCATTATCAAGAAATCACATTAGGATTCTCTTTTTAACCTGTTCCTTAAAACACTAGTGCTTAGGAAATCTATTGGAGGCAGAAGCCGTCAAGGGTAGCTTAGGGTTAGGGTTAGGGTTAGGGTGAGGGTTAGGGTACGGCTTAGGGTACGGGTTCAGGGAGGGGTTCGGGTAGGGCTTAGGGTATGGGTTAGGATTAGGGTTAGTGTTAGGGTTAGGGCTCGGTTTAGGGTATGGGTTAGGATTAGGGTACGCGTTAGGGTTACGGTAGGGGTTAGGGTTAGGGTACGCGTTAGGGTGAGGGTAGTTCTTAAACCTATCCCACTCTCTAGATACCCCTTAGCACGTAAAGGAATATTATTTGGGGGTCCAGCCATGGAGAAGAGTTTAGACACGAGGAGAAGATAAGGAACACACCCATTATCAAGAAATCACATTAGGATTCTCTTTTTAACCTGTTCCTTAAAACACTAGTGCTTAGGAAATCTATTAGAGGCAGAAGCAGTCAAGGGTAGCTTAGGGTTAGGGTTAGGGTTAGGGTGAGGGTTAGGGTACGGCTTAGGGTACGGGTTGGGGGAGGGGTTCGGGTAGGGCGTAGGGTATGGGTTAGGATGAGGGTTAGGGTTAGTGTTAGGGTTAGGGCTCGGTTTAGGGTACGGGTTAGGATTAGGGTACGCGTTAGGGTTAGGGTAGGGGTTAGGGTTAGGGTACGCTTTTGGGTGAGGGTAGTTATTAAACCTATCCCACTCTCTAGATACCCCTTAGCACGTAAAGGAATATTATTTGTGGGTCCAGCCATGGAGAAGAGTTTAGACACTAGGAGAAGATAAGGAACACACCCATTATCAAGGAATCACATTAGGATTCTCTTTTTAACGTGTTCCTTAAAACACTAGTGCTTAGGAAATCTATTGGAGGCAGAAGCCGTCAAGGGTAGCTTAGGTTTAGTGTTAGGGTTAGGGTGAGGGTTAGGGTACGGGTTCAGTGAGGGGTACGGGTAGGGCGTAGGGTATGGGTTAGGGTTAGGGTTAGGGTTAGTGTTAGGGTTAGGGCTCGGTTTAGGGTACGGGTTAGGATTAGGGTACGCGTTAGTGTTAGGGTAGGGGTTAGGGTTAGGGTACGCGATTGGGTGAGGTTAGTTATTAAACCTATCCCACTCTCTAGATACCCCTTAGCACGTAAAGGAATATTATTTGGGGGTCCAGCCATGGAGAAGAGTTTAGACACGAGGAGAAGATAAGGAACACACCCATTATCAAGAAATCACATTAGGATTCTCTTTTTAACCTGTTCCTTAAAACACTAGTGCTTAGGGAATCTATTGGAGGCAGAAGCAGTCAAGGGTAGCTTAGGGTTAGGATGAGGGTTAGGGTATGGCTTAGGGTACGGGTTCGGGGAGGGGTTCGGGTAGGGCGTAGTGTATGTGTTAGGGTTAGGGTTAGGGTTAGTGTTAAGGTTAGGGCTCGGTTTAGGGTACGGTTAGGATTACGGTACGCATTAGGGTTAGGGTAGGGGTTAGGGTTAGGGTACGCGTTAGGGTGAGGGTAGTTATTAAACCTATCCCACTCTCTAGATACCCCTTAGCACGTAAAGGAATATTATTTGGGGGTCCAGCCATGGAGAAGAGTTTAGACACTAGGAGAAGATAAGGAACACACCCATTATCACGAAATCACATTAGGATTCTCTTTTTAACCTGTTCCTTAAAACACTAGTGCTTAGGAAATCTATTGGAGGCAGAAGCAGTCAAGGGTAGCTTAGGGATAGGGTTAGGGTTAGGGTGAGGGTTAGGGTTAGGGTTAGGGCTCGGTTTAGGGTACGGGTTAGGATTAGGGTACGCGTTAGTCTTAGGGGAGGGGTTAGGGTTAGGGTACGCGATAGGGTGAGGTTAGTTATTAAACCTATCCCACTCTCTTGATACCCCTTAGCACGTAAAGGAATATTATTTGGGGGTCCAGCCATGGAGAAGAGATTAGACACGAGGAGAAGATAAGGAACACACCCATTATCAAGAAATCACATTAGGATTCTCTTTTTAACCTGTTCCTTAAAACACTAGTGCTTAGGAAATCTATTGGAGGCAGAAGCAGTCAAGGGTAGCTTAGGGTTAGGGTTAGGGTTAGGGTACGGCTTAGGGTACGGGTTCGGGGAGGGGTTCGGATAGGGCGTAGGGTATGGGTTAGGGTTAGGGTTAGGGTTAGTGTTAGGGTTAGGGCTCGGTTTAGGGTACGGTTTAGGATTCGTGTAGGGGTTAGGGTTAGGGTACGCGTGAGGGTGAGGGTAGTTATTAAACCTCTCCCTCTCTCTAGATACCCCATAGCACGTAAAGGAACATTATTTGGGAGTCCAGCCATGGAGAAGAGTTTAGACACTAGGAGAAGATAAGGAACACACCCATTATCAAGAAATCACATTAGGATTCTCTTTTTAACCTGTTCCTTAAAACACTAGTGCTTAGGAAATCTATTGGAGGCAGAAGCAGTCAAGGGTAGCTTAGGGTTAGGGTTAGGGTTACGGTGAGGGTTAGGGTATGGCTTAGGGTACGGGTTCGGGGAGGGGTTCGGGTAGGGCGTAGGGTATGGGTTAGGGTTAGGGTTAGGGTTAGTGTTAGGGTTAGGGCTCCGTTTAGGGTACGGGTTAGGATTAGGGTACGCGTTAGGGTTAGGGTAGGGGTTAGGGTTAGGGTACGCGTTAGGCTGAGGGTAGTTATTAAACCTATCACACTCTCTAGATACCCCTTAGCACGTAAAGGAATATTATTTGGGGGTCCAGCCATGGAGAAGAGTTTAGACACGAGGAGAAGATAAGGAACACACCCATTATCAAGAAATCACATTAGGATTCTCTTTTTAACCTGTTCCTTAAAACACTAGTGCTTAGGAAATCTATTGGAGGCAGAAGCCGTCAAGGGTAGCTTAGGGTTAGGGTTAGGGTTAGGGTGAGGGTTAGGGTACGGCTTAGGGTACGGGTTCAGGGAGGGGTTCGGGTAGGGCGTAGGGTATGGGTTAGGATTAGGGTTAGTGTTAGGGTTAGGGCTCGGTTTAGGGTATGGGTTAGGATTAGGGTACGCGTTAGGGTTACGGTAGGGGTTAGGGTTAGGGTACGCGTTAGGGTGAGGGTAGTTCTTAAACCTATCCCACTCTCTAGATACCCCTTAGCACGTAAAGGAATATTATTTGGGGGTCCAGCCATGGAGAAGAGTTTAGACACGAGGAGAAGATAAGGAACACACCCATTATCAAGAAATCACATTAGGATTCTCTTTTTAACCTGTTCCTTAAAACACTAGTGCTTAGGAAATCTATTAGAGGCAGAAGCAGTCAAGGGTAGCTTAGGGTTAGGGTTAGGGTTAGGGTGAGGGTTAGGGTACGGCTTAGGGTACGGGTTGGGGGAGGGGTTCGGGTAGGGCGTAGGGTATGGGTTAGGATGAGGGTTAGGGTTAGTGTTAGGGTTAGGGCTCGGTTTAGGGTACGGGTTAGGATTAGGGTACGCGTTAGGGTTAGGGTAGGGGTTAGGGTTAGGGTACGCTTTTGGGTGAGGGTAGTTATTAAACCTATCCCACTCTCTAGATACCCCTTAGCACGTAAAGGAATATTATTTGTGGGTCCAGCCATGGAGAAGAGTTTAGACACTAGGAGAAGATAAGGAACACACCCATTATCAAGGAATCACATTAGGATTCTCTTTTTAACGTGTTCCTTAAAACACTAGTGCTTAGGAAATCTATTGGAGGCAGAAGCCGTCAAGGGTAGCTTAGGTTTAGTGTTAGGGTTAGGGTGAGGGTTAGGGTACGGGTTCAGTGAGGGGTACGGGTAGGGCGTAGGGTATGGGTTAGGGTTAGGGTTAGGGTTAGGGTTAGGGTTAGTGTTAGGGTTAGGGCTCGGTTTAGGGTACGGGTTAGGATTAGGGTACGCATTAGGATTAGGGTAGGGGTTAGGGTTAGGGTACGCGTTAGGGTGAGGGTAGTTATTAAACCTATCCCACTCTCTAGATACCCCTTAGCACGTAAAGGAATATTATTTGGGGGTCCAGCCATGGAGAAGAGTTTAGACACTAGGAGAAGATAAGGAACACACCCATTATCACGAAATCACATTAGGATTCTCTTTTTAACCTGTTCCTTAAAACACTAGTGCTTAGGAAATCTATTGGAGGCAGAAGCAGTCAAGGGTAGCTTAGGGTTAGGGTTAGGGTTAGGGTACGGCTTAGGGTACGGGTTCGGGGAGGGGTTCGGATAGGGCGTAGGGTATGGGTTAGGGTTAGGGTTAGGGTTAGTGTTAGGGTTAGGGCTCGGTTTAGAGTACGGGTTAGGATTCGTGTAGGGGTTAGGGTTAGGGTACGCTTTAGGGTGAGGGTAGTTATTAAATCTATCCCACTCTCTAGATACCCCTTAGCACGTAAAGGAATATTATTTGGGGGTCCAGCCATGGAGAAGAGTTTAAACACTAGGAGAAGATAAGAAACACACCCATTATCAAGAAATCACAATATGATTCTCTTTTTAAACTGTTCCTTAAAACACTAGTGCTTAGGAAATCTATTGGAGGCAGAAGCAGTCAAGGGTAGCTTAGGGTTAGGGTTAGGGTTAGGGTGAGGGTTAGGGTACGGCTTAGGGTACGGGTTCGGGGAGGGGTTCGGGTAGTGCGTAGGGTATGGGTTAGGGTTAGGGTTAGGGTTAGTGTTAGGGTCAGGGCTCGGTTTAGGGTACGGGTTAGGATTAGAGTAGGTGTTAGGGTTAGGGTAGGGGTTAGGGTTAGGGTACGCGTTAGGGTGAGGGTAGTTATTAAACCTCTCCCTCTCTCTAGATACCCCATAGCACGTAAAGGAATATTATTTGGGGGTCCATCCATGGAGAAGAGTTTAGACACGAGGAGAAGATAAGGAACACACCCATTATCACGAAATCACATTAGGATTCTCTTTTTAACCTGTTCCTTAAAACACTAGTGCTTAGGAAATCTATTGGAGGCAGAAGCAGTCAAGGGTAGCTTAGGGTTAGGGTTAGGGTTAGGGTACGACTTAGGGTACGGGTTCGGGGAGGTGTTCGGATAGGGCGTAGGGTATGGGTTAGGGTTAGGGTTAGTGTTAGGGTTAGGGCTCGGTTTAGGGTACGGGTTAGGATTCGTGTAGGGGTTAGGGTTAGGGTACGCGTTAGGGTGAGGGTAGTTATTAAACCTCTCCCTCTCTCTAGATACCCCTTAGCACGTAAAGGAATATTATTTGGGGCTCCAGCCATGGAGAAGAGTTTAGACACGAGGAGAAGATAAGGAACACACCCATTATCAAGAAATCACATTAGGATTCTCTTTTTAACCTGTTCCTTAAAACACTAGTGCTTAGGAAATCTATTAGAGGCAGAAGCCGTCAAGGGTAGCTTAGGGTTAGGGTTAGGGTTAGGGTGAGGGTTAGGGTACGGCTTAGGGTACGGGTTGGGGGAGGGTTTCGGGTAGGGCGTAGGGTATGGGTTAGGGTTTGGGTTAGGGTTAGTGTTAGGGTTAGGGCTCGGTTTAGGGTACGGGTTAGGATTAGGGTACGCGTTAGTGTTAGGGTAGGGGTTAGGGTTAGGGTACGCTTTTGGGTGAGGGTAGTTATTAAACCTATCCCACTTTCTAGATCCCCCTTAGCACGTAAAGGAATATTATTTGTGGGTCCAGCCATGGAGAAGAGTTTAGACACTAGGAGAAGATAAGGAACACACCCATTATCAAGGAATCACATTAGGATTCTCTTTTTAACCTGTTCCTTAAAAAAGTAGTGCTTAGGAAATCTATTGGAGGCAGAAGCCGTCAAGGGTAGCTTAGGTTTAGGGTTAGGGTTAGGGTGAGGGTTAGGGTACGGGTTCAGTGAGGGGTACGGGTAGGGCGTAGGGTATGGGTTAGGGTTAGGGTTAGGGTTAGTGTTAGGGTTAGGGCTCGGTTTAGGGTACGGGTTAGGATTAGGGTACGCATTAGGGTTAGGGTAGGGGTTAGGGTTAGGGTACGCGTTAGGGTGAGGGTAGTTATTAAACCTATCCCACTCTCTAGATACCCCTTAGCAGGTAAAGGAATATTATTTGAGGGTCCAGCCATGGAGAAGAGTTTAGACACGAGGAGAATATAAGGAACACACCCATTATCACGAAATCACATTAGGATTCTCTTTTTAACCTGTTCCTTAAAACACTAGTGCTTAGGAAATCTATTGGAGGCAGAAGCAGACAAGGGTAGCTTAGGGTTAGGGTTAGGGTTAGGGTAAGGGTTAGGGTTAGTTTTAGGGTTAGGGCCCGGTTTAGGGTACGGGTTAGGATTAGGGTACGCGTTACGGTTAGGGTAGGGGTTAGGGTTAGGGTACGCTTTAGGGTGAGGGTAGTTATTAAACCTCTCCCTCTCTCTAGATACCCCATAGCACGTAAAGGAATATTATTTGGGGGTCCAGCCATGGAGAAGAGTTTAGACACTAGGAGAAGAGAAGGAACACACCCATTATCAAGAAATCACATTAGGATTCTCTTTTTAACCTGTTCCTTAAAACACTAGTGCTTAGGAAATCTATTGGAGGCAGAAGCAGTCAAGGATAGCTTAGGGTTAGGGTTAGGGTTAGGGTGAGGTTTAGGGTATGGCTTAGGGTACGGGTTCGGGGAGGGGTTCGGGTAGGGCGTAGGGTATGGGTTAGGGTTAGGGTTAGGGTTAGTGTTAGGTTTAGGGCTCGGTTTAGGGTACGGGTTAGGATTAGGGTACGCGTTAGGGTTAGGGTAGGGGTTAGGGTTAGGGTACGCGTTAGGGTGAGGGTAGTTATTAAACCTATCCCACTCTCTAGATACCCCTTAGCACGTAAAGGAATATTATTTGGGGGTCCAGCCATGGAGAAGAGTTTAGACACTAGGAGAAGATAAGGAACACATCCATTATCAAGAAATCACTTTAGGATTCTCTTTTTAACCTGTTCCTTAAAACACTAGTGCTTAGGAAATCTATTGGAGGCAGAAGCAGTCAAGGGTAGCTTAGGGTTAGGGTTAGGGTTAGATTGAGGGTTACGGTATGGCTTAGGGTACGGGTTCGGGGAGGGGTTCGGGTAGGGCGTAGGGTATGGGTTAGGGTTAGGGTTAGGGTTAGTGTTAATGTTAGGGCTCGGTTTAGGGTACGGGTTATGTTTAGGGTACGCGTTAGGGTTAGGGTAGGGGTTAGGGTTAGGGTACGCGTTAGGGTGAGGGTAGTTATTAAACCTCTCCCTCTCTCTAGATACCCCATAGCACGTAAAGGAATATTATTTGGGGGTCCAGCCATGGAGAAGAGTTTAGACACTAGGAGAAGATAAGGAACACACCCATTATCAAGAAATCACATTAGGATTCTCTTTTTAACCTGTTCCTTAAAACACTAGTGCTTAGGAAATCTATTGGAGGTAGAAGCAGTCAAGGGTAGCTTAGGGTTAGGGTTAGGGTTAGATTGAGGGTTAGGGTATGGCTTAGGGTACGGGTTCGGGGAGGGGTTCGGGTAGGGCGTAGGGTATGGGTTAGGGTTAGGGCTCGGTTTAGGGTACGGGTTAGGATTAGGGTACGTGTTAGGTTTAGGGTAGGGGTTAGGGTTAGGGTACGCGTTAGGGTGAGGGTAGTTATTAAACCTCTCCCTCTCTCTAGATACCCCATAGCACGTAAAGGAATATTATTTGGGGGTCCAGCCATGGAGAAGAGTTTAGACACGAGGAGAAGATAAGGAACACACCCATTATCAAGAAATCACATTAGGATTCTCTTTGTAACCTGTTCCTTAAAACACTAGTGCTTAGGAAATCTATTGGAGGCAGAAGCAGTCAAGGGTAGCTTAGGGTTAGGGTTAGGGTTAGGGTGAGGATTAGGGTACGGCTTAGGGTACGGGTTGGGGGAGGGGTTCGGGTAGGGCGTAGGATATGGGTTAGAGTGAGGGTTAGGGTTAGTGTTAGGGTTAGGGCTCGGTTTAGGGTACGGGTTAGGATTAGGGTACGCGTTAGGGTTAGGGTAGGGGTTAGGGTTAGGGTACGCTTTTGGGTGAGGTTAGTTATTAAACCTATCCCACTCTCTAGATACCCCTTAGCACGTAAAGGAATATTATTTGGGGGTCCAGCCATGGAGAAGAGTTTAGACACTAGGAGAAGATAAGGAACACACCCATTATCAAGAAATCACAATATGATTCTTTTTTTAAACTGTTCCTTAAAACACTATTGCTTAGGAAATCTATTGGAGGCAGAAGCAGTCAAGGGTAGCTTAGGGTTAGGGTTAGGGTTAGGGTGAGGGTTAGGGTACGGCTTAGGGTGAGGGTTCGGGGAAGGGTTTGGGTAGGGCGTAGGGTATGGGTTAGGGTTAGGGTTAGGGTTAGTGTTAGGGTTAAGGCTCGGTTTAGGGTACGGGTTAGGATTAGGGTACGCGTTAGTGTTAGGGTAGGGGTTAGGGTTAGGGTACGCGATAGGGTGAGGTTAGTTATTAAACCTATCCCACTCTCTAGATACCCCTTAGCATGTAAAGGAATATTATTTGGGGGTCCAGCCATGGAGAAGAGTTTAGACATGAGGAGAAGATAAGGAACACACCCATTATCAAGAAATCACATTAGGATTCTCTTTTTAACCTGTTCCTTAAAACACTAGTGCTTAGGAAATCTATTGGAGGCAGAAGCCGTCAAGGGTAGCTTAGGGTTAGGGTTAGGGTTAGGGTGAGGGTTAGGGTACGGATTAGGGTACGGGTTCAGGGAGGGGTTCGGGTAGGGCGTAGGGTATGGGTTAGGGTTAGGGTTAGGGTTAGTGTTAGGGCTAGGGCTCGGGTTAGGGTACGGGTTAGGATTAGGGTACGCGTTAGGGTTAAGGTAGGGGTTAGGGTTAGGGTACGCATTAGGGTGAGGGTAGTTATTAAACCTATCCCACTCTCTAGATACCCCTTAGCACGTAAAGGAATATTATTTGGGGGTCCAGCCATGGAGAAGAGTTTAGACACGAGGAGAAGATAAGGAACACACCCATTATCAAGAAATCACATTAGGATTCTCTTTTTAACCTGTTCCTTAAAACACTAGTGCTTAGGAAATCTATTGGAGGCAGAAGCAGTCAAGGGTAGCTTAGTGTTAGGGTTAGGGTTAGGGTGAGGGTTAGGGTACGGCTTAGGATACGGGTTCGGGGAGGGGTTCGGGTAGGGCGTAGGGTATGGGTCAGGGTGAGGTTTAGGGTTAGTGTTAGGTTTAGGGCTCGGTTTAGGGTACGGGTTAGGATTAGGGTACGCGTTAGGGTTAGGGTAGGGGTTAGGGTTAGGGTACGCTTTAGGGTGAGGGTAGTTATTAAACCTATCCCACTCTCTAGATACCCCTTAGCACGTAAAGGAATATAATTTGGGGGTCCAGCCATGGAGAAGAGTTTAGACACGAGGAGAAGATAAGGAACACACCCATTATCAAGAAATCACAGTATGATTCTCTTTTTAAACTGTTCCTTAAAACACTAGTGCTTAGGAAATCTATTGGAGGCAGAAGCAGTCAACGGTAGCTTAGGGTTAGGGTTAGGGTTAGGGTGAGGATTAGGGTACGGCTTAGGGTACTGGTTCGGGGAAGGGTTCGGGTAGGGCGTAGGGTATGGGTTAGGTTTAGGGTTAGGGTTAGTGTTAGGTTTAGGGCTCGGTTTAGGGTACGGGTTAGGATTAGGGTACGCATTAGGGTTAGGGTAGGGGTTAGGGTTAGGGTACGCGTTAGGGTGAGGGTAGTTATTAAACCTATCCCACTCTCTAGATACCCCTTAGCACGTAAAGTAATATTATTTGGGGGTCCAGCCATGGAGAAGAGTTTAGAAACGAGGAGAAGATACGGAACACACCCATTATCAAGAAATCACATTAGGATTCTCTTTTTAACCTGTTCCTTAAAACACTAGTGCTTAGGAAATCTATTGGAGGCAGAAGCCGTCAAGGGTAGCTTAGGTTTAGGGTTAGGGTTAGGGTGAGGGTTAGGGTACGGCTTAGGGTACGGGTCAAGAGAGGGGTTCGGGTAGGGCGTAGGGTATGGGTTAGGGTTAGGGTGAGGATTAGGGTACGGCTTAGGGTACGGGTTGGGGGAGGGGTTCGGGTAGGGCGTAGGGTATGGGTTAGGGTGAGGGTTAGGGTTAGTGTTAGGGTTAGGGCTCGCTTTAGGGTACGGGTTAGGATTAGGGTACGCGTTAGGGTTAGGGTAGGGGTTAGGGTTAGGGTACGCTTTTGGGTGAGGGTAGTTATTAAACCTCTCCCTCTCTCTAGATACCCCATAGCACGTAAAGGAATATTATTTGGGGGTCCAGCCATGGAGAAGAGTTTAGACACTAGGAGAAGATAAGGAACACACCCATTATCAAGAAATCACATTAGGATTCTCTTTTTAACCTGTTCCTTAAAACACTAGTGCTTAGGAAATCTATAGGAGGCAGAAGCAGTCAAGGGTAGCTTAGGGTTAGGTTTAGGGTTACGGTGACTTTTAGGGTATGGCTTAGGGTACGGGTTCGGGGAGGGGTTCGGGTAGGGCGTAGGGTATGGGTTAGGGTTAGGGTTAGGGTTAGTGTTAGGTTTAGGGCTCGGTTTAGGTTACGGGTTAGGATTAGGGTACGCGTTAGGGTTAGGGTAGGGGTTAGGGTTAGGGTACGCGTTAGGGTGAGGGTAGTTATTAAACCTATCCCACTCTCTAGATACCCCTTAGCACGTAAAGGAATATTATTTGGGGGTCCAGCCATGGAGAAGAGTTTAGACACGAGGAGAAGATAAGGAACACACCCATTATCAAGAAATCACATTAGGATTCTCTTTGTAACCTGTTCCTTAAAACACTAGTGCTTAGGAAATCTATTGGAGGCAGAAGCAGTCAAGGGTAACTTAGGGTTAGGGTTAGGGTTAGGGTGAGGATTAGGGTACGGCTTAGGGTACGGGTTGGGGGAGGGGTTCGGGTAGGGCGTAGGGTATGGGTTAGGGTGAGGGTTAGGGTTAGTGTTAGGGTTAGGGCTCGCTTTAGGTTACGGGTTAGGATTAGGGTACGCGTTAGGGTTAGGGTAGGGGTTAGGGTTAGGGTACGCTTTTGGGTGAGGTTAGTTATTAAACCTATCCCACTCTCTAGATACCCCTTAGCACGTAAAGGAATATTATTTGGGGGTCCAGCCATGGAGAAGAGTTTAGACACTAGGAGAAGATAAGGAACACACCCATTATCAAGAAATCACAATATGATTCTTTTTTTAAACTGTTCCTTAAAACACTAGTGCTTAGGAAATCTATTGGAGGCAGAAGCAGTCAAGGGTAGCTTAGGGTTAGGGTTAGGGTTAGGGTGAGGGTTAGGGTACGGCTTAGGGTGCGGGTTCCCGGAAGGGTTCGGGTAGGGCGTAGGGTATGGGTTAGGGTTAGGGTTAGGGTTAGTGTTAGGGTTAGGGCTCGGTTTAGGGTACGGGTTAGGATTAGGGTACGCGTTAGTGTTAGGGTAGGGGTTAGGGTTAGGGTACGCGATAGGGTGAGGTTAGTTATTAAACCTATCCCACTCTCTAGATACCCCTTAGCATGTAAAGGAATATTATTTGGGGGTCCAGCCATGGAGAAGAGTTTAGACATGAGGAGAAGATAAGGAACACACCCATTATCAAGAAATCACATTAGGATTCTCTTTTTAACCTGTTCCTTAAAACACTAGTGCTTAGGAAATCTATTGGAGGCAGAAGCCGTCAAGGGTAGCTTAGGGTTAGGGTTAGGGTTAGGGTGAGGGTTAGGGTACGGATTAGGGTACGGGTTCAGGGAGGGGTTCGGGTAGGGCGTAGGGTATGGGTTAGGGTTAGGGTTAGGGTTAGTGTTAGGGCTAGGGCTCGGGTTAGGGTACGGGTTAGGATTAGGGTACGCGTTAGGGTTAGGGTAGGGGTTAGGGTTAGGGTACGCATTAGGGTGAGGGTAGTTATTAAACCTATCCCACTCTCTAGATACCCCTTAGCACGTAAAGGAATATTATTTGGGGGTCCAGCCATGGAGAAGAGTTTAGACACGAGGAGAAGATAAGGAACACACCCATTATCAAGAAATCACAATATGATTCTTTTTTTAAACTGTTCCTTAAAACACTAGTGCTTAGGAAATCTATTGGAGGCAGAAGCAGTCAAGGGTAGCTTAGGGTTAGGGTTAGGGTTAGGGTGAGGGTTAGGGTACGGCTTAGGGTGCGGGTTCCCGGAAGGGTTCGGGTAGGGCGTAGGGTATGGGTTAGGGTTAGGGTTAGGGTTAGTGTTAGGGTTAGGGCTCGGTTTAGGGTACGGGTTAGGATTAGGGTACGCGTTAGTGTTAGGGTAGGGGTTAGGGTTAGGGTACGCGATAGGGTGAGGTTAGTTATTAAACCTATCCCACTCTCTAGATACCCCTTAGCATGTAAAGGAATATTATTTGGGGGTCCAGCCATGGAGAAGAGTTTAGACATGAGGAGAAGATAAGGAACACACCCATTATCAAGAAATCACATTAGGATTCTCTTTTTAACCTGTTCCTTAAAACACTAGTGCTTAGGAAATCTATTGGAGGCAGAAGCCGTCAAGGGTAGCTTAGGGTTAGGGTTAGGGTTAGGGTGAGGGTTAGGGTACGGATTAGGGTACGGGTTCAGGGAGGGGTTCGGGTAGGGCGTAGGGTATGGGTTAGGGTTAGGGTTAGGGTTAGTGTTAGGGCTAGGGCTCGGGTTAGGGTACGGGTTAGGATTAGGGTACGCGTTAGGGTTAGGGTAGGGGTTAGGGTTAGGGTACGCATTAGGGTGAGGGTAGTTATTAAACCTATCCCACTCTCTAGATACCCCTTAGCACGTAAAGGAATATTATTTGGGGGTCCAGCCATGGAGAAGAGTTTAGACACGAGGAGAAGATAAGGAACACACCCATTATCAAGAAATCACATTAGGATTCTCTTTTTAACCTGTTCCTTAAAACACTAGTGCTTAGGAAATCTATTGGAGGCAGAAGCAGTCAAGGGTAGCTTAGTGTTAGGGTTAGGGTTAGGGTGAGGATTAGGGTACGGCTTAGGGTACGGGTTCGGGGAAGGGTTCGTGTAGGGCGTAGGGTATGGGTTAGGTTTAGGGTTAGGGTTAGTGTTAGGTTTAGGGCTCGGTTTAGGGTACGGGATAGGATTAGGGTACGCATTAGGGTTAGGGTAGGGGTTAGGGTTAGGGTACGCGTTAGGGTGAGGGTAGTTATTAAACCTATCCCACTCTCTAGATACCCCTTAGCACGTAAAGTAATATTATTTGGGGGTCCAGCCATGGAGAACAGTTTAGACACGAGGAGAAGATACGGAACACACCCATTATCAAGAAATCACATTAGGATTCTCTTTTTAACCTGTTCCTTAAAACACTAGTGCTTAGGAAATCTATTGGAGGCAGAAGCCGTCAAGGGTAGCTTCGGTTTAGGGGTAGGGTTAGGGTGAGGGTTAGGGTACGGCTTAGGGTACGGGTTCAGAGAGGGGTTCGGGTAGGGCGTAGGGTATGGGTTAGGGTTAGGGTGAGGATTAGGGTACGGCTTAGGGTACGGGTTGGGGGAGGGGTTCGGGTAGGGCGTAGGGTATGGGTTAGGGTGAGGGTTAGGGTTAGTGTTAGGGTTAGGGCTCGCTTTAGGGTACGGGTTAGGATTAGGGTACGCGTTAGGGTTAGGGTAGGGGTTAGGGTTAGGGTACGCTTTTGGGTGAGGGTAGTTATTAAAGCTATCCCACTCTCTAGATACCCCTTAGCACGTAAAGGAATATTATTTGGGGGTCCAGCCATGGAGAAGAGTTTAGACACTAGGAGAAGATAAGGAACACACCCATTATCAAGAAATCACAATATGATTCTTTTTTTAAACTGTTCCTTAAAACACTAGTGCTTAGGAAATCTATTGGAGGCAGAAGCAGTCAAGGGTAGCTTAGGGTTAGGGTTAGGGTTAGGGTGAGGGTTAGGGTACGGCTTAGGGTGCGGGTTCGGGGAAGGGTTCGGTTAGGGCGTAGGGTATGGGTTAGGGTTAGGGTTAGGGTTAGTGTTAGGGTTAGGGCTCGGTTTAGGGTACGGGTTAGGATTAGGGTACGCGTTAGTGTCAGGGTAGGGGTTAGGGTTAGGGTACGCGATAGGGTGAGGTTAGTTATTAAACCTATCCCACTCTCTAGATACCCCTTAGCATGTAAAGGAATATTATTTGGGGGTCCAGCCATGGAGAAGAGTTTAGACACGAGGAGAAGATAAGGAACACACCCATTATCAAGAAATCACATTAGGATTCTCTTTTTAACCTGTTCCTTAAAACACTAGTGCTTAGGAAATCTATTGGAGGCAGAAGCCGTCAAGGGTAGCTTAGGGTTAGGGTTAGGGTTAGGGTGAGGGTTAGGGTACGGATTAGGGTACGGGTTCAGGGAGGGGTTCGTGTAGGGCGTAGGGTATGGGTTAGGGTTAGGGTTAGGGTTAGTGTTAGGGCTAGGGCTCGGGTTAGGGTACGGGTTAGGATTAGGGTACGCGTTAGGGTTAGGGTAGGGGTTAGGGTTAGGGTACGCATTAGGGTGAGGGTAGTTATTAAACCTATCCCACTCTCTAGATACCCCTTAGCACGTAAAGGAATATTATTTGGGGGTCCAGCCATGGAGAAGAGTTTAGACACGAGGAGAAGATAAGGAACACACCCATTATCAAGAAATCACATTAGGATTCTCTTTTTAACCTGTTCCTTAAAACACTAGTGCTTAGGAAATCTATTGGAGGCAGAAGCCGTCAAGGGTAGCTTAGGGTTAGGGTTAGGGTTAGGGTGAGGGTTAGGGTACGGCTTAGGGTACGGGTTCGGGGAGGGGTTCGGGTAGGGCGTAGGGTATGGGTCAGGGTGAGGTTTAGGGTTAGTGTTAGGTTTAGGGCTCGGTTTAGGGTACGGGTTAGGATTAGGGTACGCGTTAGGGTTAGGGTAGGGGTTAGGGTTAGGGTACGCTTTTGGGTGAGGGTAGTTATTAAACCTATCCCACTCTCTAGATACCCCTTAGCACGTAAAGGAATATAATTTGGGGGTCCAGCCATGGAGAAGAGTTTAGACACGAGGAGAAGATAAGGAACACACCCATTATCAAGAAATCACAATATGATTCTCTTTTTAAACTGTTCCTTAAAACACTAGTGCTTAGGAAATCTATTGGAGGCAGAAGCAGTCAACGGTAGCTTAGGGTTAGGGTTAGGGTTAGGGTGAGGATTAGGGTACGGCTTAGGGTACGGGTTCGGGGAAGGGTTCGGGTAGGGCGTAGGGTATGGGTTAGGTTTAGGGTTAGGGGTAGTGTTAGGTTTAGGGCTCGGTTTAGGGTACGGGTTAGGATTAGGGTACGCATTAGGGTTAGGGTAGGGGTTAGGGTTAGGGTACGCGTTAGGGTGAGGGTAGTTATTAAACCTATCCCACTCTCTAGATACCCCTTAGCACGTAAAGTAATATTATTTGGGGGTCCAGCCATGGAGAACAGTTTAGACACGAGGAGAAGATACGGAACACACCCATTATCAAGAAATCACATTAGGATTCTCTTTTTAACCTGTTCCTTAAAACACTAGTGCTTAGGAAATCTATTGGAGGCAGAAGCCGTCAAGGGTAGCTTAGGTTTAGGGTTAGGGTTAGGGTGAGGGTTAGGGTACGGCTTAGGGTACGGGTTCAGAGAGGGGTTCGGGTAGGGCGTAGGGTATGGGTTAGGGTTAGGGTGAGGATTAGGGTACGGCTTAGGGTACGGGTTGGGGGAGGGTTTCGGGTAGGGCGTAGGGTATGGGTTAGGGTGAGGGTTAGGGTTAGTGTTAGGGTTAGGGCTCGCTTTAGGGTACGGGTTAGGATTAGGATACGCGTTAGGGTTAGGGTAGGGGTTAGGGTTAGGGTACGCTTTTGGGTGAGGGTAGTTATTAAAGCTATCCCACTCTCTAGATACCCCTTAGCACGTAAAGGAATATTATTTGGGGGTCCAGCCATGGAGAAGAGTTTAGACACTAGGAGAAGATAAGGAACACACCCATTATCAAGAAATCACAATATGATTCTTTTTTTAAACTGTTCCTTAAAACACTAGTGCTTAGGAAATCTATTGGAGGCAGAAGCAGTCAAGGGTAGCTTAGGGTTAGGGTTAGGGTTAGGGTGAGGGTTAGGGTACGGCTTAGGGTGCGGGTTCGGGGAAGGGTTCGGTTAGGGCGTAGGGTATGGGTTAGGGTTAGGGTTAGGGTTAGTGTTAGGGTTAGGGCTCGGTTTAGGGTACGGGTTAGGATTAGGGTACGCGTTAGTGTTAGGGTAGGGGTTAGGGTTAGGGTACGCGATAGGGTGAGGTTAGTTATTAAACCTATCCCACTCTCTAGATACCCCTTAGCATGTAAAGGAATATTATTTGGGGGTCCAGCCATGGAGAAGAGTTTAGACACGAGGAGAAGATAAGGAACACACCCATTATCAAGAAATCACATTAGGATTCTCTTTTTAACCTGTTCCTTAAAACACTAGTGCTTAGGAAATCTTTTGGAGGCAGAAGCCGTCTAGGGTAGCTTAGGGTTAGGGTTAGGGTTAGGGTGAGGGTTAGGGTACGGATTAGGGTACGGGTTCGGAGAGGGGTTCGGGTAGGGCGTAGGGTATGGGTTAGGGTTAGGGTTAGGGTTAGTGTTAGGGCTAGGGCTCGGTTTAGGGTACGGGTTAGGATTAGGGTACGCGTTAGTGTTAGGGTAGGGGTTAGGGTTAGGGTACGCGTTAGGGTGAGGGTAGTTATTAAACCTATCCCACTCTCTAGATACCCCTTAGCACGTAAAGGAATATTATTTGGGGGTCCAGCCATGGAGAAGAGTTTAGACACTAGGAGAAGATAAGGAACACACCCATTATCAAGAAATCACAATATGATTCTCTTTTTAAACTGTTCCTTAAAACCCTAGTGCTTAGGAAATCTATTGGAGGCAGAAGCAGTCAAGGGTAGCTTAGGGTTAGGGTTAGGGTTAGGGTGAGGGTTAGGGTACGGCTTAGGGTGCGGGTTCGGGGAAGGGTTCGGGTAGGGCGTAGGGTATGGGTTAGGGTTAGGGTTAGGGTTAGTGTTGCGGTTAGGGCTCGGTTTAGGGTACGGGTTAGGATTAGGGTACGCGTTAGGGTTAGGGTAGGGGTTAGGGTTAGGGTACGCGTTAGGGTGAGGGTAGTTATTAAACCTCTCCCTCTCTCTAGATACCCCATAGCACGTAAAGGAATATTATTTGGGGGTCCAGCCATGGAGAAGAGTTTAGACACTAGGAGAAGATAAGGAACACACCCATTATCAAGAAATCACATTAGGATTCTCTTTTTAACCTGTTCCTTAAAACACTAGTGCTTAGGAAATCTATTGGAGGCAGAAGCAGTCAAGGATAGCTTAGGGTTAGGGTTAGGGTTAGGGTGAGGTTTAGGGTATGGCTTAGGGTACGGGTTCGGGGAGGGGTTCGGGTAGGGCGTAGGGTATGGGTTAGGGTTAGGGTTAGGGTTAGTGTTAGGTTTAGGGCTCGGTTTAGGGTACGGGTTAGGATTAGGGTACGCGTTAGGGTTAGGGTAGGGGTTAGGGTTAGGGTACGCGTTAGGGTGAGGGTAGTTATTAAACCTATCCCACTCTCTAGATACCCCTTAGCACGTAAAGGAATATTATTTGGGGGTCCAGCCATGGAGAAGAGTTTAGACACTAGGAGAAGATAAGGAACACACCCATTATGAAGAAATCACTTTAGGATTCTCTTTTTAACCTGTTCCTTAAAACACTAGTGCTTAGGAAATCTATTGGAGGCAGAAGCAGTCAAGGGTAGCTTAGGCTTAGGGTTAGGGTTAGATTGAGGGTTACGGTATGGCTTAGGGTACGGGTTCGGGGAGGGGTTCGGGTAGGGCGTAGGGTATGGGTTAGGGTTAGGGTTAGGGTTAGTGTTAATGTTAGGGCTCGGTTTAGGGTACGGGTTATGATTAGGGTACGCGTTAGGGTTAGGGTAGGGGTTAGGGTTAGGGTACGCGTTAGGGTGAGGGTAGTTATTAAACCTCTCCCTCTCTCTAGATACCCCATAGCACGTAAAGGAATATTATTTGGGGGTCCAGCCATGGAGAAGAGTTTAGACACTAGGAGAAGATAAGGAACACACCCATTATCAAGAAATCACATTAGGATTCTCTTTTTAACCTGTTCCTTAAAACACTAGTGCTTAGGAAATCTATTGGAGGTAGAAGCAGTCAAGGGTAGCTTAGGGTTAGGGTTAGGGTTAGATTGAGGGTTAGGGTATGGCTTAGGGTACGGGTTCGGGGAGGGGTTCGGGTAGGGCGTAGGGTATGGGTTAGGGTTAGGGCTCGGTTTAGGGTACGGGTTAGGATTAGGGTACGCGTTAGGGTTAGGGTAGGGGTTAGGGTTAGGGTACGCGTTAGGGTGAGGGTAGTTATTAAACCTCTCCCTCTCTCTAGATACCCCATAGCACGTAAAGGAATATTATTTGGGGGTCCAGCCATGGAGAAGAGTTTAGACACTAGGAGAAGATAAGGAACACACCCATTATCAAGAAATCACATTAGGATTCTCTTTTTAACCTGTTCCTTAAAACACTAGTGCTTAGGAAATCTATAGGAGGCAGAAGCAGTCAAGGGTAGCTTAGGGTTAGGGTTAGGGTTACGGTGAGTTTTACGGTATGGCTTAGGGTACGGATTCGGGGAGGGGTTCGGGTAGGGCGTAGGGTATGGGTTAGGGTTAGGGTTAGGGTTAGTGTTAGGTTTAGGGCTCGGTTTAGGGTACGGGTTAGGATTAGGGTACGCGTTAGGGTTAGGGTAGGGGTTAGGGTTAGGGTACGCGTTAGGGTGAGGGTAGTTATTAAACCTATCCCACTCTCTAGATACCCCTTAGCACGTAAAGGAATATTATTTGGGGGTCCAGCCATGGAGAAGGGTTTAGACACGAGGAGAAGATAAGGAACACACCCATTATCAAGAAATCACATTAGGATTCTCTTTGTAACCTGTTCCTTAAAACACTAGTGCTTAGGAAATCTATTGGAGGCAGAAGCAGTCAAGGGTAGCTTAGGGTTAGGGTTAGGGTTAGGGTGAGGATTAGGGTACGGCTTAGGGTACGGGTTGGGGGAGGGGTTCGGGTAGGGAGTAGGGTATGGGTTAGGGTGAGGGTTAGGGTTAGTGTTAGGGTTAGGGCTCGGTTTAGGGTACGGGTTAGGATTAGGGTATGCGTTAGGGTTAGGGTAGGGGTTAGGGTTAGGGTACGCTTTTGGGTGAGGTTAGTTATTAAACCTATCCCACTCTCTAGATAACCCTTAGCACGTAAAGGAATATTATTTGGGGGTCCAGCCATGGAGAAGAGTTTAGACACTAGGAGAAGATAAGGAACACACCCATTATCAAGAAATCACAATATGATTCTTTTTTTAAACTGTTCCTTAAAACACTATTGCTTAGGAAATCTATTGGAGGCAGAAGCAGTCAAGGGTAGCTTAGGGTTAGGGTTAGGGTTAGGGTGAGGGTTAGGGTACGGCTTAGGGTGCGGGTTCGGGGAAGGGTTTGGGTAGGGCGTAGGGTATGGGTTAGGGTTAGGGTTAGGGTTAGTGTTAGGTTTAAGGCTCGGTTTAGGGTACGGGTTAGGATTAGGGTACGCGTTAGTGTTAGGGTAGGGGTTAGGGTTAGGGTACGCGATAGGGTGAGGTTAGTTATTAAACCTATCCCACTCTCTAGATACCCCTTAGCATGTAAAGGAATATTATTTGGGGGTCCAGCCATGGAGAAGAGTTTAGACACGAGGAGAAGATAAGGAACACACACATTATCAAGAAATCACATTAGGATTCTCTTTTTAACCTGTTCCTTAAAACACTAGTGCTTAGGAAATCTATTGGAGGCAGAAGGCGTCAAGGGTAGCTTAGGGTTAGGGTTAGGGTTAGGGTGAGGGTTAGGGTACGGATTAGGGTACGGGTTCAGAGAGGGGTTCGGGTAGGGCGTAGGGTATGGGTTAGGGTTAGGGTTAGGGTTAGTGTTAGGGCTAGGGCTCGGGTTAGGGTACGGGTTAGGATTAGGGTACGCGTTAGGGTTAAGGTAGGGGTTAGGGTTAGGGTACGCATTAGGGTGAGGGTAGTTATTAAACCTATCCCACTCTCTAGATACCCCTTAGCACGTAAAGGAATATTATTTGGGGGTCCAGCCATGGAGAAGAGTTTAGACACGAGGAGAAGATAAGGAACACACCCATTATCAAGAAATCACATTAGGATTCTCTTTTTAACCTGTTCCTTAAAACACTAGTGCTTAGGAAATCTATTGGAGGCAGAAGCAGTCAAGGGTAGCTTAGTGTTAGGGTTAGGGTTAGGGTGAGGGTTAGGGTACGGCTTAGGGTACGGGTTCGGGGAGGGGTTCGGGTAGGGCGTAGGGTATGGGTCAGGGTGAGGTTTAGGGTTAGTGTTAGGTTTAGGGCTCGGTTTAGGGTACGGGTTAGGATTAGGGTACGCGTTAGGGTTAGGGTAGGGGTTAGGGTTAGGGTACGCTTTTGGGTGAGGGTAGTTATTAAACCTATCCCACTCTCTAGATACCCCTTAGCACGTAAAGGAATATAATTTGGGGGTCCAGCCATGGAGAAGAGTTTAGACACGAGGAGAAGATAAGGAACACACCCATTATCAAGAAATCACAATATGATTCTCTTTTTAAACTGTTCCTTAAAACACTAGTGCTTAGGAAATCTATTGGAGGCAGAAGCAGTCAACGGTAGCTTAGGGTTAGGGTTAGGGTTAGGGTGAGGATTAGGGTACGGCTTAGGGTACGGGTTCGGGGAAGGGTTCGGGTAGTGCGTAGGGTATGGGTTAGGTTTAGGGTTAGGGTTAGTGTTAGGTTTAGGGCTCGGTTTAGGGTACGGGTTAGGATTAGGGTACGCGTTAGGGTGAGGGTAGTTATTAAACCTATCCCACTCTCTAGATACCCCTTAGCACGTAAAGTAATATTATTTGGGGGTCCAGCCATAGAGAAGAGTTTAGAAACGAGGAGAAGATACGGAACACACCCATTATCAAGAAATCACATTAGGATTCTCTTTTTAACCTGTTCCTTAAAACACTAGTGCTTAGGAAATGTATTGGAGGCAGAAGCCGTCAAGGGTAGCTTAGGTTTAGGGTTAGGGTTACGGTGAGGGTTAGGGTACGGCTTAGGGTACGGGTCAAGAGAGGGGTTCGGGTAGGGCGTAGGGTATGGGTTAGGGTTAGGGTGAGGATTAGGGTACGGCTTAGGGTACGGGTTGGGGGAGGGGTTCGGGTAGGGCGTAGGGTATGGGTTAGGGTGAGGGTTAGGGTTAGTGTTAGGGTTAGGGCTCGCTTTAGGGTACGGGTTAGGATTAGGGTACGCGTTAGGGTTAGGGTAGGGGTTAGGGTTAGGGTACGCTTTTGGGTGAGGGTAGTTATTAAAGCTATCCCACTCTCTAGATACCCCTTAGCACGTAAAGGAATATTATTTGGGGGTCCAGCCATGGAGAAGAGTTTAGACACTAGGAGAAGATAAGGAACACACCCATTATCAAGAAATCACAATATGATTCTTTTTTTAAACTGTTCCTTAAAACACTAGTGCTTAGGAAATCTATTGGAGGCAGAAGCAGTCAAGGGTAGCTTAGGGTTAGGGTTAGGGTTAGGGTGAGGGTTAGGGTACGGCTTAGGGTGCGGGTTCGGGGAAGGGTTCGGTTAGGGCGTAGGGTATGGGTTAGGGTTAGGGTTAGGGTTAGTGTTAGGGTTAGGGCTCGGTTTAGGGTACGGGTTAGGATTAGGGTACGCGTTAGTGTTAGGGTAGGGGTTAGGGTTAGGGTACGCGATAGGGTGAGGTTAGTTATTAAACCTATCCCACTCTCTAGATACCCCTTAGCATGTAAAGGAATATTATTTGGGGGTCCAGCCATGGAGAAGAGTTTAGACACGAGGAGAAGATAAGGAACACACCCATTATCAAGAAATCACATTAGGATTCTCTTTTTAACCTGTTCCTTAAAACACTAGTGCTTAGGAAATCTTTTGGAGGCAGAAGCCGTCTAGGGTAGCTTAGGGTTAGGGTTAGGGTTAGGGTGAGGGTTAGGGTACGGATTAGGGTACGGGTTCGGGGAGGGGTTCGGGTAGGGCGTAGGGTATGGGTTAGGGTTAGGGTTAGGGTTAGTGTTAGGGCTAGGGCTCGGTTTAGGGTACGGGTTAGGATTAGGGTACGCGTTAGTGTTAGGGTAGGGGTTAGGGTTAGGGTACGCGTTAGGGTGAGGGTAGTTATTAAACCTATCCCACTCTCTAGATACCCCTTAGCACGTAAAGGAATATTATTTGGGGGTCCAGCCATGGAGAAGAGTTTAGACACTAGGAGAAGATAAGGAACACACCCATTATCAAGAAATCACAATATGATTCTCTTTTTAAACTGTTCCTTAAAACCCTAGTGCTTAGGAAATCTATTCGAGGCAGAAGCAGTCAAGGGTAGCTTAGGGTTAGGGTTAGGGTTAGGGTGAGGGTTAGGGTACGGCTTAGGGTGCGGGTTCGGGGAAGGGTTCGGGTAGGGCGTAGGGTATGGGTTAGGGTTAGGGTTAGGGTTAGTGTTGCGGTTAGGGCTCGGTTTAGGGTATGGGTTAGGATTAGGGTACGCGTTAGGGTTAGGGTAGGGGTTAGGTTTAGGGTACGCGTTAGGGTGAGGGTAGTTATTAAACCTCTCCCTCTCTCTAGATACCCCATAGCACGTAAAGGAATATTATTTGGGGGTCCAGCCATGGAGAAGAGTTTAGACACTAGGAGAAGATAAGGAACACACCCATTATCAAGAAATCACATTAGGATTCTCTTTTTAACCTGTTCCTTAAAACACTAGTGCTTAGGAAATCTATTGGAGTCAGAAGCAGTCAAGGATAGCTTAGGGTTAGGGTTAGGGTTAGGGTGAGGTTTAGGGTATGGCTTAGGGTACGGGTTCGGGGAGGGGTTCGGGTAGGGCGTAGGGTATGGGTTAGGGTTAGGGTTAGGGTTAGTGTTAGGTTTAGGGCTCGGTTTAGGGTACGGGTTAGGATTAGGGTACGCGTTAGGGTTAGGGTAGGGGTTAGGGTTAGGGTACGCGTTAGGGTGAGGGTAGTTATTAAACCTATCCCACTCTCTAGATACCCCTTAGCACGTAAAGGAATATTATTTGGGGGTCCAGCCATGGAGAAGAGTTTAGACACTAGGAGAAGATAAGGAACACACCCATTATGAAGAAATCACTTTAGGATTCTCTTTTTAACCTGTTCCTTAAAACACTAGTGCTTAGGAAATCTATTGGAGGCAGAAGCAGTCAAGGGTAGCTTAGGGTTAGGGTTAGGGTTAGATTGAGGGTTACGGTATGGCTTAGGGTACGGGTTCGGGGAGGGGTTCGGGTAGGGCGTAGGGTATGGGTTAGGGTTAGGGTTAGGGTTAGTGTTAATGTTAGGGCTCGGTTTAGGGTACGGGTTATGATTAGGGTACGCGTTAGGGTTAGGGTAGGGGTTAGGGTTAGGGTACGCGTTAGGGTGAGGGTAGTTATTAAACCTCTCCCTCTCTCTAGATACCCCATAGCACGTAAAGGAATATTATTTGGGGGTCCAGCCATGGAGAAGAGTTTAGACACTAGGAGAAGATAAGGAACACACCCATTATCAAGAAATCACATTAGGATTCTCTTTTTAACCTGTTCCTTAAAACACTAGTGCTTAGGAAATCTATTGGAGGTAGAAGCAGTCAAGGGTAGCTTAGGGTTAGGGTTAGGGTTAGATTGAGGGTTAGGGTATGGCTTAGGGTACGGGTTCGGGGAGGGGTTCGGGTAGGGCGTAGGGTATGGGTTAGGGTTAGGGCTCGGTTTAGGGTACGGGTTAGGATTAGGGTACGCGTTAGGGTTAGGGTAGGGGTTAGGGTTAGGGTACGCGTTAGGGTGAGGGTAGTTATTAAACCTCTCCCTCTCTCTAGATACCCCATAGCACGTAAAGGAATATTATTTGGGGGTCCAGCCATGGAGAAGAGTTTAGACACTAGGAGAAGATAAGGAACACACCCATTATCAAGAAATCACATTAGGATTCTCTTTTTAACCTGTTCCTTAAAACACTAGTGCTTAGGAAATCTATAGGAGGCAGAAGCAGTCAAGGGTAGCTTAGGGTTAGGGTTAGGGTTACGGTGAGTTTTAGGGTATGGCTTAGGGTACGGATTCGGGGAGGGGTTCGGGTAGGGCGTAGGGTATGGGTTAGGGTTAGGGTTAGGGTTAGTGTTAGGTTTAGGGCTCGGTTTAGGGTACGGGTTAGGATTAGGGTACGCGTTAGGGTTAGGGTAGGGGTTAGGGTTAGGGTACGCGTTAGGGTGAGGGTAGTTATTAAACCTATCCCACTCTCTAGATACCCCTTAGCACGTAAAGGAATATTATTTGGGGGTCCAGCCATGGAGAAGAGTTTAGACACGAGGAGAAGATAAGGAACACACCCATTATCAAGAAATCACATTAGGATTCTCTTTGTAACCTGTTCCTTAAAACACTAGTGCTTAGGAAATCTATTGGAGGCAGAAGCAGTCAAGGGTAGCTTAGGGTTAGGGTTAGGGTTAGGGTGAGGATTAGGGTACGGCTTAGGGTACGGGTTGGGGGAGGGGTTCGGGTAGGGAGTAGGGTATGGGTTAGGGTGAGGGTTAGGGTTAGTGTTAGGGTTAGGGCTCGGTTTAGGGTACGGGTTAGGATTAGGGTATGCGTTAGGGTTAGGGTAGGGGTTAGGGTTAGGGTACGCTTTTGGGTGAGGTTAGTTATTAAACCTATCCCACTCTCTAGATACCCCTTAGCACGTAAAGGAATATTATTTGGGGGTCCAGCCATGGAGAAGAGTTTAGACACTAGGAGAAGATAAGGAACACACCCATTATCAAGAAATCACAATATGATTCTTTTTTTAAACTGTTCCTTAAAACACTATTGCTTAGGAAATCTATTGGAGGCAGAAGCAGTCAAGGGTAGCTTAGGGTTAGGGTTAGGGTTAGGGTGAGGGTTAGGGTACGGCTTAGGGTGCGGGTTCGGGGAAGGGTTTGGGTAGGGCGTAGGGTATGGGTTAGGGTTAGGGTTAGGGTTAGTGTTAGGTTTAAGGCTCGGTTTAGGGTACGGGTTAGGATTAGGGTACGCGTTAGTGTTAGGGTAGGGGTTAGGGTTAGGGTACGCGATAGGGTGAGGTTAGTTATTAAACCTATCCCACTCTCTAGATACCCCTTAGCATGTAAAGGAATATTATTTGGGGGTCCAGCCATGGAGAAGAGTTTAGACACGAGGAGAAGATAAGGAACACACACATTATCAAGAAATCACATTAGGATTCTCTTTTTAACCTGTTCCTTAAAACACTAGTGCTTAGGAAATCTATTGGAGGCAGAAGCCGTCAAGGGTAGCTTAGGGTTAGGGTTAGGGTTAGGGTGAGGGTTAGGGTACGGATTAGGGTACGGGTTCAGGGAGGGGTTCGGGTAGGGCGTAGGGTATGGGTTAGGGTTAGGGTTAGGGTTAGTGTTAGGGCTAGGGCTCGGGTTAGGGTACGGGTTAGGATTAGGGTACGCGTTAGGGTTAAGGTAGGGGTTAGGGTTAGGGTACGCATTAGGGTGAGGGTAGTTATTAAACCTATCCCACTCTCTAGATACCCCTTAGCACGTAAGGGAATATTATTTGGGGGTCCAGCCATGGAGAAGAGTTTAGACACGAGGAGAAGATAAGGAACACACCCATTATCAAGAAATCACATTAGGATTCTCTTTTTAACCTGTTCCTTAAAACACTAGTGCTTAGGAAATCTATTGGAGGCAGAAGCAGTCAAGGGTAGCTTAGTGTTAGGGTTAGGGTTAGGGTGAGGGTTAGGGTACGGCTTAGGGTACGGGTTCGGGGAGGGGTTCGGGTAGGGCGTAGGGTATGGGTCAGGGTGAGGTTTAGGGTTAGTGTTAGGTTTAGGGCTCGGTTTAGGGTACGGGTTAGGATTAGGGTACGCGTTAGGGTTAGGGTAGGGGTTAGGGTTAGGGTACGCTTTTGGGTGAGGGTAGTTATTAAACCTATCCCACTCTCTAGATACCCCTTAGCACGTAAAGGAATATAATTTGGGGGTCCAGCCATGGAGAAGAGTTTAGACACGAGGAGAAGATAAGGAACACACCCATTATCAAGAAATCACATTAGGATTCTCTTTTTAACCTGTTCCTTAAAACACTAGTGCTTAGGAAATCTTTTGGAGGCAGAAGCCGTCTAGGGTAGCTTAGGGTTAGGGTTAGGGTTAGGGTGAGGGTTAGGGTACGGATTAGGGTACGGGTTCGGGGAGGGGTTCGGGTAGGGCGTAGGGTATGGGTTAGGGTTAGGGTTAGGGTTAGTGTTAGGGCTAGGGCTCGGTTTAGGGTACGGGTTAGGATTAGGGTACGCGTTAGTGTTAGGGTAGGGGTTAGGGTTAGGGTACGCGTTAGGGTGAGGGTAGTTATTAAACCTATCCCACTCTCTAGATACCCCTTAGCACGTAAAGGAATATTATTTGGGGGTCCAGCCATGGAGAAGAGTTTAGACACTAGGAGAAGATAAGGAACACACCCATTATCAAGAAATCACAATATGATTCTCTTTTTAAACTGTTCCTTAAAACCCTAGTGCTTAGGAAATCTATTGGAGGCAGAAGCAGTCAAGGATAGCTTAGGGTTAGGGTTAGGGTTAGGGTGAGGTTTAGGGTATGGCTTAGGGTACGGGTTCGGGGAGGGGTTCGGGTAGGGCGTAGGGTATGGGTTAGGGTTAGGGTTAGGGTTAGTGTTAGGTTTAGGGCTCGGTTTAGGGTACGGGTTAGGATTAGGGTACGCGTTAGGGTTAGGGTAGGGGTTAGGGTTAGGGTACGCGTTAGGGTGAGGGTAGTTATTAAACCTATCCCACTCTCTAGATACCCCTTAGCACGTAAAGGAATATTATTTGGGGGTCCAGCCATGGAGAAGAGTTTAGACACTAGGAGAAGATAAGGAACACACCCATTATGAAGAAATCACTTTAGGATTCTCTTTTTAACCTGTTCCTTAAAACACTAGTGCTTAGGAAATCTATTGGAGGCAGAAGCAGTCAAGGGTAGCTTAGGGTTAGGGTTAGGGTTAGATTGAGGGTTACGGTATGGCTTAGGGTACGGGTTCGGGGAGGGGTTCGGGTAGGGCGTAGGGTATGGGTTAGGGTTAGGGTTAGGGTTAGTGTTAATGTTAGGGCTCGGTTTAGGGTACGGGTTATGATTAGGGTACGCGTTAGGGTTAGGGTAGGGGTTAGGGTTAGGGTACGCGTTAGGGTGAGGGTAGTTATTAAACCTCTCCCTCTCTCTAGATACCCCATAGCACGTAAAGGAATATTATTTGGGGGTCCAGCCATGGAGAAGAGTTTAGACACTAGGAGAAGATAAGGAACACACCCATTATCAAGAAATCACATTAGGATTCTCTTTTTAACCTGTTCCTTAAAACACTAGTGCTTAGGAAATCTATTGGAGGTAGAAGCAGTCAAGGGTAGCTTAGGGTTAGGGTTAGGGTTAGATTGAGGGTTAGGGTATGGCTTAGGGTACGGGTTCGGGGAGGGGTTCGGGTAGGGCGTAGGGTATGGGTTAGGGTTAGGGCTCGGTTTAGGGTACGGGTTAGGATTAGGGTACGCGTAGGGTTAGGGTAGGGGTTAGGGTTAGGGTACGCGTTAGGGTGAGGGTAGTTATTAAACCTCTCCCTCTCTCTAGATACCCCATAGCACGTAAAGGAATATTATTTGGGGGTCCAGCCATGGAGAAGAGTTTAGACACTAGGAGAAGATAAGGAACACACCCATTATCAAGAAATCACATTAGGATTCTCTTTTTAACCTGTTCCTTAAAACACTAGTGCTTAGGAAATCTATAGGAGGCAGAAGCAGTCAAGGGTAGCTTAGGGTTAGGGTTAGGGTTACGGTGAGTTTTAGGGTATGGCTTAGGGTACGGATTCGGGGAGGGGTTCGGGTAGGGCGTAGGGTATGGGTTAGGGTTAGGGTTAGGGTTAGTAGTGTTAGGTTTAGGGCTCGGTTTAGGGTACGGGTTAGGATTAGGGTACGCGTTAGGGTTAGGGTAGGGGTTAGGGTTAGGGTACGCGTTAGGGTGAGGGTAGTTATTAAACCTATCCCACTCTCTAGATACCCCTTAGCACGTAAAGGAATATTATTTGGGGGTCCAGCCATGGAGAAGAGTTTAGACACGAGGAAGAAAGATAAGGAACACACCCATTATCAAGAAATCACATTAGGATTCTCTTTGTAACCAGTTCCTTAAAACACTAGTGCTTAGGAAATCTATTGGAGGCAGAAGCAGTCAAGGGTAGCTTAGGGTTAGGGTTAGGGTTAGGGTGAGGATTAGGGTACGGCTTAGGGTACGGGTTGGGGGAGGGGTTCGGGTAGGGAGTAGGGTATGGGTTAGGGTGAGGGTTAGGGTTAGTGTTAGGGTTAGGGCTCGGTTTAGGGTACGGGTTAGGATTAGGGTATGCGTTAGGGTTAGGGTAGGGTTAGGGTTAGGGTACGCTTTGGGTGAGGTTAGTTATTAAACCTATCCCACTCTCTAGATACCCCTTAGCACGTAAAGGAATATTATTTGGGGGTCCAGCCATGGAGAAGAGTTTAGACACTAGGAGAAGATAAGGAACACACCCATTATCAAGAAATCACAATATGATTCTTTTTTTAAACTGTTCCTTAAAACACTATTGCTTAGGAAATCTATTGGAGGCAGAAGCAGTCAAGGGTAGCTTAGGGTTAGGGTTAGGGTTAGGGTGAGGGTTAGGGTACGGCTTAGGGTGCGGGTTCGGGGAAGGGTTTGGGTAGGGCGTAGGGTATGGGTTAGGGTTAGGGTTAGGGTTAGTGTTAGGTTTAAGGCTCGGTTTAGGGTACGGGTTAGGATTAGGGTACGCGTTAGTGTTAGGGTAGGGGTTAGGGTTAGGGTACGCGATAGGGTGAGGTTAGTTATTAAACCTATCCCACTCTCTAGATACCCCTTAGCATGTAAAGGAATATTATTTGGGGGTCCAGCCATGGAGAAGAGTTTAGACACGAGGAGAAGATAAGGAACACACACATTATCAAGAAATCACATTAGGATTCTCTTTTTAACCTGTTCCTTAAAACACTAGTGCTTAGGAAATCTATTGGAGGCAGAAGCCGTCAAGGGTAGCTTAGGGTTAGGGTTAGGGTTAGGGTGAGGGTTAGGGTACGGTTTAGGGTACGGGTTCAGGGAGGGGTTCGGGTAGGGCGTAGGGTATGGGTTAGGGTTAGGGTTAGGGTTAGTGTTAGGGCTAGGGCTCGGGTTAGGGTACGGGTTAGGATTAGGGTACGCGTTAGGGTTAAGGTAGGGGTTAGGGTTAGGGTACGCATTAGGGTGAGGGTAGTTATTAAACCTATCCCACTCTCTAGATACCCCTTAGCACGTAAAGGAATATTATTTGGGGGTCCAGCCATGGAGAAGAGTTTAGACACGAGGAGAAGATAAGGAACACACCCATTATGAAGAAATCACATTAGGATTCTCTTTTTAACCTGTTCCTTAAAACACTAGTGCTTAGGAAATCTATTGGAGGCAGAAGCAGTCAAGGGTAGCTTAGTGTTAGGGTTAGGGTTAGGGTGAGGGTTAGGGTACGGCTTAGGGTACGGGTTCGGGGAGGGGTTCGGGTAGGGCGTAGGGTATGGGTCAGGGTGAGGTTTAGGGTTAGTGTTAGGTTTAGGGCTCGGTTTAGGTTACGGGTTAGGATTAGGGTACGCGTTAGGGTTAGGGTAGGGGTTAGGGTTAGGGTACGCTTTTGGGTGAGGGTATTTATTAAACCTATCCCACTCTCTAGATACCCCTTAGCACGTAAAGGAATATAATTTGGGGGTCCAGCCATGGAGAAGAGTTTAGACACGAGGAGAAGATAAGGAACACACCCATTATCAAGAAATCACAATATGATTCTCTTTTTAAACTGTTCCTTAAAACACTAGTGCTTAGGAAATCTATTGGAGGCAGAAGCAGTCAACGGTAGCTTAGGGTTAGGGTTAGGGTTAGGGTGAGGATTAGGGTACGGCTTAGGGTACGGGTTCGGGGAAGGGTTCGGGTAGTGCGTAGGGTATGGGTTAGGTTTAGGGTTAGGGTTAGTGTTAGGTTTAGGGCTCGGTTTAGGGTACGGGTTAGGATTAGGGTACGCATTAGGGTTAGGGTAGGGGTTAGGGTTAGGGTACGCGTTAGGGTGAGGGTAGTTATTAAACCTATCCCACTCTCTAGATACCCCTTAGCACGTAAAGTAATATTATTTGGGGGTCCAGCCATGGAGAAGAGTTTAGAAACGAGGAGAAGATACGGAACACACCCATTATCAAGAAATCACATTAGGATTCTCTTTTTAACCTGTTCCTTAAAACACTAGTGCTTAGGAAATCTATTGGAGGCAGAAGCCGTCAAGGGTAGCTTAGGTTTAGGGTTAGGGTTAGGGTGAGGGTTAGGGTACGGCTTAGGGTACGGGTCAAGAGAGGGGTTCGGGTAGGGCGTAGGGTATGGGTTAGGCTTAGGGTGAGGATTAGGGTTCGGCTTAGGGTACGGGTTGGGGGAGGGGTTCGGGTAGGGCATAGGGTATGGGTTAGGGTGAGGGTTAGGGTTAGTGTTAGGGTTACGGCTCGCTTTAGGGTACGGGTTAGGATTAGGGTACGCGTTAGGGTTAGGGTAGGGGTTAGGGTTAGGGTACGCTTTTGGGTGAGGGTAGTTATTAAACCTATCCCACTCTCTAGATACCCCTTAGCACGTAAAGGAATATTATTTGGGGGTCCAGCCATGGAGAAGAGTTTAGACACTAGGAGAAGATAAGGAACACACCCATTATCAAGAAATCACAATATGATTCTTTTTTTAAACTGTTCCTTAAAACACTAGTGCTTAGGAAATCTATTGGAGGCAGAAGCAGTCAAGGGTAGCTTAGGGTTAGGGTTAGGGTTAGGGTGAGGGTTAGGGTACGGCTTAGGGTGCGGGTTCGGGGAAGGGTTCGGGTAGGGCGTAGGGTATGGGTTAGGGTTAGGGTTAGGGTTAGTGTTAGGGTTAGGGCTCGGTTTAGGGTACGGGTTAGGATTAGGGTACGCGTTAGTGTTAGGGTAGGGGTTAGGGTTAGGGTACGCGATAGGGTGAGGTTAGTTATTAAACCTATCCCACTCTCTAGATACCCCTTAGCATGTAAAGGAATATTATTTGGGGGTCCAGCCATGGAGAAGAGTTTAGACACGAGGAGAAGATAAGGAACACACCCATTATCAAGAAATCACATTAGGATTCTCTTTTTAACCTGTTCCTTAAAACACTAGTGCTTAGGAAATCTTTTGGAGGCAGAAGCCGTCTAGGGTAGCTTAGGGTTAGGGTTAGGGTTAGGGTGAGGGTTAGGGTACGGATTAGGGTACGGGTTCGGGGAGGGGTTCGGGTAGGGCGTACGGTATGGGTTAGGGTTAGGGTTAGGGTTAGTGTTAGGGCTAGGGCTCGGTTTAGGGTACGGGTTAGGATTAGGGTACGCGTTAGTGTTAGGGTAGGGGTTAGGGTTAGGGTACGCGTTAGGGTGAGGGTAGTTATTAAACCTATCCCACTCTCTAGATACCCCTTAGCACGTAAAGGAATATTATTTGGGGGTCCAGCCATGGAGAAGAGTTTAGACACTAGGAGAAGATAAGGAACACACCCATTATCAAGAAATCACAATATGATTCTCTTTTTAAACTGTTCCTTAAAACCCTAGTGCTTAGGAAATCTATTCGAGGCAGAAGCAGTCAAGGGTAGCTTAGGGTTAGGGTTAGGGTTAGGGTGAGGGTTAGGGTACGGCTTAGGGTGCGGGTTCGGGGAAGGGTTCGGGTAGGGCGTAGGGTATGGGTTAGGGTTAGGGTTAGGGTTAGTGTTGCGGTTAGGGCTCGGTTTAGGGTATGGGTTAGGATTAGGGTACGCGTTAGGGTTAGGGTAGGGGTTAGGTTTAGGGTACGCGTTAGGGTGAGGGTAGTTATTAAACCTCTCCCTCTCTCTAGATACCCCATAGCACGTAAAGGAATATTATTTGGGGGTCCAGCCATGGAGAAGAGTTTAGACACTAGGAGAAGATAAGGAACACACCCATTATCAAGAAATCACATTAGGATTCTCTTTTTAACCTGTTCCTTAAAACACTAGTGCTTAGGAAATCTATTGGAGGCAGAAGCAGTCAAGGATAGCTTAGGGTTAGGGTTAGGGTTAGGGTGAGGTTTAGGGTATGGCTTAGGGTACGGGTTCGGGGAGGGGTTCGGGTAGGGCGTAGGGTATGGGTTAGGGTTAGGGTTAGGGTTAGTGTTAGGTTTAGGGCTCGGTTTAGGGTACGGGTTAGGATTAGGGTACGCGTTAGGGTTAGGGTAGGGGTTAGGGTTAGGGTACGCGTTAGGGTGAGGGTAGTTATTAAACCTATCCCACTCTCTAGATACCCCTTAGCACGTAAAGGAATATTATTTGGGGGTCCAGCCATGGAGAAGAGTTTAGACACTAGGAGAAGATAAGGAACACACCCATTATGAAGAAATCACTTTAGGATTCTCTTTTTAACCTGTTCCTTAAAACACTAGTGCTTAGGAAATCTATTGGAGGCAGAAGCAGTCAAGGGTAGCTTAGGGTTAGGGTTAGGGTTAGATTGAGGGTTACGGTATGGCTTAGGGTACGGGTTCGGGGAGGGGTTCGGGTAGGGCGTAGGGTATGGGTTAGGGTTAGGGTTAGGGTTAGTGTTAATGTTAGGGCTCGGTTTAGGGTACGGGTTATGATTAGGGTACGCGTTAGGGTTAGGGTAGGGGTTAGGGTTAGGGTACGCGTTAGGGTGAGGGTAGTTATTAAAACTCTCCCTCTCTCTAGATACCCCATAGCACGTAAAGGAATATTATTTGGGGGTCCAGCCATGGAGAAGAGTTTAGACACTAGGAGAAGATAAGGAACACACCCATTATCAAGAAATCACATTAGGATTCTCTTTTTAACCTGTTCCTTAAAACACTAGTGCTTAGGAAATCTATTGGAGGTAGAAGCAGTCAAGGGTAGCTTAGGGTTAGGGTTAGGGTTAGATTGAGGGTTAGGGTATGGCTTAGGGTACGGGTTCGGGGAGGGGTTCGGGTAGGGCGTAGGGTATGGGTTAGGGTTAGGGCTCGGTTTAGGGTACGGGTTAGGATTAGGGTACGCGTTAGGGTTAGGGTAGGGGTTAGGGTTAGGGTACGCGTTAGGGTGAGGGTAGTTATTAAACCTCTCCCTCTCTCTAGATACCCCATAGCACGTAAAGGAATATTATTTGGGGGTCCAGCCATGGAGAAGAGTTTAGACACTAGGAGAAGATAAGGAACACACCCATTATCAAGAAATCACATTAGGATTCTCTTTTTAACCTGTTCCTTAAAACACTAGTGCTTAGGAAATCTATAGGAGGCAGAAGCAGTCAAGGGTAGCTTAGGGTTAGGGTTAGGGTTACGGTGAGTTTTAGGGTATGGCTTAGGGTACGGATTCGGGGAGGGGTTCGGGTAGGGCGTAGGGTATGGGTTAGGGTTAGGGTTAGGGTTAGTGTTAGGTTTAGGGCTCGGTTTAGGGTACGGGTTAGGATTAGGGTACGCGTTAGGGTTAGGGTAGGGGTTAGGGTTAGGGTACGCGTTAGGGTGAGGGTAGTTATTAAACCTATCCCACTCTCTAGATACCCCTTAGCACGTAAAGGAATATTATTTGGGGGTCCAGCCATGGAGAAGAGTTTAGACACGAGGAGAAGATAAGGAACACACCCATTATCAAGAAATCACATTAGGATTCTCTTTGTAACCTGTTCCTTAAAACACTAGTGCTTAGGAAATCTATTGGAGGCAGAAGCAGTCAAGGGTAGCTTAGGGTTAGGGTTAGGGTTAGGGTGAGGATTAGGGTACGGCTTAGGGTACGGGTTGGGGGAGGGGTTCGGGTAGGGAGTAGGGTATGGGTTAGGGTGAGGGTTAGGGTTAGTGTTAGGGTTAGGGCTCGGTTTAGGGTACGGGTTAGGATTAGGGTATGCGTTAGGGTTAGGGTAGGGGTTAGGGTTAGGGTACGCTTTTGGGTGAGGTTAGTTATTAAACCTATCCCACTCTCTAGATACCCCTTAGCACGTAAAGGAATATTATTTGGGGGTCCAGCCATGGAGAAGAGTTTAGACACTAGGAGAAGATAAGGAACACACCCATTATCAAGAAATCACAATATGATTCTTTTTTTAAACTGTTCCTTAAAACACTATTGCTTAGGAAATCTATTGGAGGCAGAAGCAGTCAAGGGTAGCTTAGGGTTAGGGTTAGGGTTAGGGTGAGGGTTAGGGTACGGCTTAGGGTGCGGGTTCGGGGAAGGGTTTGGGTAGGGCGTAGGGTATGGGTTAGGGTTAGGGTTAGGGTTAGTGTTAGGTTTAAGGCTCGGTTTAGGGTACGGGTTAGGATTAGGGTACGCGTTAGTGTTAGGGTAGGGGTTAGGGTTAGGGTACGCGATAGGGTGAGGTTAGTTATTAAACCTATCCCACTCTCTAGATACCCCTTAGCATGTAAAGGAATATTATTTGGGGGTCCAGCCATGGAGAAGAGTTTAGACACGAGGAGAAGATAAGGAACACACACATTATCAAGAAATCACATTAGGATTCTCTTTTTAACCTGTTCCTTAAAACACTAGTGCTTAGGAAATCTATTGGAGGCAGAAGCCGTCAAGGGTAGCTTAGGGTTAGGGTTAGGGTTAGGGTGAGGGTTAGGGTACGGATTAGGGTACGGGTTCAGGGAGGGGTTCGGGTAGGGCGTAGGGTATGGGTTAGGGTTAGGGTTAGGGTTAGTGTTAGGGCTAGGGCTCGGGTTAGGGTACGGGTTAGGATTAGGGTACGCGTTAGGGTTAAGGTAGGGGTTAGGGTTAGGGTACGCATTAGGGTGAGGGTAGTTATTAAACCTATCCCACTCTCTAGATACCCCTTAGCACGTAAAGGAATATTATTTGGGGGTCCAGCCATGGAGAAGAGTTTAGACACGAGGAGAAGATAAGGAACACACCCATTATCAAGAAATCACATTAGGATTCTCTTTTTAACCTGTTCCTTAAAACACTAGTGCTTAGGAAATCTATTGGAGGCAGAAGCAGTCAAGGGTAGCTTAGTGTTAGGGTTAGGGTTAGGGTGAGGGTTAGGGTACGGCTTAGGGTACGGGTTCGGGGAGGGGTTCGGGTAGGGCGTAGGGTATGGGTCAGGGTGAGGTTTAGGGTTAGTGTTAGGTTTAGGGCTCGGTTTAGGGTACGGGTTAGGATTAGGGTACGCGTTAGGGTTAGGGTAGGGGTTAGGGTTAGGGTACGCTTTTGGGTGAGGGTAGTTATTAAACCTATCCCACTCTCTAGATACCCCTTAGCACGTAAAGGAATATAATTTGGGGGTCCAGCCATGGAGAAGAGTTTAGACACGAGGAGAAGATAAGGAACACACCCATTATCAAGAAATCACATTAGGATTCTCTTTTTAACCTGTTCCTTAAAACACTAGTGCTTAGGAAATCTTTTGGAGGCAGAAGCCGTCTAGGGTAGCTTAGGGTTAGGGTTAGGGTTAGGGTGAGGGTTAGGGTACGGATTAGGGTACGGGTTCGGGGAGGGGTTCGGGTAGGGCGTAGGGTATGGGTTAGGGTTAGGGTTAGGGTTAGTGTTAGGGCTAGGGCTCGGTTTAGGGTACGGGTTAGGATTAGGGTACGCGTTAGTGTTAGGGTAGGGGTTAGGGTTAGGGTACGCGTTAGGGTGAGGGTAGTTATTAAACCTATCCCACTCTCTAGATACCCCTTAGCACGTAAAGGAATATTATTTGGGGGTCCAGCCATGGAGAAGAGTTTAGACACTAGGAGAAGATAAGGAACACACCCATTATCAAGAAATCACAATATGATTCTCTTTTTAAACTGTTCCTTAAAACCCTAGTGCTTAGGAAATCTATTGGAGGCAGAAGCAGTCAAGGGTAGCTTAGGGTTAGGGTTAGGGTTAGGGTGAGGGTTAGGGTACGGCTTAGGGTGCGGGTTCGGGGAAGGGTTCGGGTAGGGCGTAGGGTATGGGTTAGGGTTAGGGTTAGGGTTAGTGTTGCGGTTAGGGCTCGGTTTAGGGTATGGGTTAGGATTAGGGTACGCGTTAGGGTTAGGGTAGGGGTTAGGGTTAGGGTACGCGTTAGGGTGAGGGTAGTTATTAAACCTCTCCCTCTCTCTAGATACCCCATAGCACGTAAAGGAATATTATTTGGGGGTCCAGCCATGGAGAAGAGTTTAGACACTAGGAGAAGATAAGGAACACACCCATTATCAAGAAATCACATTAGGATTCTCTTTTTAACCTGTTCCTTAAAACACTAGTGCTTAGGAAATCTATTGGAGGCAGAAGCAGTCAAGGATAGCTTAGGGTTAGGGTTAGGGTTAGGGTGAGGTTTAGGGTATGGCTTAGGGTACGGGTTCGGGGAGGGGTTCGGGTAGGGCGTAGGGTATGGGTTAGGGTTAGGGTTAGGGTTAGTGTTAGGTTTAGGGCTCGGTTTAGGGTACGGGTTAGGATTAGGGTACGCGTTAGGGTTAGGGTAGGGGTTAGGGTTAGGGTACGCGTTAGGGTGAGGGTAGTTATTAAACCTATCCCACTCTCTAGATACCCCTTAGCACGTAAAGGAATATTATTTGGGGGTCCAGCCATGGAGAAGAGTTTAGACACTAGGAGAAGATAAGGAACACACCCATTATGAAGAAATCACTTTAGGATTCTCTTTTTAACCTGTTCCTTAAAACACTAGTGCTTAGGAAATCTATTGGAGGCAGAAGCAGTCAAGGGTAGCTTAGGGTTAGGGTTAGGGTTAGATTGAGGGTTACGGTATGGCTTAGGGTACGGGTTCGGGGAGGGGTTCGGGTAGGGCGTAGGGTATGGGTTAGGGTTAGGGTTAGGGTTAGTGTTAATGTTAGGGCTCGGTTTAGGGTACAGGTTATGATTAGGGTACGCGTTAGGGTTAGGGTAGGGGTTAGGGTTAGGGTACGCGTTAGGGTGAGGGTAGTTATTAAACCTCTCCCTCTCTCTAGATACCCCATAGCACGTAAAGGAATATTATTTGGGGGTCCAGCCATGGAGAAGAGTTTAGACACTAGGAGAAGATAAGGAACACACCCATTATCAAGAAATCACATTAGGATTCTCTTTTTAACCTGTTCCTTAAAACACTAGTGCTTAGGAAATCTATTGGAGGTAGAAGCAGTCAAGGGTAGCTTAGGGTTAGGGTTAGGGTTAGATTGAGGGTTAGGGTATGGCTTAGGGTACGGGTTCAGGGAGGGGTTCGGGTAGGGCGTAGGGTATGGGTTAGGGTTAGGGCTCGGTTTAGGGTACGGGTTAGGATTAGGGTACGCGTTAGGGTTAGGGTAGGGGTTAGGGTTAGGGTACGCGTTAGGGTGAGGGTAGTTATTAAACCTCTCCCTCTCTCTAGATACCCCATAGCACGTAAAGGAATATTATTTGGGGGTCCAGCCATGGAGAAGAGTTTAGACACTAGGAGAAGATAAGGAACACACCCATTATCAAGAAATCACATTAGGATTCTCTTTTTAACCTGTTCCTTAAAACACTAGTGCTTAGGAAATCTATAGGAGGCAGAAGCAGTCAAGGGTAGCTTAGGGTTAGGGTTAGGGTTACGGTGAGTTTTAGGGTATGGCTTAGGGTACGGATTCGGGGAGGGGTTCGGGTAGGGCGTAGGGTATGGGTTAGGGTTAGGGTTAGGGTTAGTGTTAGGTTTAGGGCTCGGTTTAGGGTACGGGTTAGGATTAGGGTACGCGTTAGGGTTAGGGTAGGGGTTAGGGTTAGGGTACGCGTTAGGGTGAGGGTAGTTATTAAACCTATCCCACTCTCTAGATACCCCTTAGCACGTAAAGGAATATTATTTGGGGGTCCAGCCATGGAGAAGAGTTTAGACACGAGGAGAAGATAAGGAACACACCCATTATCAAGAAATCACATTAGGATTCTCTTTGTAACCTGTTCCTTAAAACACTAGTGCTTAGGAAATCTATTGGAGGCAGAAGCAGTCAAGGGTAGCTTAGGGTTAGGGTTAGGGTTAGGGTGAGGATTAGGGTACGGCTTAGGGTACGGGTTGGGGGAGGGGTTCGGGTAGGGAGTAGGGTATGGGTTAGGGTGAGGGTTAGGGTTAGTGTTAGGGTTAGGGCTCGGTTTAGGGTACGGGTTAGGATTAGGGTATGCGTTAGGGTTAGGGTAGGGGTTAGGGTTAGGGTACGCTTTTGGGTGAGGTTAGTTATTAAACCTGTCCCACTCTCTAGATACCCCTTAGCACGTAAAGGAATATTATTTGGGGGTCCAGCCATGGAGAAGAGTTTAGACACTAGGAGAAGATAAGGAACACACCCATTATCAAGAAATCACAATATGATTCTTTTTTTAAACTGTTCCTTAAAACACTATTGCTTAGGAAATCTATTGGAGGCAGAAGCAGTCAAGGGTAGCTTAGGGTTAGGGTTAGGGTTAGGGTGAGGGTTAGGGTACGGCTTAGGGTGCGGGTTCGGGGAAGGGTTTGGGTAGGGCGTAGGGTATGGGTTAGGGTTAGGGTTAGGGTTAGTGTTAGGTTTAAGGCTCGGTTTAGGGTACGGGTTAGGATTAGGGTACGCGTTAGTGTTAGGGTAGGGGTTAGGGTTAGGGTACGCGATAGGGTGAGGTTAGTTATTAAACCTATCCCACTCTCTAGATACCCCTTAGCATGTAAAGGAATATTATTTGGGGGTCCAGCCATGGAGAAGAGTTTAGACACGAGGAGAAGATAAGGAACACACACATTATCAAGAAATCACATTAGGATTCTCTTTTTAACCTGTTCCTTAAAACACTAGTGCTTAGGAAATCTATTGGAGGCAGAAGCCGTCAAGGGTAGCTTAGGGTTAGGGTTAGGGTTAGGGTGAGGGTTAGGGTACGGATTAGGGTACGGGTTCAGGGAGGGGTTCGGGTAGGGCGTAGGGTATGGGTTAGGGTTAGGGTTAGGGTTAGTGTTAGGGCTAGGGCTCGGGTTAGGGTACGGGTTAGGATTAGGGTACGCGTTAGGGTTAAGGTAGGGGTTAGGGTTAGGGTACGCATTAGGGTGAGGGTAGTTATTAAACCTATCCCACTCTCTAGATACCCCTTAGCACGTAAAGGAATATTATTTGGGGGTCCAGCCATGGAGAAGAGTTTAGACACGAGGTGAAGATAAGGAACACACCCATTATCAAGAAATCACATTAGGATTCTCTTTTTAACCTGTTCCTTAAAACACTAGTGCTTAGGAAATCTATTGGAGGCAGAAGCAGTCAAGGGTAGCTTAGTGTTAGGGTTAGGGTTAGGGTGAGGGTTAGGGTACGGCTTAGGGTACGGGTTCGGGGAGGGGTTCGGGTAGGGCGTAGGGTATGGGTCAGGGTGAGGTTTAGGGTTAGTGTTAGGTTTAGGGCTCGGTTTAGGTTACGGGTTAGGATTAGGGTACGCGTTAGGGTTAGGGTAGGGGTTAGGGTTAGGGTACGCTTTTGGGTGAGGGTAGTTATTAAACCTATCCCACTCTCTAGATACCCCTTAGCACGTAAAGGAATATAATTTGGGGGTCCAGCCATGGAGAAGAGTTTAGACACGAGGAGAAGATAAGGAACACACCCATTATCAAGAAATCACAATATGATTCTCTTTTTAAACTGTTCCTTAAAACACTAGTGCTTAGGAAATCTATTGGAGGCAGAAGCAGTCAACGGTAGCTTAGGGTTAGGGTTAGGGTTAGGGTGAGGATTAGGGTACGGCTTAGGGTACGGGTTTGGGGAAGGGTTCGGGTAGTGCGTAGGGTATGGGTTAGGTTTAGGGTTAGGGTTAGTGTTAGGTTTAGGGCTCGGTTTAGGGTACGGGTTAGGATTAGGGTACGCATTAGGGTTAGGGTAGGGGTTAGGGTTAGGGTACGCGTTAGGGTGAGGGTAGTTATTAAACCTATCCCACTCTCTAGATACCCCTTAGCACGTAAAGTAATATTATTTGGGGGTCCAGCCATGGAGAAGAGTTTAGAAACGAGGAGAAGATACGGAACACACCCATTATCAAGAAATCACATTAGGATTCTCTTTTTAACCTGTTCCTTAAAACACTAGTGCTTAGGAAATCTATTGGAGGCAGAAGCCGTCAAGGGTAGCTTCGGTTTAGGGGTAGGGTTAGGGTGAGGGTTAGGGTACGGCTTAGGGTACGGGTTCAGAGAGGGGTTCGGGTAGGGCGTAGGGTATGGGTTAGGGTTAGGGTGAGGATTAGGGTACGGCTTAGGGTACGGGTTGGGGGAGGGGTTCGGGTAGGGCGTAGGGTATGGGTTAGGGTGAGGGTTAGGGTTAGTGTTAGGGTTAGGGCTCGCTTTAGGGTACGGGTTAGGATTAGGGTACGCGTTAGGGTTAGGGTAGGGGTTAGGGTTAGGGTACGCTTTTGGGTGAGGGTAGTTATTAAAGCTATCCCACTCTCTAGATACCCCTTAGCACGTAAAGGAATATTATTTGGGGGTCCAGCCATGGAGAAGAGTTTAGACACTAGGAGAAGATAAGGAACACACCCATTATCAAGAAATCACAATATGATTCTTTTTTTAAACTGTTCCTTAAAACACTAGTGCTTAGGAAATCTATTGGAGGCAGAAGCAGTCAAGGGTAGCTTAGGGTTAGGGTTAGGGTTAGGGTGAGGGTTAGGGTACGGCTTAGGGTGCGGGTTCGGGGAAGGGTTCGGTTAGGGCGTAGGGTATGGGTTAGGATTAGGGTTAGGGTTAGTGTTAGGGTTAGGGCTCGGTTTAGGGTACGGGTTAGGATTAGGGTACGCGTTAGTGTTAGGGTAGGGGTTAGGGTTAGGGTACGCGATAGGGTGAGGTTAGTTATTAAACCTATCCCACTCTCTAGATACCCCTTAGCATGTAAAGGAATATTATTTGGGGGTCCAGCCATGGAGAAGAGTTTAGACACGAGGAGAAGATAAGGAACACACCCATTATCAAGAAATCACATTAGGATTCTCTTTTTAACCTGTTCCTTAAAACACTAGTGCTTAGGAAATCTATTGGAGGCAGAAGCCGTCAAGGGTAGCTTAGGGTTAGGGTTAGGGATAGGGTGAGGGTTAGGGTACGGATTAGGGTACGGGTTCAGGGAGGGGTTCGTGTAGGGCGTAGGGTATGGGTTAGGGTTAGGGTTAGGGTTAGTGTTAGGGCTAGGGCTCGGGTTAGGGTACGGGTTAGGATTAGGGTACGCGTTAGGGTTAGGGTAGGGGTTAGGGTTAGGGTACGCATTAGGGTGAGGGTAGTTATTAAACCTATCCCACTCTCCAGATACCCCTTAGCACGTAAAGGAATATTATTTGGGGGTCCAGCCATGGAGAAGAGTTTAGACACGAGGAGAAGATAAGGAACACACCCATTATCAAGAAATCACATTAGGATTCTCTTTTTAACCTGTTCCTTAAAACACTAGTGCTTAGGAAATCTATTGGAGGCAGAAGCAGTCAAGGGTAGCTTAGTGTTAGGGTTAGGGTTAGGGTGAGGGTTAGGGTACGGCTTAGGGTACGGGTTCGGGGAGGGGTTCGGGTAGGGCGTAGGGTATGGGTCAGGGTGAGGTTTAGGGTTAGTGTTAGGTTTAGGGCTCGGTTTAGGGTACGGGTTAGGATTAGGGTACGCGTTAGGGTTAGGGTAGGGGTTAGGGTTAGGGTACGCTTTTGGGTGAGGGTAGTTATTAAACCTATCCCACTCTCTAGATACCCCTTAGCACGTAAAGGAATATAATTTGGGGGTCCAGCCATGGAGAAGAGTTTAGACACGAGGAGAAGATAAGGAACACACCCATTATCAAGAAATCACAATATGATTCTCTTTTTAAACTGTTCCTTAAAACACTAGTGCTTAGGAAATCTATTGGAGGCAGAAGCAGTCAACGGTAGCTTAGGGTTAGGGTTAGGGTTAGGGTGAGGATTAGGGTACGGCTTAGGGTACGGGTTCGGGGAAGGGTTCGGGTAGGGCGTAGGGTATGGGTTAGGTTTAGGGTTAGGGGTAGTGTTAGGTTTAGGGCTCGGTTTAGGGTATGGGTTAGGATTAGGGTACGCATTAGGGTTAGGGTAGGGGTTAGGGTTAGGGTACGCGTTAGGGTGAGGGTAGTTATTAAACCTATCCCACTCTCTAGATACCCCTTAGCACGTAAAGTAATATTATTTGGGGGTCCAGCCATGGAGAACAGTTTAGACACGAGGAGAAGATACGGAACACACCCATTATCAAGAAATCACATTAGGATTCTCTTTTTAACCTGTTCCTTAAAACACTAGTGCTTAGGAAATCTATTGGAGGCAGAAGCCGTCAAGGGTAGCTTAGGTTTAGGGTTAGGGTTAGGGTGAGGGTTAGGGTACGGCTTAGGGTACGGGTTCAGAGAGGGGTTCGGGTAGGGCGTAGGGTATGGGTTAGGGTTAGGGTGAGGATTAGGGTACGGCTTAGGGTACGGGTTGGGGGAGGGGTTCGGGTAGGGCGTAGGGTATGGGTTAGGGTGAGGGTTAGGGTTAGTGTTAGGGTTAGGGCTCGCTTTAGGGTACGGGTTAGGATTAGGGTATGCGTTAGGGTTAGGGTAGGGGTTAGGGTTAGGGTACGCTTTTGGGTGAGGGTAGTTATTAAAGCTATCCCACTCTCTAGATACCCCTTAGCACGTAAAGGAATATTATTTGGGGGTCCAGCCATGGAGAAGAGTTTAGACACTAGGAGAAGATAAGGAACACACCCATTATCAAGAAATCACAATATGATTCTTTTTATAAACTGTTCCTTAAAACACTAGTGCTTAGGAAATCTATTGGAGGCAGAAGCAGTCAAGGGTAGCTTAGGGTTAGGGTTAGGGTTAGGGTGAGGGTTAGGGTACGGCTTAGGGTGCGGGTTCGGGGAAGGGTTCGGTTAGGGCGTAGGGTATGGGTTAGGGTTAGGGTTAGGGTTAGTGTTAGGGTTAGGGCTCGGTTTAGGGTACGGGTTAGGATTAGGGTACGCGTTAGTGTTAGGGTAGGGGTTAGGGTTAGGGTACGCGATAGGGTGAGGTTAGTTATTAAACCTATCCCACTCTCTAGATACCCCTTAGCATGTAAAGGAATATTATTTGGGGGTCCAGCCATGGAGAAGAGTTTAGACACGAGGAGAAGATAAGGAACACACCCATTATCAAGAAATCACATTAGGATTCTCTTTTTAACCTGTTCCTTAAAACACTAGTGCTTAGGAAATCTATTGGAGGCAGAAGCAGTCAAGGATAGCTTAGGGTTAGGGTTAGGGTTAGGGTGAGGTTTAGGGTATGGCTTAGGGTACGGGTTCGGGGAGGGGTTCGGGTAGGGCGTAGGGTATGGGTTAGGGTTAGGGTTAGGGTTAGTGTTAGGTTTAGGGCTCGGTTTAGGGTACGGGTTAGGATTAGGGTACGCGTTAGGGTTAGGGTAGGGGTTAGGGTTAGGGTACGCGTTAGGGTGAGGGTAGTTATTAAACCTATCCCACTCTCTAGATACCCCTTAGCACGTAAAGGAATATTATTTGGGGGTCCAGCCATGGAGAAGAGTTTAGACACTAGGAGAAGATAAGGAACACACCCATTATGAAGAAATCACTTTAGGATTCTCTTTTTAACCTGTTCCTTAAAACACTAGTGCTTAGGAAATCTATTGGAGGCAGAAGCAGTCAAGGGTAGCTTAGGGTTAGGGTTAGGGTTAGATTGAGGGTTACAGTATGGCTTAGGGTACGGGTTCGGGGAGGGGTTCGGGTAGGGCGTAGGGTATGGGTTAGGGTTAGGGTTAGGGTTAGTGTTAATGTTAGGGCTCGGTTTAGGGTACGGGTTATGATTAGGGTACGCGTTAGGGTTAGGGTAGGGTTTAGGGTTAGGGTACGCGTTAGGGTGAGGGTAGTTATTAAACCTCTCCCTCTCTCTAGATACCCCATAGCACGTAAAGGAATATTATTTGGGGGTCCAGCCATGGAGAAGAGTTTAGACACTAGGAGAAGATAAGGAACACACCCATTATCAAGAAATCACATTAGGATACTCTTTTTAACCTGTTCCTTAAAACACTAGTGCTTAGGAAATCTATTGGAGGTAGAAGCAGTCAAGGGTAGCTTAGGGTTAGGGTTAGGGTTAGATTGAGGGTTAGGGTATGGCTTAGGGTACGGGTTCGGGGAGGGGTTCGGGTAGGGCGTAGGGTATGGGTTAGGGTTAGGGCTCGGTTTAGGGTACGGGTTAGGATTAGGGTACGCGTTAGGGTTAGGGTAGGGGTTAGGGTTAGGGTACGCGTTAGGGTGAGGGTAGTTATTAAACCTCTCCCTCTCTCTAGATACCCCATAGCACGTAAAGGAATATTATTTGGGGGTCCAGCCATGGAGAAGAGTTTAGACACTAGGAGAAGATAAGGAACACACCCATTATCAAGAAATCACATTAGGATTCTCTTTTTAACCTGTTCCTTAAAACACTAGTGCTTAGGAAATCTATAGGAGGCAGAAGCAGTCAAGGGTAGCTTAGGGTTAGGGTTAGAGTTACGGTGAGTATTAGGGTATGGCTTAGGGTACGGATTCGGGGAGGGGTTCGGGTAGGGCGTAGGGTATGGGTTAGGGTTAGGGTTAGGGTTAGTGTTAGGTTTAGGGCTCGGTTTAGGGTACGGGTTAGGATTAGGGTACGCGTTAGGGTTAGGGTAGGGGTTAGGGTTAGGGTACGCGTTAGGGTGAGGGTAGTTATTAAACCTATCCCACTCTCTAGATACCCCTTAGCACGTAAAGGAATATTATTTGGGGGTCCAGCCATGGAGAAGAGTTTAGACACGAGGAGAAGATAAGGAACACACCCATTATCAAGAAATCACATTAGGATTCTCTTTGTAACCTGTTCCTTAAAACACTAGTGCTTAGGAAATCTATTGGAGGCAGAAGCAGTCAAGGGTAGCTTAGGGTTAGGGTTAGGGTTAGGGTGAGGATTAGGGTACGGCTTAGGGTACGGGTTGGGGGAGGGGTTCGGGTAGGGAGTAGGGTATGGGTTAGGGTGAGGGTTAGGGTTAGTGTTAGGGTTAGGGCTCGGTTTAGGGTACGGGTTAGGATTAGGGTATGCGTTAGGGTTAGGGTAGGGGTTAGGGTTAGGGTACGCTTTTGGGTGAGGTTAGTTATTAAACCTATCCCACTCTCTAGATACCCCTTAGCACGTAAAGGAATATTATTTGGGGGTCCAGCCATGGAGAAGAGTTTAGACACTAGAGAAGATAAGGAACACACCCATTATCAAGAAATCACAATATGATTCTTTTTTTAAACTGTTCCTTAAAACACTATTGCTTAGGAAAACTATTCGAGGCAGAAGCAGTCAAGGGTAGCTTAGGGTTAGGGTTAGGGTTAGGGTGAGGGTTAGGGTACGGCTTAGGGTGCGGGTTCGGGGAAGGGTTTGGGTAGGGCGTAGGGTATGGGTTAGGGTTAGGGTTAGGGTTAGTGTTAGGGTTAAGGCTCGGTTTAGGGTACGGGTTAGGATTAGGGTACGCGTTAGTGTTAGGGTAGGGGTTAGGGTTAGGGTACGCGATAGGGTGAGGTTAGTTATTAAACCTATCCCACTCTCTAGATACCCCTTAGCATGTAAAGGAATATTATTTGGGGGTCCAGCCATGGAGAAGAGTTTAGACACGAGGAGAAGATAAGGAACACACACATTATCAAGAAATCACATTAGGATTCTCTTTTTAACCTGTTCCTTAAAACACTAGTGCTTAGGAAATCTATTGGAGGCAGAAGCCGTCAAGGGTAGCTTAGGGTTAGGGTTAGGGTTAGGGTGAGGGTTAGGGTACGGATTAGGGTACGGGTTCAGGGAGGGGTTCGGGTAGGGCGTAGGGTATGGGTTAGGGTTAGGGTTAGGGTTAGTGTTAGGGCTAGGGCTCGGGTTAGGGTACGGGTTAGGATTAGGGTACGCGTTAGGGTTAAGGTAGGGGTTAGGGTTAGGGTACGCATTAGGGTGAGGGTAGTTATTAAACCTATCCCTCTCTAGATACCCCTTAGCACGTAAAGGAATATTATTTGGGGGTCCAGCCATGGAGAAGAGTTTAGACACGAGGAGAAGATAAGGAACACACCCATTATCAAGAAATCACATTAGGATTCTCTTTTTAACCTGTTCCTTAAAACACTAGTGCTTAGGAAATCTATTGGAGGCAGAAGCAGTCAAGGGTAGCTTAGTGTTAGGGTTAGGGTTAGGGTGAGGGTTAGGGTACGGCTTAGGGTACGGGTTCGGGGAGGGGTTCGGGTAGGGCGTAGGGTATGGGGTCAGGGTGAGGTTTAGGGTTAGTGTTAGGTTTAGGGCTCGGTTTAGGGTACGGGTTAGGATTAGGGTACGCGTTAGGGTTAGGGTAGGGGTTAGGGTTAGGGTACGCTTTTGGGTGAGGGTAGTTATTAAACCTATCCCACTCTCTAGATACCCCTTAGCACGTAAAGGAATATAATTTGGGGGTCCAGCCATGGAGAAGAGTTTAGACACGAGGAGAAGATAAGGAACACACCCATTATCAAGAAATCACAATATGATTCTCTTTTTAAACTGTTCCTTAAAACACTAGTGCTTAGGAAATCTATTGGAGGCAGAAGCAGTCAACGGTAGCTTAGGGTTAGGGTTAGGGTTAGGGTGAGGATTAGGGTACGGCTTAGGGTACGGGGTTCGGGGAAGGGTTCGGGTAGTGCGTAGGATATGGGATAGGTTTAGGGTTAGGGTTAGTGTTAGGTTTAGGGCTCGGTTTAGGGTACGGGTTAGGATTAGGGTACGCATTAGGGTTAGGGTAGGGGTTAGGGTTAGGGTACGCGTTAGGGTGAGGGTAGTTATTAAACCTATCCCACTCTCTAGATACCCCTTAGCACGTAAAGTAATATTATTTGGGGGTCCAGCCATGGAGAAGAGTTTAGACACGAGGAGAAGATACGGAACACACCCATTATCAAGAAATCACATTAGGATTCTCTTTTTAACCTGTTCCTTAAAACACTAGTGCTTAGGAAATCTATTGGAGGCAGAAGCCGTCAAGGGTAGCTTAGGTTTAGGGTTAGGGTTAGGGTGAGGGTTAGGGTACGGCTTAGGGTACGGGTCAAGAGAGGGGTTCGGGTAGGGCATAGGGTATGGGTTAGGGTTAGGGTGAGGATTAGGGTACGGCTTAGGGTACGGGTTGGGGGAGGGGTTCGGGTAGGGCATAGGGTATGGGTTAGGGTGAGGGTTAGGGTTAGTGTTAGGGTTAGGGCTCGCTTTAGGGTACGGGTTAGGATTAGGGTACGCGTTAGGGTTAGGGTAGGGGTTAGGGTTAGGGTACGCTTTTGGGTGAGGGTAGTTATTAAACCTATCCCACTCTCTAGATACCCCTTAGCACGTAAAGGAATATTATTTGGGGGGTCCAGCCATGGAGAAGAGTTTAGACACTAGGAGAAGATAAGGAACACACCCATTATCAAGAAATCACAATATGATTCTTTTTTTAAACTGTTCCTTAAAACACTAGTGCTTAGGAAATCTATTGGAGGCAAGAAGCAGTCAAGGGTAGCTTAGGGTTAGGGTTAGGGTTAGGGTGAGGGTTAGGGTACGGCTTAGGGTGCGGGTTCGGGGAAGGGTTCGGTTAGGGCGTAGGGTATGGGTTAGTGTTAGGGTTAGGGTTAGTGTTAGGGTTAGGGCTCGGTTTAGGGTACGGGTTAGGATTAGGGTACGCGTTAGTGTTAGGGTAGGGGTTAGGGTTAGGGTACGCGATAGGGTGAGGTTAGTTATTAAACCTATCCACTCTCTAGATACCCCTTAGCATGAAAAGGAATATTATTTGGGGGTCCAGCCATGGAGAAGAATTTAGACACGAGGAGAAGATAAGGAACACACCCATTATCAAGAAATCACATTAGGATTCTCTTTTTAACCTGTTCCTTAAAACACTAGTGCTTAGGAAATCTTTTGGAGGCAGAAGCCGTCTAGGGTAGCTTAGGGTTAGGGTTAGGGTTAGGGTGAGGGTTTAGGGTACGGATTAGGGTACGGGTTCGGGGAGGGGTTCGGGTAGGGCGTAGGGTATGGGTTTAGGGGTTAGGGTTAGGGTTAGTGTTAGGGCTAGGGCTCGGTTTAGGTTACGGGTTAGGACTAGGGTACGCGTTAGTGTTAGGGTAGGGGTTAGGGTTAGGTTACGCGTTAGGGTGAGGTAGTTATTAAACCTATCCCACTCTCTAGATACCCCTTAGCACGTAAAGGAATATTATTTGGGGTCCAGCCATGGAGAAGAGTTTAGACACTAGAAGATAAGGAACACACCCATTATCAAGAAATCACATTAGGATTCTCTTTTTAACCTGTTCCTTAAAACACTAGTGCTTAGGAAATCTATTGGAGGCAGAAGCAGTCAAGGGTAGCTTAGGGTTAGGGTTAGGGTTAGATTGAGGGTTAGGGTATGGCTTAGGGTACGGGTTCGGGGAGGGGTTCGGGTAGTGCGTAGGGTATGGGTTAGGGTGAGGGTTAGGGTTAGTGTTAGGGTTAGGGCTCGGTTTAGGGTACGGGTTAGGATTAGGGTACGCGTTAGGGTTAGGGTAGGGGTTAGGGTTAGGGTACGCTTTTGGGTGAGGGTAGTTATTTAAACCTATCTCACTCTCTAGATACCCCTTAGCCCGTAAAGGAATATCATTTGGGGGTCCAGCCATGGAGAAGAGTTTAGACACTAGGAGAAGATAAGGAACACACCCAATATCAAGAAATCACAATATGATTCTCTTTTTAAACTGTTCCTTAAAACACTTAGTGCTTAGGAAATCTATCGGAGGCAGAAGCAGTCAAGGGTAGCTTAGGGTTAGGGTTAGGGTTAGGGTGAGGGTTAGGGTACGGCTTAGGGTGCGGGTTCGGGGAAGGGTTCGGGTAGGGCGTAGGGTATGGGTTATGGTTAGGGTTAGGGTTAGTGTTGGGGTTAGGGCTCGGTTAGGGTATGGGTTAGGATTAGGGTACGCGTTAGTGTTAGGGTAGGGGTTAGGGTTAGAGTACGCGATAGGGTGAGGTTAGTTATTAAACCTATCCCACTCTCTAGATACCCCTTAGCATGTAAAGGAATATTATTTGGGGGTCCAGCCATGGAGAAGAGTTTAGACACTAGGAGAAGATAAGGAACACACCCATTATCAAGAAATCACATTAGGATTCTTTTTTAACATGTTCCTTAAAAAACTAGTGCTTAGGAAATCTATTGGAGGCAGAAGCAGTCAAGGGTAGCTTAGGGTTAGGGTTAGGGTTAGATTGAGGGTTACGGTATGGCTTAGGGTACGGATTCGGGGAGGGGTTCGGGTAGGGCGTAGGGTATGGGTTAGGGTTAGGGTTAGGGTTAGTGTTAGGTTTAGGGCTCGTTTTAGGGTACGGGTTATGATTAGGGTACGCATTAGGGTTAGGGTAGGGGTTAGGGTTAGGGTACGCGTTATGGTGAGGGTAGTTATTAAACCTCTCCCTCTCTCTAGAATACCCCATAGCACGTAAAGGAATATTATTTGGGGGTCCAGCCATGGAGAAGAGTTTAGACACTAGGAGAAGATAAGGAACACACCCATTATCAAGAAATCACATTAGGATTCTCTTTTTAACCTGTTCCTTAAAACACTAGTGCTTAGGAAATCTATTGGAGGTAGAAGCAGTCAAGGGTAGCTTAGGGTTAGGGTTAGGTTAGATTGAGGGTTAGGGTATGGCTTAGGGTACGGGTTCGGGGAGGGGTTCGGGTAGGGCGTAGGGTATGGGTTAGGGTTAGGGCTCGGTTTAGGGTACGGGTTAGGATTAGCGTACGCGTTAGGGTTAGGGTAGGGTTAGGGTTAGGGTACGCGTTAGGGTGAGGGTAGTTATTAAACCTCTCCCTCTCTCTAGATACCCCATAGCACGTAAAGGAATATTATTTGGGGGTCCAGCCATGGAGAAGAGTTTAGACACTAGGAGAAGATAAGGAACACACCCATTATCAAGAAATCACATTAGGATTCTCTTTTAACCTGTTCCTTAAAACACTAATGCTTAGGAAATCTATAGGAGGCAGAAGCAGTCAAGGTAGCTTAGGGTTAGGGTTAGGGTTAGGGTGAGGTTTAGGGTATGGCTTAGGGTACGGGTTCGGGGAGGGTTTCGGGTAGGGCGTAGGGTATGGGTTAGGGTTAGGGTTAGGGTTAGTGTTAGGGTTAGGGCTCGGTTTAGGGTACGGGTTATGATTAGGGTACGCGTTAGGGTTAGGGTAGGTGTTAGGGTTAGGGTACGCGTTAGGGTGAGGGTAGTTATTAAACCTCTCCCTCTCTCTAGATACCCCTTAGCACGTAAAGGAATATTATTTGGGGGTCCAGCCATGGAGAAGAGTTTAGACACGAGGAGAAGATAAGGAACACACCCATTATCAAGAAATCACATTAGGATTCTCTTTGTAACCTGTTCCTTAAAACACTAGTGCTTAGGAAATCTATTGGAGGTAGAAGCAGTCAAGGGTAGCTTAGGGTTAGGGTTAGGGTTAGATTGAGGGTTAGGGTATGGCTTAGGGTACGGGTTCGGGGAGGGGTTCGGGTAGGGCGTAGGGTATGGGTTAGGGTTAGGGCTCGGTTTAGGGTACGGGTTAGGATTAGGGTACGCGTTAGGGTTAGGGTAGGGGTTAGGGTTAGGGTACGCGTTAGGGTGAGGGTAGTTATTAAACCTCTCCCTCTCTCTAGATACCCCATAGCACGTAAAGGAATATTATTTGGGGGTCCAGCCATGGAGAAGAGTTTAGACACTAGGAGAAGATAAGGAACACACCCATTATCAAGAAATCACAATATGATTCTTTTTTTAAACTGTTCCTTAAAACACTAGTGCTTAGGAAATCTATTGGAGGCAGAAGCAGTCAAGGGTAGCTTAGGTTAGGGTTAGGGTTAGGGTGAGGGTTAGGGTACTGGCTTAGGGTGCGGTTCGGGTCGGGAAGGGTTCGGTTAGGGCGTAGGGTATGGGTTAGTGTTAGGGTTAGGGTTAGTGTTAGGGTTAGGGCTCGGTTTAGGGTACGGGTTAGGATTAGGGTACGCGTTAGTGTTAGGGTAGGGGTTAGGGTTAGGGTACGCGATAGGGTGAGGTTAGTTATTAAACCTATCCCACTCTCTAGATACCCCTTAGCATGTAAAGGAATATTATTTGGGGGTCCAGCCATGGAGAAGAGTTTACACACGAGGAGAAGATAAGGAACACACCCATTATCAAGAAATCACATTAGGATTCACTTTTTAACCTGTTCCTTAAAACACTAGTGCTTAGGAAATCTTTTGGAGGTAGAAGCAGTCAAGGGTAGCTTAGGGTTAGGGTTAGGGTTAGATTGAGGGTTAGGGTATGGCTTAGGGTACGGGTTCGGGGAGGGGTTCGGGTAGGGCGTAGGGTATGGGTTAGGGTTAGGGCTCGTTTAGGGTACGGGTTAGGATTAGGGTACGCGTTAGGGTTAGGGTAGGGGTTAGGGTTAGGGTACGCGTTAGGGTGAGGGTAGTTATTAAACCTCTCCCTCTCTCTAGATACCCCATAGCACGTAAAGGAATATTATTTGGGGGTCCAGCCATGGAGAAGAGTTTAGACACTAGGAGAAGATAAGGAACACACCCATTATCAAGAAATCACATTAGGATTCTCTTTTTAACCTGTTCCTTAAAACACTAGTGCTTAGGAAATCTATAGGAGGCAGAAGCAGTCAAGGGTAGCTTAGGGTTAGGGTTAGGGTTACGGTGAGTTTTAGGGTATGGCTTAGGTTACGGTTTCGGGGAGGGGTTCGGGTAGGGCGTAGGGTATGGGTTAGGGTTAGGGTTAGGGTTAGTGTTAAGTTTAGGGCTCGGTTTAGGGTACGGGTTAGGATTAGGGTACGCGTTAGGGTTAGGGTAGGGGTTAGGGTTAGGGTACGCGTTAGGGTGAGGGTAGTTATTAAACCTATCCCACTCTCTAGATACCCCTTAGCACGTAAAGGAATATTATTTGGGGGTCCAGCCATGGAGAAGAGTTTAGACACGAGGAGAAGATAAGGAACACACCCATTATCAAGAAATCACATTAGGATTCTCTTTGTAACCTGTTCCTTAAAACACTAGTGCTTAGGAAATCTATTGGAGGCAGAAGCAGTCAAGGGTAGCTTAGGGTTAGGGTTAGGGTTAGGGTGAGGATTAGGGTACGGCTTAGGGTTCGGGTTGGGGGAGGGGTTCGGGTAGGGCGTAGGGTATGGGTTAGGGTGAGGGTTAGGGTTAGTGTTAGGGTTAGGGCTCGGTTTAGGGTACGGGTTAGGATTAGGGTACGCGTTAGGGTTAGGGTAGGGGTTAGGGTTAGGGTACGCTTTTGGGTGAGGTTAGTTATTAAACCTATCCCACTCTCTAGATACCCCTTAGCACGTAAAGGAATATTATTTGGGGGTCCAGCCATGGAGAAGAGTTTAGACACTAGGAGAAGATAAGGAACACACCCATTATCAAGAAATCACAATATGATTCTTTTTTTAAACTGTTCCTTAAAACACTAGTGCTTAGGAAATCTATTGGAGGCAGAAGCAGTCAAGGGTAGCTTAGGGTTAGGGTTAGGGTTAGGGTGAGGGTTAGGGTACGGCTTAGGGTGCGGGTTCGGGGAAGGGTTCGGGTAGGGCGTAGGGTATGGATTAGGGTTAGGGTTAGGGTTAGTGTTAGGGTTAGGGCTCGGTTTAGGGTACGGGTTAGGATTAGGGTACGCGTTAGTGTTAGGGTAGGGGTTAGGGTTAGGGTACGCGATAGGGTGAGGTTAGTTATTAAACCTATCCCACTCTCTAGATACCCCTTAGCATGTAAAGGAATATTATTTGGGGGTCCAGCCATGGAGAAGAGTTTAGACACGAGGAGAAGATAAGGAACACACCCATTATCAAGAAATCACATTAGGATTCTCTTTTTAACCTGTTCCTTAAAACACTAGTGCTTAGGAAATCTATTGGAGGCAGAAGCCGTCAAGGGTAGCTTAGGGTTAGGGTTAGGGTTAGGTTGAGGGTTAGGGTACGGATTAGGGTACGGGTTCAGGGAGGGGTTCGGGTAGGGCGTAGGGTATGGGTTAGGGTTAGGGTTAGGGTTAGTGTTAGGGCTAGGGCTCGGGTTAGGGTACGGGTTAGGATTAGGGTACGCGTTAGGGTTAGGGTAGGGGTTAGGGTTAGGGTACGCATTAGGGTGAGGGTAGTTATTAAACCTATCCCACTCTCTAGATACCCCTTAGCACGTAAAGGAATATTATTTGGGGGTCCAGCCATGGAGAAGAGTTTAGACACGAGGAGAAGATAAGGAACACACCCATTATCAAGAAATCACATTAGGATTCTCTTTTTAACCTGTTCCTTAAAACACTAGTGCTTAGGAAATCTATTGGAGGCAGAAGCAGTCAAGGGTAGCTTAGTGTTAGGGTTAGGGTTAGGGTGAGGGTTAGGGTACGGCTTAGGGTACGGGTTCGGGGAGGGGTTCGGGTAGGGCGTAGGGTATGGGTCAGGGTGAGGTTTAGGGTTAGTGTTAGGTTTAGGGCTCGGTTTAGGGTACGGGTTAGGATTAGGGTACGCGTTAGGGTAAGGGTAGGGGTTAGGGTTAGGGTACGCTTTTGGGTGAGGGTAGGTATTAAACCTATCCCACTCTCTAGATACCCCTTAGCACGTAAAGGAATATAATTTGGGGGTCCAGCCATGGAGAAGAGTTTAGACACGAGGAGAATATAAGGAACACACCCATTATCAAGAAATCACAATATGATTCTCTTTTTAAACTGTTCCTTAAAACACTAGTGCTTAGGAAATCTATTGGAGGCAGAAGCAGTCAACGGTAGCTTAGGGTTAGGGTTAGGGTTAGGGTGAGGATTAGGGTACGGCTTAGGGTACGGGTTCGGGGAAGGGTTCGGGTAGGGCGTAGGGTATGGGTTAGGTTTAGGGTTAGGGTTAGTGTTAGGTTTAGGGCTCGGTTTAGGGTACGGGTTAGGATTAGGGTACGCATTAGGGTTAGGGTAGGGGTTAGGGTTAGGGTACGCGTTAGGGTGAAGGTAGTTATTAAACCTATCCCACTCTCTAGATACCCCTTAGCACGTAAAGTAATATTATTTGGGGGTCCAGCCATGGAGAAGAGTTTAGACACGAGGAGAAGATTCGGAACACACCCATTATCAAGAAATCACATTAGGATTCTCTTTTTAACCTGTTCCTTAAAACACTAGTGCTTAGGAAATCTATTGGAGGCAGAAGCCGTCAAGGGTAGCTTAGGTTTAGGTTTAGGGTTAGGGTGAGGGTTAGGGTATGGCTTAGGGTACGGGTTCAGAGAGGGGTTCGGGTAGGGCGTAGGGTATGGGTTAGGGTTAGGGTGAGGATTAGGGTACGGCTTAGGGTACGGGTTGGGGGAGGGGTTCGGGTAGGGCGTAGGGTATGGGTTAGGGTGAGGGTTAGGGTTAGTGTTAGGGTTAGGGCTCGCTTTAGGGTACGGGTTAGGATTAGGGTACGCGTTAGGGTTAGGGTAGGGGTTAGTGTTAGGGTACGCTTTTGGGTGAGGGTAGTTATTAAACCTATCCCACTCTCTAGATACCCCTTAGCACGTAAAGGAATATTATTTGGGGGTCCAGCCATGGAGAAGAGTTTAGACACTAGGAGAAGATAAGGAACACACCCATTATCAAGAAATCACAATATGATTCTTTTTTTAAACTGTTCCTTAAAACACTAGTGCTTAGGAAATCTATTGGAGGCAGAAGCAGTCAAGGGTAGCTTAGGGTTAGGGTTAGGGTTAGGGTGAGGGTTAGGGTACGGCTTAGGGTGCGGGTTCGGGGAAGGGTTCGGTTAGGGCGTAGGGTATGGGTTAGGGTTAGGGTTAGGGTTAGTGTTAGGGTTAGGGCTCGGTTTAGGGTACGGGTTAGGATTAGGGTACGCGTTAGTGTTAGGGTAGGGGTTAGGGTTAGGGTACGCGATAGGGTGAGGTTAGTTATTAAACCTATCCCACTCTCTAGATACCCCTTAGCATGAAAAGGAATATTATTTGGGGGTCCAGCCATGGAGAAGAATTTAGACACGAGGAGAAGATAAGGAACACACCCATTATCAAGAAATCACATTAGGATTCTCTTTTTAACCTGTTCCTTAAAACACTAGTGCTTAGGAAATCTTTTGGAGGCAGAAGCCGTCTAGGGTAGCTTAGGGTTAGGGTTAGGGTTAGGGTGAGGGTTAGGGTACGGATTAGGGTACGGGTTCGGGGAGGGGTTCGGGTAGGGCGTAGGGTATGGGTTAGGGTTAGGGTTAGGGTTAGTGTTAGGGCTAGGGCTCGGTTTAGGTTACGGGTTAGGACTAGGGTACGCGTTAGTGTTAGGGTAGGGGTTAGGGTTAGGGTACGCGTTAGGGTGAGGGTAGTTATTAAACCTATCCCACTCTCTAGATACCCCTTAGCACGTAAAGGAATATTATTTGGGGGTCCAGCCATGGAGAAGAGTTTAGACACTAGAAGATAAGGAACACACCCATTATCAAGAAATCACATTAGGATTCTCTTTTTAACCTGTTCCTTAAAACACTAGTGCTTAGGAAATCTATTGGAGGCAGAAGCAGTCAAGGGTAGCTTAGGGTTAGGGTTAGGGTTAGATTGAGGGTTAGGGTATGGCTTAGGGTACGGGTTCGGGGAGGGGTTCGGGTAGTGCGTAGGGTATGGGTTAGGGTGAGGGTTAGGGTTAGTGTTAGGGTTAGGGCTCGGTTTAGGGTACGGGTTAGGATTAGGGTACGCGTTAGGGTTAGGGTAGGGGTTAGGGTTAGGGTACGCTTTTGGGTGAGGGTAGTTATTAAACCTATCTCACTCTCTAGATACCCCTTAGCCCGTAAAGGAATATCATTTGGGGGTCCAGCCATGGAGAAGAGTTTAGACACTAGGAGAAGATAAGGAACACACCCATTATCAAGAAATCACAATATGATTCTCTTTTTAAACTGTTCCTTAAAACACTAGTGCTTAGGAAATCTATTGGAGGCAGAAGCAGTCAAGGGTAGCTTAGGGTTAGGGTTAGGGTTAGGGTGAGGGTTAGGGTACGGCTTCGGGTGCGGGTTCGGGGAAGGGTTCGGGTAGGGCGTAGGGTATGGGTTATGGTTAGGGTTAGGGTTAGTGTTGGGGTTAGGGCTCGGTTTAGGGTATGGGTTAGGATTAGGGTACGCGTTAGTGTTAGGGTAGGGGTTAGGGTTAGAGTACGCGATAGGGTGAGGTTAGTTATTAAACCTATCCCACTCTCTAGAAACCCCTTAGCATGTAAAGGAATATTATTTGGGGGTCCAGCCATGGAGAAGAGTTTAGACACTAGGAGAAGATAAGGAACACACCCATTATCAAGAAATCACATTAGGATTCTCTTTTTAACATGTTCCTTAAAAAACTAGTGCTTAGGAAATCTATTGGAGGCAGAAGCAGTCAAGGGTAGCTTAGGGTTAGGGTTAGGGTTAGATTGAGGGTTACGGTATGGCTTAGGGTACGGATTCGGGGAGGGGTTCGGGTAGGGCGTAGGGTATGGGTTAGGGTTAGGGTTAGGGTTAGTGTTAGGTTTAGGGCTCGTTTTAGGGTACGGGTTATGATTAGGGTACGCATTAGGGTTAGGGTAGGGGTTAGGGTTAGGGTACGCGTTAGGGTGAGGGTAGTTATTAAACCTCTCCCTCTCTCTAGATACCCCATAGCACGTAAAGGAATATTATTTGGGGGTCCAGCCATGGAGAAGAGTTTAGACACTAGGAGAAGATAAGGAACACACCCATTATCAAGAAATCACATTAGGATTCTCTTTTTAACCTGTTCCTTAAAACACTAGTGCTTAGGAAATCTATTGGAGGTAGAAGCAGTCAAGGGTAGCTTAGGGTTAGGGTTAGGGTTAGATTGAGGGTTAGGGTATGGCTTAGGGTACGGGTTCGGGGAGGGGTTCGGGTAGGGCGTAGGGTATGGGTTAGGGTTAGGGCTCGGTTTAGGGTACGGGTTAGGATTAGGGTACGCGTTAGGGTTAGGGTAGGGGTTAGGGTTAGGGTACGCGTTAGGGTGAGGGTAGTTATTAAACCTCTCCCTCTCTCTAGATACCCCATAGCACGTAAAGGAATATTATTTGGGGGTCCAGCCATGGAGAAGAGTTTAGACACTAGGAGAAGAGAAGGAACACACCCATTATCAAGAAATCACATTAGGATTCTCTTTTTAACCTGTTCCTTAAAACACTAGTGCTTAGGAAATCTATAGGAGGCAGAAGCAGTCAAGGGTAGCTTAGGGTTAGGGTTAGGGTTAGGGTGAGGTTTAGGGTATGGCTTAGGGTACGGGTTCGGGGAGGGTTTCGGGTAGGGCGTAGGGTATGGGTTAGGGTTAGGGTTAGGGTTAGTGTTAGGGTTAGGGCTCGGTTTAGGGTACGGGTTATGATTAGGGTACGCGTTAGGGTTAGGGTAGGTGTTAGGGTTAGGGTACGCGTTAGGGTGAGGGTAGTTATTAAACCTCTCCCTCTCTCTAGATACCCCTTAGCACGTAAAGGAATATTATTTGGGGGTCCAGCCATGGAGAAGAGTTTAGACACGAGGAGAAGATAAGGAACACACCCATTATCAAGAAATCACATTAGGATTCTCTTTGTAACCTGTTCCTTAAAACACTAGTGCTTAGGAAATCTATTGGAGGTAGAAGCAGTCAAGGGTAGCTTAGGGTTAGGGTTAGGGTTAGATTGAGGGTTAGGGTATGGCTTAGGGTACGGGTTCGGGGAGGGGTTCGGGTAGGGCGTAGGGTATGGGTTAGGGTTAGGGCTCGGTTTAGGGTACGGGTTAGGATTAGGGTACGCGTTAGGGTTAGGGTAGGGGTTAGGGTTAGGGTACGCGTTAGGGTGAGGGTAGTTATTAAACCTCTCCCTCTCTCTAGATACCCCATAGCACGTAAAGGAATATTATTTGGGGGTCCAGCCATGGAGAAGAGTTTAGACACTAGGAGAAGATAAGGAACACACCCATTATCAAGAAATCACATTAGGATTCTCTTTTTAACCTGTTCCTTAAAACACTAGTGCTTAGGAAATCTATAGGAGGCAGAAGCAGTCAAGGGTAGCTTAGGGTTAGGGTTAGGGTTAGGGTGAGGTTTAGGGTATGGCTTAGGGTACGGGTTCGGGGAGGGGTTCGGGTAGGGCGTAGGGTATGGGTTAGGGTTAGGGTTAGGGTTAGTGTTAGGTTTAGGGCTCGGTTTAGGGTACGGGTTAGGATTAGGGTACGCGTTAGGGTTAGGGTAGGGGTTAGGGTTAGGGTACGCATTAGGGTGAGGGTAGTTATTAAACCTATCCCACTCTCTAGATACCCCTTAGCACGTAAAGGAATATTATTTGGGGGTCCAGCCATGGAGAAGAGTTTAGACACGAGGAGAAGATAAGGAACACACCCATTATCAAGAAATCACATTAGGATTCTCTTTGTAACCTGTTCCTTAAAACACTAGTGCTTAGGAAATCTATTGGAGGCAGAAGCAGTCAAGGGTAGCTTAGGGTTAGGGTTAGGGTTAGGGTGAGGATTAGGGTACGGCTTAGGGTACGGGTTGGGGGAGGGGTTCGGGTAGGGCGTAGGGTATGGGTTAGGGTGAGGGTTAGGGTTAGTGTTAGGGTTAGGGCTTGGTTTAGGGTACGGGTTAGGATTAGGGTACGCGTTAGGGTTAGGGTAGGGGTTAGGGTTAGGGTACGCTTTTAGGTGAGGTTAGTTATTAAACCTATCCCACTCTCTAGATACCCCTTAGCACGTAAAGGAATATTATTTGGGGGTCCAGCAATGGAGAAGAGTTTAGACACTAGGAGAAGATAAGGAACACACCCATTATCAAGAAATCACAATATGATTCTTTTTTTAAACTGTTCCTTAAAACACTAGTGCTTAGGAAATCTATTGGAGGCAGAAGCAGTCAAGGGTAGCTTAGGGTTAGGGTTAGGGTTAGGGTGAGGGTTAGGGTACGGCTTAGGGTGCGGGTTCGGGGAAGGGTTCGGGTAGGGCGTAGGGTATGGGTTAGGGTTAGGGTTAGGGTTAGTGTTAGGGTTAGGGCTCGGTTTAGGGTACGGGTTAGGATTAGGGTACGCGTTAGTGTTAGGGTAGGGTTTAGGGTTAGGGTACGCGATAGGGTGAGGTTAGTTATTAAACCTATCCCACTCTCTAGATACCCCTTAGCACGTAAAGGAATATCATTTGGGGGTCCAGCCATGGAGAAGAGTTTAGACACTAGGAGAAGATAAGGAACACACCCATTATCAAGAAATCACAATATGATTCTCTTTTTAAACTGTTCCTTAAAACACTAGTGCTTAGGAAATCTATTGGAGGCAGAAGCAGTCAAGGGTAGCTTAGGATTAGGGTTAGGGTTAGGGTGAGGGTTAGGGTACGGCTTAGGATGCGGGTTCGGGGAAGGGTTCGGGTAGGGCGTAGGGTATGGGTTAGGGTTAGTGTTAGGGTTAGTGTTGGGGTTAGGGCTCGGTTTAGGGTACGGGTTATGATTAGGGTAGGCGTTAGGGTTAGGGTAGGGGTTAGGGTTAGGGTACGCGTTAGGGTGAGGGTAGTTATTAAACCTCTCCCTCTCTCTAGATACCCCATAGCACGTAAAGGAATATTATTTGGGGGTCCAGCCATGGAGAAGAGTTTAGACACTAGGAGAAGATAAGGAACACACCCATTATCAAGAAATCACATTAGGATTCTCTTTTTAACCTGTTCCTTAAAACACTAGTGCTTAGGAAATCTATTGGAGGTAGAAGCAGTCAAGGGTAGCTTAGGGTTAGGGTTAGGGTTAGATTGAGGGTTAGGGTATGGCTTAGGGTACGGGTTCGGGGAGGGGTTCGGGTAGGGCGTAGGGTATGGGTTAGGGTTAGGGTTAGGGTTAGTATTAGGGTTAGGGCTCGGTTTAGGGTACGGGTTAGGATTAGGGTACGCGTTACGGTTAGGGTAGGGGTTAGGGTTAGGGTACGCTTTAGGGTGAGGGTAGTTATTAAACCTCTCCCTCTCTCTAGATACCCCATAGCACGTAAAGGAATATTATTTGGGGGTCCAGCCATGGAGAAGTGTTTAGACACTAGGAGAAGAGAAGGAACACACCCATTATCAAGAAATCACATTAGGATTCTCTTTTTAACCTGTTCCTTAAAACACTAGTGCTTAGGAAATCTATTGGAGGCAGAAGCAGTCAAGGATAGCTTAGGGTTAGGGTTAGGGTTAGGGTGAGGTTTAGGGTATGGCTTAGGGTACGTGTTCGGGGAGGGGTTCGGGTAGGGCGTAGGGTATGGGTTAGGGTTAGGGTTAGGGTTAGTGTTAGGTTTAGGGCTCGGTTTACGGTACGGGTTAGGATTAGGGTACGCGTTAGGGTTAGGGTAGGGGTTAGGGTTAGGGTACGCGTTAGGGTGAGGGTAGTTATTAAACCTATCCCACTCTCTAGATACCCCTTAGCACGTAAAGGAATATTATTTGGGGGTCCAGCCATGGAGAAGAGTTTAGACACTAGGAGAAGATAAGGAACACACCCATTATCAAGAAATCACTTTAGGATTCTCTTTTTAACCTGTTCCTTAAAACACTAGTGCTTAGGAAATCTATTATAGGCAGAAGCAGTCAAGGGTAGCTTAGGGTTAGGGTTAGGGTTAGCGTGAGGATTAGGGTACGGCTTAGGGTACGGGTTCGGGGAGGGGTTCGGGTAGTGCGTAGGGTATGGGTTAGGGTGAGGGTTAGGGTTAGTGTTAGGGTTAGGGCTCGGTTTAGGGTACGGGTTATGATTAGGGTACGCGTTAGGGTTAGGGTAGGGGTTAGGGTTAGGGTACGCGTTAGGGTGAGGGTAGTTATTAAACCTCTCCCTCTCTCTAGATACCCCATAGCACGTAAAGGAATATTATTTGGGGGTCCAGCCATGGAGAAGAGTTTAGACACTAGGAGAAGATAAGGAACACACCCATTATCAAGAAATCACATTAGGATTCTCTTTTTAACCTGTTCCTTAAAACACTAGTGCTTAGGAAATCTATTGGAGGTAGAAGCAGTCAAGGGTAGCTTAGGGTTAGGGTTAGGGTTAGATTGAGGGTTAGGGTATGGCTTAGGGTACGGGTTCGGGGAGGGGTTCGGGTAGGGCGTAGGGTATGGGTTAGGGTTAGGGCTCGGTTTAGGGTACGGGTTAGGATTAGGGTACGCGTTAGGGTTAGGGTAGGGGTTAGGGTTAGGGTACGCGTTAGGGTGAGGGTAGTTATTAAACCTCTCCCTCTCTCTAGATACCCCATAGCACGTAAAGGAATATTATTTGGGGGTCCAGCCATGGAGAAGAGTTTAGACACTAGGAGAAGATAAGGAACACACCCATTATCAAGAAATCACATTAGGATTCTCTTTTTAACCTGTTCCTTAAAACACTAGTGCTTAGGAAATCTATAGGAGCAGAAGCAGTCAAGGGTAGCTTAGGGTTAGGGTTAGGGTTAGGGTGAGGTTTAGGGTATGGCTTAGGGTACGGGTTCAGGGAGGGGTTCGGGTAGGGCGTAGGGTATGGGTTAGGGTTAGGGTTAGGGTTAGTGTTAGGTTTAGGGCTCGGTTTAGGGTACGGGTTAGGATTAGGGTACGCGTTAGGGTTAGGGTAGGGGTTAGGGTTAGGGTACGCGTTAGGGTGAGGGTAGTTATTAAACCTATCCCACTCTCTAGATACCCCTTAGCACGTAAAGGAATATTATTTGGGGGTCCAGCCATGGAGAAGAGTTTAGACACTAGAAGATAAGGAACACACCCATTATCAAGAAATCACATTAGGATTCTCTTTTTAACCTGTTCCTTAAAACACTAGTGCTTAGGAAATCTATTGGAGGCAGAAGCAGTCAAGGGTAGCTTAGGGTTAGGGTTAGGGTTAGATTGAGGGTTAGGGTATGGCTTAGGGTACGGGTTCGGGGAGGGGTTCGGGTAGGGCGTCGGGTATGGGTTAGGGTTAGGGTTAGGGTTAGTATTAGGGTTAGGGCTCGGTTTAGGGTACGGGTTAGGATTAGGGTACGCGTTACGGTTAGGGTAGGGGTTAGGGTTAGGGTACGCTTTAGGGTGAGGGTAGTTATTAAACCTCTCCCTCTCTCTAGATACCCCATAGCACGTAAAGGAATATTATTTGGGGGTCCAGCCATGGAGAAGAGTTTAGACACTAGGAGAAGAGAAGGAACACACCCATTATCAAGAAATCACATTAGGATTCTCTTTTTAACCTGTTCCTTAAAACACTAGTGCTTAGGAAATCTATTGGAGGCAGAAGCAGTCAAGGATAGCTTAGGGTTAAGGTTAGGGTTAGGGTGAGGTTTAGGGTATGGCTTAGGGTACGGGTTCGGGGAGGGGTTCGGGTAGGGCGTAGGGTATGGGTTAGGGTTAGGGTTAGGGTTAGTGTTAGGTTTAGGGCTCGGTTTACGGTACGGGTTAGGATTAGGGTACGCGTTAGGGTTAGGGTAGGGGTTAGGGTTAGGGTACGCGTTAGGGTGAGGGTAGTTATTAAACCTATCCCACTCTCTAGATACCCCTTAGCACGTAAAGGAATATTATTTGGGGGTCCAGCCATGGAGAAGAGTTTAGACACTAGGAGAAGATAAGGAACACACCCATTATGAAGAAATCACTTTAGGATTCTCTTTTTAACCTGTTCCTTAAAACACTAGTGCTTAGGAAATCTATTGGAGGCAGAAGCAGTCAAGGGTAGCTTAGGGTTAGGGTTAGGGTTAGCGTGAGGATTAGGGTACGGCTTAGGGTACGGGTTCGGGGAGGGGTTCGGGTAGTGCGTAGGGTATGGGTTAGGGTGAGGGTTAGGGTTAGTGTTAGGGTTAGGGCTCGGTTTAGGGTACGGGTTAGGATTAGGGTACGCGTTAGGGTTAGGGTAGGGGTTAGGGTTAGGGTACGCTTTTGGGTGAGGGTAGTTATTAAACCTATCCCACTCTCTAGATACCCCTTAGCACGTAAAGGAATATTATTTGGGGGTCCAGCCATGGAGAAGAGTTTAGACACGAGGAGAAGATAAGGAACACACCCATTATCAAGAAATCACATTAGGATTCTCTTTTTAACCTGTTCCTTAAAACACTAGTGCTTAGGAAATCTATTGGAGGCAGAAGCAGTCAAGGGTAGCTTAGGGTTAGGGTTAGGGTTAGGGTGAGGGTTAGGGTACGGCTTAGGGTACGGGTTCGGGGAGGGGTTCGGGTAGGGTGTAGGGTATGGGTTAGGGTGAGGTTTAGGGTTAGTGTTATTTTTAGGGCTCGGTTTAGGGTACGGGTTAGGATTAGGGTACGCATTAGGGTTAGGGTAGGGGTTAGGGTTAGGGTACGCTTTTGGGTGAGGGTAGTTATTAAACCTATCCCACTCTCTAGATACCCCTTAGCACGTAAAGGAATATTATTTGGGGGTCCAGCCATGGAGAAGTGTTTAGACACTAGGAGAAGATAAGGAACACACCCATTATCAAGAAATCACTTTAGGATTCTCTTTTTAACCTGTTCCTTAAAACACTAGTGCTTAGGAAATCTATTATAGGCAGAAGCAGTCAAGGGTAGCTTAGGGTTAGGGTTAGGGTTAGCGTGAGGATTAGGGTACGGCTTAGGGTACGGGTTCGGGGAGGGGTTCGGGTAGTGCGTAGGGTATGGGTTAGGGTGAGGGTTAGGGTTAGTGTTAGGGTTAGGGCTCGGTTTAGGGTACGGGTTATGATTAGGGTACGCGTTAGGGTTAGGGTAGGGGTTAGGGTTAGGGTACGCGTTAGGGTGAGGGTAGTTATTAAACCTCTCCCTCTCTCTAGATACCCCATAGCACGTAAAGGAATATTATTTGGGGGTCCAGCCATGGAGAAGAGTTTAGACACTAGGAGAAGATAAGGAACACACCCATTATCAAGAAATCACATTAGGATTCTCTTTTTAACCTGTTCCTTAAAACACTAGTGCTTAGGAAATCTATTGGAGGTAGAAGCAGTCAAGGGTAGCTTAGGGTTAGGGTTAGGGTTAGATTGAGGGTTAGGGTATGGCTTAGGGTACGGGTTCGGGGAGGGGTTCGGGTAGGGCGTAGGGTATGGGTTAGGGTTAGGGCTCGGTTTAGGGTACGGGTTAGGATTAGGGTACGCGTTAGGGTTAGGGTAGGGGTTAGGGTTAGGGTACGCGTTAGGGTGAGGGTAGTTATTAAACCTCTCCCTCTCTCTAGATACCCCATAGCACGTAAAGGAATATTATTTGGGGGTCCAGCCATGGAGAAGAGTTTAGACACTAGGAGAAGACAAGGAACACACCCATTATCAAGAAATCACATTAGGATTCTCTTTTTAACCTGTTCCTTAAAACACTAGTGCTTAAGAAATCTATTGGAGGCAGAAGCCGTCAAGGGTAGCTTAGGTTTAGGGTTATGGTTAGGGTGAGGGTTAGGGTACGGCTTAGGGTACGGGTTCGGGGAGGGGTTCGGGTAGGGCGTAGGGTATGGGTTAGGGTTAGGGTTAGGGTTAGTGTTAGGTTTAGGGCTCGGTTTAGGGTACGGGTTAGGATTAGGGTACGCGTTAGGGTTAGGGTAGGGGTTAGGGTTAGGGTACGCGTTAGGGTGAGGGTAGTTATTAAACCTATCCCACTCTCTAGATACCCCTTAGCACGTAAAGGAATATTATTTGGGGGTCCAGCCATGGAGAAGAGTTTAGACACTAGAAGATAAGGAACACACCCATTATCAAGAAATCACATTAGGATTCTCTTTTTAACCTGTTCCTTAAAACACTAGTGCTTAGGAAATCTATTGGAGGCAGAAGCAGTCAAGGGTAGCTTAGGGTTAGGGTTAGGGTTAGATTGAGGGTTAGGGTATGGCTTAGGGTACGGGTTCGGGGAGGGGTTCGGGTAGGGCGTCGGGTATGGGTTAGGGTTAGGGTTAGGGTTAGTATTAGGGTTAGGGCTCGGTTTAGGGTACGGGTTAGGATTAGGGTACGCGTTACGGTTAGGGTAGGGGTTAGGGTTAGGGTACGCTTTAGGGTGAGGGTAGTTATTAAACCTCTCCCTCTCTCTAGATACCCCATAGCACGTAAAGGAATATTATTTGGGGGTCCAGCCATGGAGAAGAGTTTAGACACTAGGAGAAGATAAGGAACACACCCATTATCAAGAAATCACATTAGGATTCTCTTTTTAACCTGTTCCTTAAAACACTAGTGCTTAGGAAATCTATTGGAGGCAGAAGCAGTCAAGGATAGCTTAGGGTTAGGGTTAGGGTTAGGGTGAGGTTTAGGGTATGGCTTAGGGTACGGGTTCGGGGAGGGGTTCGGGTAGGGCGTAGGGTATGGGTTAGGGTTAGGGTTAGGGTTAGTGTTAGGTTTAGGGCTCGGTTTACGGTACGTGTTAGGATTAGGGTACGCGTTAGGGTTAGGGTAGGGGTTAGGGTTAGGGTACGCGTTAGGGTGAGGGTAGTTATTAAACCTATCCCACTCTCTAGATACCCCTTAGCACGTAAAGGAATATTATTTGGGGGTCCAGCCATGGAGAAGAGTTTAGACACTAGGAGAAGATAAGGAACACACCCATTATGAAGAAATCACTTTAGGATTCTCTTTTTAAACTGTTCCTTAAAACACTAGTGCTTAGGAAATCTATTGGAGGCAGAAGCAGTCAAGGGTAGCTTAGGGTTAGGGTTAGGGTTAGCGTGAGTATTAGGGTACGGCTTAGGGTACGGGTTCGGGGAGGGGTTCGGGTAGTGCGTAGGGTATGGGTTAGGGTGAGGGTTAGGGTTAGTGTTAGGGTTAGGGCTCGGTTTAGGGTACGGGTTAGGATTAGGGTACGCGTTAGGGTTAGGGTAGGGGTTAGGGTTAGGGTACGCTTTTGGGTGAGGGTAGTTATTAAACCTATCCCACTCTCTAGATACCCCTTAGCACGTAAAGGAATATTATTTGGGGGTCCAGCCATGGAGAAGAGTTTAGACACGAGGAGAAGATAAGGAACACACCCATTATCAAGAAATCACATTAGGATTCTCTTTTTAACCTGTTCCTTAAAACACTAGTGCTTAGGAAATCTATTGGAGGCAGAAGCAGTCAAGGGTAGCTTAGGGTTAGGGTTAGGGTTAGGGTGAGGGTTAGGGTACGGGTTCGGGGAGGGGTTCGGGTAGGGCGTAGGGTATGGGTTAGGGTGAGGTTTAGGGTTAGTGTTATTTTTAGGGCTCGGTTTAGGGTACGGGTTAGGATTAGGGTACGCATTAGGGTTAGGGTAGGGGTTAGGGTTAGGGTACGCTTTTGGGTGAGGGTAGTTATTAAACCTATCCCACTCTCTAGATACCCCTTAGCACGTAAAGGAATATAATTTGGGGGTCCAGCCATGGAGAAGAGTTTAGACACGAGGAGAAGATAAGGAACACACCCATTATCAAGAAATCACAATATGATTCTCTTTTTAAACTGTTCCTTAAAACACTAGTGCTTAGGAAATCTATTGGAGGCAGAAGCAGTCAACGGTAGCTTAGGGTTAGGGTTAGGGTTAGGGTGAGGATTAGGGTACGGCTTAGGGTACGGGTTCGGGGAAGGGTTCGGGTAGGGCGTAGGGTATGGGTTAGGTTTAGGTTTAGGGTTAGTGTTAGGGTTAGGGCTCGGTTTAGTGTACGGGTTAGGATTAGGGTACGCATTAGGGTTAGGGTAGGGTTAGGGTTAGGGTACGCGTTAGGGTGAGGGTAGTTATTAAACCTATCCCACTCTCTAGATACCCCTTAGCACGTAAAGGAATATTATTTGGGGATCCAGCCATGGAGAAGAGTTTAGACACGAGGAGAAGATACGGAACACAGCCATTATCAAGAAATCACATTAGGATTCTCTTTTTAACCTGTTCCTTAAAACACTAGTGCTTAGGAAATCTATTGGAGGCAGAAGCCGTCAAGGGTAGCTTAGGTTTAGGGTTAGGGTTAGGGTTAGGGTTAGTGTTAGGGTTAAGGCTCGGTTTAGGGTACGGGTTAGGATTAGGGTACGCGTTAGTGTTAGGGTAGGGGTTAGGGTTAGGGTACACGTTAGGTTGAGGGTAGTTATTAAACCTATCCCACTCTCTAGATACCCCTTAGCACGTAAAGGAATATTATTTGGGGGTCCAGCCATGGAGAAGAGTTTAGACACTAGGAGGAGATAAGGAACACACCCATTATCACGAAATCACATTAGGATTCTCTTTTTAACCTGTTCCTTAAAACACTAGTGCTTAGGAAATCTATTGGAGGCAGAAGCAGTCAAGGGTAGCTTAGGGTTAGGGTTAGGGCTAGCGTGAGGATTAGGGTACGGCTTAGGTTACGGGTTGGGGGAGGGGTTCGGGTAGTGCGTAGGGTATGGCTTAGGGTGAGGGTTAGGGTTAGTGTTAGGGTTAGGGCTCGGTTTAGTGTACGGGTTAGGATTAGGGTACGCGTTAGGGGTAGGGTAGGGGTTAGGGTTAGGGTACGCTTTTGGGTGAGGGTAGTTATTAAACCTATCCCACTCTCTAGATACCCCTTAGCACGTAAAGGAATATTATTTGGGGGTCCAGCCATGGAGAAGAGTTTAGACACTAGGAGAAGATAAGGAACACACCCATTATCAAGAAATCACAATATGATTCTCTTTTTAAACTGTTCCTTAAAACACTAGTGCTTAGGAAATCTATTCGAGGCAGAAGCAGTCAAGGGTAGCTTAGGGTTAGGGTTAGGGTTAGGGTGAGGGTTAGGGTACGGCTTAGGGTGCGGGTTCGGGGAAGGGATCGGGTAGGGCGTAGGGTATGGGTTAGGGTTAGGGTTAGGGTTAGTGTTAGGGTTAGGGCTCGGTTTAGGGTACGGGTTAGGATTAGGGTACGCGTTAGTGTTAGGGTAGGGGTTAGGGTTAGAGTACGCGATAGGGTGAGGTTAGTTATTAAACCTATCCCACTCTCTAGATACCCCTTAGCATGTAAAGGAATATTATTTGGGGGTCCAGCCATGGAGAAGAGTTTAGACACTAGGAGAAGATAAGGAACACACCCATTATCAAGAAATCACATTAGGATTCTCTTTTTAACCTGTTCCTTAAAACACTAGTGCTTAGGAAATCTATTGGAGGCAGAAGCAGTCAAGGGTAGCTTAGGGTTAGGGTTAGGGTTAGATTGAGGGTTAGGGTATGGCTTAGGGTACGGGTTCGGGGAGGGGTTCGGGTAGGGCGTAGGGTATGGGTTAGGGTTAGGGTTAGGGTTAGTGTTAGGGTTAGGGCTCGGTTTAGGGTACGGGTTATGATTAGGGTACCCGTTAGGGTTAGGGTAGGGGTTAGGGTTAGGGTACGCATTAGGGTGAGGGTAGTTATTAAACCTCTCCCTCTCTCTAGATACCCCATAGCACGTAAAGGAATATTATTTGGGGGTCCAGCCATGGAGAAGAGTTTAGACACTAGGAGAAGATAAGGAACACACCCATTATCAAGAAATCACATTAGGATTCTCTTTTTAACCTGTTCCTTAAAACACTAGTGCTTAGGAAATCTATTGGAGGTAGAAGCAGTCAAGGGTAGCTTAGGGTTAGGGTTAGGGTTAGATTGAGGGTTAGGGTATGGCTTAGGGTACGGGTTCGGGGAGGGGTTCGGGTAGGGCGTAGGGTATGGGTTAGGGTTAGGGTTTGGGTTAGTGTTAGGGTTAGGGCTCGGTTTAGGGTACGGGTTAGGATTAGGGTACGCGTTAGGGTTAGGGTAGGGGTTAGGGTTAGGGTACGCGTTAGGGTGAGGGTAGTTATTAAACCTCTCCCTCTCTCTAGATACCCCATAGCACGTAAAGGAATATTATTTGGGGGTCCAGCCATGGAGAAGAGTTTAGACACTAGGAGAAGACAAGGAACACACCCATTATCAAGAAATCACATTAGGATTCTCTTTTTAACCTGTTCCTTAAAACACTAGTGCTTAAGAAATCTATTGGAGGCAGAAGCCGTCAAGGGTAGCTTAGGTTTAGGGTTATGGTTAGGGTGAGGGTTAGGGTACGGCTTAGGGTACGGGTTCAGGGAGGGGTTCGGGTAGGGCGTAGGGTATGGGTTAGGGTTAGGGTTAGGGTTAGTGTTAGGTTTAGGGCTCGGTTTAGGGTACGGGTTAGGATTAGGGTACGCGTTAGGGTTAGGGTAGGGGTTAGGGTTAGGGTACGCGTTAGGGTGAGGGTAGTTATTAAACCTATCCCACTCTCTAGATACCCCTTAGCACGTAAAGGAATATTATTTGGGGGTCCAGCCATGGAGAAGAGTTTAGACACTAGGAGAAGATAAGGAACACACCCATTATGAAGAAATCACTTTAGGATTCTCTTTTTAACCTGTTCCTTAAAACACTAGTGCTTAGGAAATCTATTGGAGGCAGAAGCAGTCAAGGGTAGCTTAGGGTTAGGGTTAGGGTTAGCGTGAGGATTAGGGTACGGCTTAGGGTACGGGTTCGGGGAGGGGTTCGGGTAGTGCGTAGGGTATGGGTTAGGGTGAGGGTTAGGGTTAGTGTTAGGGTTAGGGCTCGGTTTAGGGTACGGGTTAGGATTAGGGTACGCGTTAGGGTTAGGGTAGGGGTTAGGGTTAGGGTACGCTTTTGGGTGAGGGTAGTTATTAAACCTATCCCACTCTCTAGATACCCCTTAGCACGTAAAGGAATATTATTTGGGGGTCCAGCCATGGAGAAGAGTTTAGACACGAGGAGAAGATAAGGAACACACCCATTATCAAGAAATCACAATATGATTCTCTTTTTAAACTGTTCCTTAAAACACTAGTGCTTAGGAAATCTATTGGAGGCAGAAGCAGTCAACGGTAGCTTAGGGTTAGGGTTAGGGTTAGGGTGAGGATTAGGGTACGGCTTAGGGTACGGGTTCGGGGAAGGGTTCGGGTAGGGCGTAGGGTATGGGTTAGGTTTAGGTTTAGGGTTAGTGTTAGGGTTAGGGCTCGGTTTAGTGTACGGGTTAGGATTAGGGTACGCATTAGGGTTAGGGTAGGGTTAGGGTTAGGGTACGCGTTAGGGTGAGGGTAGTTATTAAACCTATCCCACTCTCTAGATACCCCTTAGCACGTAAAGGAATATTATTTGGGGATCCAGCCATGGAGAAGAGTTTAGACACGAGGAGAAGATACGGAACACAGCCATTATCAAGAAATCACATTAGGATTCTCTTTTTAACCTGTTCCTTAAAACACTAGTGCTTAGGAAATCTATTGGAGGCAGAAGCCGTCAAGGGTAGCTTAGGTTTAGGGTTAGGGTTAGGGTTAGGGTTAGTGTTAGGGTTAAGGCTCGGTTTAGGGTACGGGTTAGGATTAGGGTACGCGTTAGTGTTAGGGTAGGGGTTAGGGTTAGGGTACACGTTAGGTTGAGGGTAGTTATTAAACCTATCCCACTCTCTAGATACCCCTTAGCACGTAAAGGAATATTATTTGGGGGTCCAGCCATGGAGAAGAGTTTAGACACTAGGAGGAGATAAGGAACACACCCATTATCACGAAATCACATTAGGATTCTCTTTTTAACCTGTTCCTTAAAACACTAGTGCTTAGGAAATCTATTGGAGGCAGAAGCAGTCAAGGGTAGCTTAGGGTTAGGGTTAGGGCTAGCGTGAGGATTAGGGTACGGCTTAGGTTACGGGTTGGGGGAGGGGTTCGGGTAGTGCGTAGGGTATGGCTTAGGGTGAGGGTTAGGGTTAGTGTTAGGGTTAGGGCTCGGTTTAGTGTACGGGTTAGGATTAGGGTACGCGTTAGGGGTAGGGTAGGGGTTAGGGTTAGGGTACGCTTTTGGGTGAGGGTAGTTATTAAACCTATCCCACTCTCTAGATACCCCTTAGCACGTAAAGGAATATTATTTGGGGGTCCAGCCATGGAGAAGAGTTTAGACACCAAGAGAAGATAAGGAACACACCCATTATCAAGAAATCACAATATGATTCTCTTTTTAAACTGTTCCTTAAAACACTAGTGCTTAGGAAATCTATTCGAGGCAGAAGCAGTCAAGGGTAGCTTAGGGTTAGGGTTAGGGTTAGGGTGAGGGTTAGGGTACGGCTTAGGGTGCGGGTTCGGGGAAGGGATCGGGTAGGGCGTAGGGTATGGGTTAGGGTTAGGGTTAGGGTTAGTGTTAGGGTTAGGGCTCGGTTTAGGGTACGGGTTAGGATTAGGGTACGCGTTAGTGTTAGGGTAGGGGTTAGGGTTAGAGTACGCGATAGGGTGAGGTTAGTTATTAAACCTATCCCACTCTCTAGATACCCCTTAGCATGTAAAGGAATATTATTTGGGGGTCCAGCCATGGAGAAGAGTTTAGACACTAGGAGAAGATAAGGAACACACCCATTATCAAGAAATCACATTAGGATTCTCTTTTTAACCTGTTCCTTAAAACACTAGTGCTTAGGAAATCTATTGGAGGCAGAAGCAGTCAAGGGTAGCTTAGGGTTAGGGTTAGGGTTAGATTGAGGGTTAGGGTATGGCTTAGGGTACGGGTTCGGGGAGGGGTTCGGGTAGGGCGTAGGGTATGGGTTAGGGTTAGGGTTAGGGTTAGTGTTAGGGTTAGGGCTCGGTTTAGGGTACGGGTTATGATTAGGGTACCCGTTAGGGTTAGGGTAGGGGTTAGGGTTAGGGTACGCATTAGGGTGAGGGTAGTTATTAAACCTCTCCCTCTCTCTAGATACCCCATAGCACGTAAAGGAATATTATTTGGGGGTCCAGCCATGGAGAAGAGTTTAGACACTAGGAGAAGATAAGGAACACACCCATTATCAAGAAATCACATTAGGATTCTCTTTTTAACCTGTTCCTTAAAACACTAGTGCTTAGGAAATCTATTGGAGGTAGAAGCAGTCAAGGGTAGCTTAGGGTTAGGGTTAGGGTTAGATTGAGGGTTAGGGTATGGCTTAGGGTACGGGTTCGGGGAGGGGTTCGGGTAGGGCGTAGGGTATGGGTTAGGGTTAGGGTTTGGGTTAGTGTTAGGGTTAGGGCTCGGTTTAGGGTACGGGTTAGGATTAGGGTACGCGTTAGGGTTAGGGTAGGGGTTAGGGTTAGGGTACGCGTTAGGGTGAGGGTAGTTATTAAACCTCTCCCTCTCTCTAGATACCCCATAGCACGTAAAGGAATATTATTTGGGGGTCCAGCCATGGAGAAGAGTTTAGACACTAGGAGAAGACAAGGAACACACCCATTATCAAGAAATCACATTAGGATTCTCTTTTTAACCTGTTCCTTAAAACACTAGTGCTTAAGAAATCTATTGGAGGCAGAAGCCGTCAAGGGTAGCTTAGGTTTAGGGTTATGGTTAGGGTGAGGGTTAGGGTACGGCTTAGGGTACGGGTTCAGGGAGGGGTTCGGGTAGGGCGTAGGGTATGGGTTAGGGTTAGGGTTAGGGTTAGTGTTAGGTTTAGGGCTCGGTTTAGGGTACGGGTTAGGATTAGGGTACGCGTTAGGGTTAGGGTAGGGGTTAGGGTTAGGGTACGCGTTAGGGTGAGGGTAGTTATTAAACCTATCCCACTCTCTAGATACCCCTTAGCACGTAAAGTAATATTATTTGGGGGTCCAGCCATGGAGAAGAGTTTAGACATGAGGAGAAGATAAGGAACACACCCATTATCAAGAAATCACATTAGGATTCTCTTTTTAACCTGTTCCTTAAAACACTAGTGCTTAGGAAATCTATTGGAGGCAGAAGCCGTCAAGGGTAGCTTAGGTTTAGGGTTAGGGTTAGGGTGAGGGTTAGGGTACGGCTTAGGGTACGGGTTCAGGGAGGGTTTCGGGTGGGGCGTAGGGTATGGGTTAGGGCTAGGTTTAGTGTTAGGGTTAGGGCTCGGTTTAGGGTACGGGTTAGGATTAGGGTACGCGTTAGTGTTAGGGTAGGGGTTAGGGTTAGGGTACGCGATAGGGTGAGGTTAGTTATTAAAACTATCCCACTCTCTAGATACCCCTTAGCATGTAAAGGAATATTATTTGGGGGTCCAGCCATGGAGAAGAGTTTAGACACTAGGAGAAGATAAGGAACACACCCATTATCAAGAAATCACATTAGGATTCTCTTTTTCACCTGTTCCTTAAAACACTAGTGCTTAGGAAATCTATTGGAGGCAGAAGCAGTCAAGGGTAGCTTAGGGTTAGGGTTAGGGTTAGATTGAGGGTTAGGGTATGGCTTAGGGTACGGGTTCGGGGAGGGGTTCGGGTAGGGTGTAGGGTATGGGTTAGGGTAAGGGTTAGTGTTAGGGTTAGGGCTCGGTTTAGGGTACGGGTTAGGATTAGGGTACGCGTTAGGGTTAGGGTAGGGGTTAGGGTTAGGGTACGCGTTAGGGTGAGGGTAGTTATTAAACCTCTCCCTCTCTCTAGATACCCCATAGCACGTAAAGGAATATTATTTGGGGGTCCAGCCATGGAGAAGAGTTTAGACACGAGGAGAAGATAAGGAACACACCCATTATCAAGAAATCACATTAGGATTCTCTTTTTAACCTGTTCCTTAAAACACTAGTGCTTAGGAAATCTATTGGAGGCAGAAGCCGTCAAGGGTAGCTTAGGGTTAGGGTTAGGGTTAGGGTGAGGGTTAGGGTATGGCTTAGGGTACGGGTTCGGGGAGGGGTTCGGGTAGGGCGTAGGGTATGGTTTAGGGTGAGTTTTAGGGTTAGTGTTAGGTTTAGGGCTCGGTTTAGGGTACGGGTTAGGATTAGGGTACGCGTTAGGGTTAGGGTAGGGGTTAGGGTTAGGGTACGCTTTTGGGTGAGGGTAGTTATTAAACCTATCACACTCTCTAGATACCCCTTAGCACGTAAAGGAATATTATTTGGGGGTCCAGCCATGGAGAAGAGTTTAGACACGAGGAGAAGATATGGAACACACCCATTATCACGAAATCACATTAGGATTCTCTTTTTAACCTGTTCCTTAAAACACTAGTGCTTAGGAAATCTATTGGAGGCAGAAGCAGTCAAGGGTAGCTTAGGGTTAGGGTTAGGGTTAGGGTGAGGGTTAGGGTACGGCTTAGGGTACGGGTTCGGGGAGGCTTTCGGGTAGAGCGTAGGGTATGGGTTAGGGTTAGGGTTAGTGTTAGGGTTAGGGCTCGGTTTAGGTTACGGGTTAGGATTAGAGTACGCATTAGGGTTAGGGTAGGGGTTAGGGTTAGGGTACCCGTTAGGGTTAGGGTAGTTATTAAACCTATCCCACTCTCTAGATACCCCTTAGCACGTAAAGGAATATTATTTGGGGGTCCAGTCATGGAGAAGAGTTTAGACACTAGGAGAAGATAAGGAACACACCCATTATCAAGAAATCACATTACGATTCTCTTTTTAACCTGTTCCTTAAAACACTAGTGCTTAGTAAATCTATTGGAGGCAGAAGCAGTCAAGGGTAGCTTAGGGTTAGGGTTAGGGTTAGGGTGAGGGTTAGGGTACGGCTTAGGGTAAGGGTTCGGGGAGGGGTTCGGGTAGGGCGTAGGGTATGGGTTAGGTTTAGGGTTAGGGTTCGTGTTAGGGTTAGGGCTCGGTTTAGGGTATGGGTTAGGATTAGGGTACGCGTTAGGGTTAGGGTAGGGGTTAGGGTTAGGGTACGCGATAGGGTGAGGTTAGTTATTAAACCTATCCCACTCTCTAGATACCCCTTAGCACGTAAAGGAATATTATTTGGGGGTCCAGCCATGGAGAAGAGTTTAGACACTAGGAGAAGATAAGGAACACACCCATTATCAAGAAATCACATTAGGATTCTCTTTTTAACCTGTTCCTTAAAACACTAGTGCTTAGGAAATCTATTGGAGGCAGAAGCAGTCAAGGGTAGCTTAGGGTTAGGGTTAGGGTTAGATTGAGGGTTAGGGTACGGCTTAGGGTACGGGTTCGGGGACGGGTTCGAGTAGGGCGTAGGGTATGGGTTAGGGTTAGGGTTAGGGTTAGTGTTAGGGTTAGGGCTCGGTTTAGGTTAGGGGTTAGGATTAGGGTACGGGTTAGGGTTAGGGTAGGGGTTAGCGTTAGGGTACGCGTTAGGGTGAGCGTAGTTATTAAAACACTAGTGCTTAGGAAATCTATTGGAGGCAGAAGCCGTCAAGGGTAGCTTAGGTTTAGGGTTAGGGTTAGGGTGAGGGTTAGGGTACGGCTTAGGGTACGGGTTCAGGGAGGGTTTCGGGTAGGGCGTAGGGTATGGGTTAGGGTTAGGTTTAGTGTTAGGGTTAGGGCTCGGTTTAGGGTACGGGTTAGGATTAGGGTACGCGTTACGGTTAGGGTAGGTGTTAGGGTTAGGGTACGCGTTAGGGTGAGGGTAGTTATTAAACCTATCCCACTCTCTAGATACCCCTTAGCACGTAAAGGAATATTATTTGGGGGTCCAGCCATGGAGAAGAGTTTAGACACTAGGAGAAGATAAGGAACACACCCATTATCAAGAAATCACATTAGGATTCTCTTTTTAACCTGTTCCTTAAAACACTAGTGCTTAGGGAATCTATTGGAGGCAGAAGCAGTCAAGGGTAGCTTAGGGTTAGGGTTAGGGTTAGTGTGAGGGTTAGGGTATGGCTTAGGGTACGGGTTCGGGGAGGGGTTCGGGTAGGGCGTAGGGTATGGGTTAGGGTTAGGGTTAGGGTTAGTGTTAGGGTTAGGGCTCGGTTTAGGGTACGGGTTAGGATTAGGGTACGCATTAGGGTTAGGGTAGGGGTTAGGGTTAGGGTACGCGTTAAGGTGAGGGTAGTTATTAAACCTATCCCACTCTCTAGATACCCGTTAGCACGTAAAGGAATATTATTTGGGGGTCCAGCCATGGAGAAGAGTTTAGACACGAGGAGAAGATACGGAACACACCCATTATCAAGAAATCACATTAGGATTCTCTTTTTAACCTGTTGCTTAAAACACTAGTGCTTAGGAAATCTATTGGAGGCAGAAGCCGTCAAGGGTAGCTTAGGTTTAGGGTTAGGGTTAGGGTGAGGGTTAGGGTACGGCTTAGGTTACGGGTTCGGGGAGGGTTTCGGGTAGGGCGTAGGGTATGGGTTAGGGTTAGGGTTAGGGCTCGGTTTAGGGTACGGGTTAGGATTAGGGTATGCGTTAGTGTTAGGGTAGGGGTTAGGGTTAGGGTACGCGATAGGGTGAGGTTAGTTATTAAACCTATCCCACTCTCTAGATACCCCTTAGCACGTAAAGGAATATTATTTGGGGGTCCAGCCATGGAGAAGAGTTTAGACACGAGGAGAAGATAAGGAACACACCCATTATCAAGAAATCACATTACGATTCTCTTTTTAACCTGTTTCTTATTACACTAGTGTTTAGGAAATCTATTGGAGGCAGAAGCCGTCAAGGGTAGTGTAGGTTTAGGGTTAGGGTTAGGGTGAGGGTTAGGGTACGGCTTAGGGTACGGGTTCAGGGAGGGGTTCGGGTTGGGCGTAGGGTATGGGTTAGGGTTAGGGTTAGGGTTAGTGTTAGGGTTAGGGCTCGGTTTAGGGTACGGGTTAGGATTAGGGTACGCGTTAGGGTTAGGGTAGGGGTTAGGGTTAGGGTACGCATTAGGGTGAGGGTAGTTATTAAACCTATCCCACTCTCTAGATAGCACTTAGCACGTAAAGGAATATTATTTGGGGGTCCAGCCATGGAGAAGAGTTTAGACACTAGGAGAAGATAAGGAACACACCCATTATCACGAAATCACATTAGGATTCTCTTTTTAACCTGTTCCTTAAAACACTAGTGCTTAGGAAATCTATTGGAGGCAGAAGCAGTCAAGGGTAGCTTAGGGTTAGGGTGAGGTTTAGGGTACGGCTTAGGGTACGGGTTCGGGGAGGCTTTCGGGTAGGGCGTAGGTTATGGGTTAGGGTTAGGGTTAGTGTTAGAGTTAGGGCTCGGTTTAGGGTACGGGTTAGGATTAGGGTATGCATTAGGGTTAGGGTAGGGGTTAGGGTTATGGTACGCGTTAGGGTGAGGGTAGTTATTAAACCTATCCCATTCTCTAGATACCCCTTAGCACGTAAAGGAATATTATTTGGGGGTCCAGCCATGGAGAAGAGTTTAGACACGAGGAGAAGATAAGGAACACACCCATTATCAAGGAATCACATTAGGATTCTCTTTTTAACCTGTTCCTTAAAAAACTAGTGCTTAGGAAATCTATTGGAGGCAGAAGCCGTCAAGGGTAGCTTAGGTTTAGGGTTAGGGTTAGGGTGAGGGTTAGGGTATGGCTTAGGGTACGGGTTCGGGGAGGGGTTCGGGTAGGGCATAGAGTATGGGTTAGGGTTAGGGTTAGGGTTAGTGTTAGGGTTAGGGCTCGGTTTAGGGTACGGGTTAGGATTAGGGTACGCGTTAGTGTTAGGGTAGGGGTTAGGGTTAGGGTACGCGATAGGGTGAGGTTAGTTATTAAACCTATCCAACTCTCTAGATACCCCTTAGCATGTAAAGGAATATTATTTGGGGGTCCAGCCATGGAGAAGAGTTTAGACACTAGGAGAAGATAAGGAACACACCCATTATCAAGAAATCACATTAGGATTCTCTTTTTCACCTGTTCCTTAAAACACTAGTGCTTAGGAAATCTATTGGAGGCAGAAGCAGTCAAGGGTAGCTTAGGGTTAGGGTTAGGGTTAGGGTGAGGGTTAGGGTACGGCTTAGGGTACGGGTTCGGGGAGGGGTTCGGGTAGGGCGTAGGGTATGGGTTAGGGTTAGGGTTAGGGTTAGTGTTAGGGCTAGGGCTCGGTTTAGGGTACGGGTTAGGATTAGGGTACGCGTTAGTGTTAGGGTAGGGGTTAGGGTTAGGGTACGCGTTAGGGTGAGGGTAGTTATTAAACCTATCCCACTCTCTAGATACCCCTTAGCACGTAAAGGAATATTATTTGGGGGTCCAGCCATGGAGAAGAGTTTAGACACGAGGAGAAGATAAGGAACACACCCATTATCAAGAAATCACATTAGGATTCGCTTTTTAACCTGTTCCTTAAAACACTAGTGCTTAGGAAATCTATTGGAGGCAGAAGCAGTCAAGGGTAGCTTAGGGTTAGGGTTAGGGTTAGGGTGAGGTTTAGGGTTAGTGTTAGGTTTAGGGCTCGGTTTAGGGTACGGGTTAGGATTAGGGTACGCGTTAGGGTTAGGGTAGGGGTTAGGGTTAGGGTACGCTTTTGGGTGAGGGTAGTTATTAAACCTATCCCACTCTCTAGATACCCCTTAGCACGTAAAGGAATATAATTTGGGGGTCCAGCCATGGAGAAGAGTTTAGACACGAGGAGAAGATAAGGAACACACCCATTATCAAGAAATCACAATATGATTCTCTTTTTAAACTGTTCCTTAAAACACTAGTGCTTAGGAAATCTATTGGAGGCAGAAGCAGTCAACGGTAGCTTAGGGTTAGGGTTAGGGTTAGGGTGAGGATTAGGGTACGGCTTAGGGTACGGGTTCGGGGAAGGGTTCGGGTAGGGCGTAGGGTATGGGTTAGGTTTAGGGTTATGGTTAGTGTTAGGGTTAGGGCTCGGTTTAGGGTACGGGTTAGGATTAGGGTACGCATTAGGGTTAGGGTAGGGGTTAGGGTTAGGGTACGCGTTAGGGTGAGGGTAGTTATTAAACCTATCCCACTCTCTAGATACCCCTTAGCACGTAAAGGAATATTATTTGGGGGTCCAGCCATGGAGAAGAGTTTAGACACGAGGAGAAGATATGGAACACACCCATTATCACGAAATCACATTAGGATTCTCTTTTTAACCTGTTCCTTAAAACACTAGTGCTTAGGAAATCTATTGGAGGCAGAAGCAGTCAAGGGTAGCTTAGGGTTAGGGTTAGGGTTAGGGTGAGGGTTAGGGTACGGCTTAGGGTACGGGTTCGGGGAGGCTTTCGGGTAGAGCGTAGGGTATGGGTTAGGGTAAGGGTTAGGGTTAGTGTTAGGGTTAGGGCTCGGTTTAGGTTACGGGTTAGGATTAGGGTACGCATTAGGGTTAGGGTAGGGGTTAGGGTTAGGGTACGCGTTAGGGTTAGGGTAGTTATTAAACCTATCCCACTCTCTAGATACCCCTTAGCACGTAAAGGAATATTATTTGCGGGTCCAGCCATGGAGAAGAGTTTAGACACTAGGAGAAGATAAGGAACACACCCATTATCAAGAAATCACATTACGATTCTCTTTTTAACCTGTTCCTTAAAACACTAGTGCTTAGTAAATCTATTGGAGGCAGAAGCAGTCAAGGGTAGCTTAGGGTTAGGGTTAGGGTTAGGGTGAGGGTTAGGGTACGGCTTAGGGTAAGGGTTCGGGGAGGGGTTCGGGTAGGGCGTAGGGTATGGGTTAGGTTTAGGGTTAGGGTTCGTGTTAGGGTTAGGGCTCGGTTTAGGGTACGGGTTAGGATTAGGGTACGCGTTAGTGTTAGGGTAGGGGTTAGGGTTAGGGTACGCGATAGGGTGAGGTTAGTTATTAAACCTACCCACTCTCTCGATACCCCTTAGCACGTAAAGGAATATTATTTGGGGGTCCAGCCATGGAGAAGAGTTTAGACACTAGGAGAAGATAAGGAACACACCCATTATCAAGAAATCACATTAGGATTCCTTTTTAACCTGTTCCTTAAAACACTAGTGCTTAGGAAATCTATTGGAGGCAGAAGCAGTCAAGGGTAGCTTAGGGTTAGGGTTAGGGTTAGATTGAGGGTTAGGGTACGGCTTAGGGTACGGGTTCGGGGACGGGTTCGAGTAGGGCGTAGGGTATGGGTTAGGGTTAGGGTTAGGGTTAGTGTTAGGGTTAGGGCTCGGTTTAGGTTAGGGGTTAGGATTAGGGTACGGGTTAGGGTTAGGGTAGGGGTTAGCGTTAGGGTACGCGTTAGGGTGAGGGTAGTTATTAAACCTCTCCCTCTCTCTAGATACCCCATAGCACGTAAAGGAATATTATTTGGGGGTCCAGCCATGGAGAAGAGTTTAGACACGAGGAGAAGATAAGGAACACACCCATTATCAAGAAATCACATTAGGATTCTCTTTTTAACCTGTTCCTTAAAACACTAGTGCTTAGGAAATCTATTGGAGGCAGAAGCCGTCAAGGGTAGCTTAGGGTTAGGGTTAGGGTTAGGGTGAGGGTTAGGGTACGGATTAGGGTACGGGTTCAGTGAGGGGTTCGGGTAGGGCGTAGGGTATGGGTTAGGGTTAGGGTTAGGGTTAGTGTTAGGGCTAGGGCTCGGTTTAGGGTACGGGTTAGGATTAGGGTACGCGTTAGTGTTAGGGTAGGGGTTAGGGTTAGGGTACGCGTTAGGGTGAGGGTAGTTATTAAACCTATCCCACTCTCTAGATACCCCTTAGCACGTAAAGGAATATTATTTGGGGGTCCAGCCATGGAGAAGAGTTTAGACACGAGGAGAAGATAAGGAACACACCCATTATCAAGAAATCACAATATGATTCTCTTTTTAAACTGTTCCTTAAAACACTAGTGCTTAGGAAATCTATTGGAGGCAGAAGCAGTCAACGGTAGCTTAGGGTTAGGGTTAGGGTTAGGGTGAGGATTAGGGTACGGCTTAGGGTACGGGTTCGGGGAAGGGTTCGGGTAGGGCGTAGGGTATGGGTTAGGTTTAGGGTTATGGTTAGTGTTAGGGTTAGGGCTCGGTTTAGGGTACGGGTTAGGATTAGGGTACGCATTAGGGTTAGGGTAGGGGTTAGGGTTAGGGTACGCGTTAGGGTGAGGGTAGTTATGAAACCTATCCCACTCTCTAGATACCCCTTAGCACGTAAAGGAATATTATTTGGGGGTCCAGCCATGGAGAAGAGTTTAGACACGAGGAGAAGATATGGAACACACCCATTATCACGAAATCACATTAGGATTCTCTTTTTAACCTGTTCCTTAAAACACTAGTGCTTAGGAAATCTATTAGAGGCAGAAGCAGTCAAGGGTAGCTTAGGGTTAGGGTTAGGGTTAGGGTGAGTGTTAGGGTACGGCTTAGGGTACGGGTTCGGGGAGGCTTTCGGGTAGAGCGTAGGGTATGGGGTAGGGTTAGGGTTAGGGTTAGTGTTAGGGTTAGGGCTCGGTTTAGGTTACGGGTTAGGATTAGGGTACGCATTAGGGTTAGGGTAGGGGTTAGGGTTAGGGTACGCGTTAGGGTTAGGGTAGTTATTAAACCTATCCCACTCTCTAGATACCCCTTAGCACGTAAAGGAATATTATTTGGGGGTCCAGCCATGGAGAAGAGTTTAGACACTAGGAGAAGATAAGGAACACACCCATTATCAAGAAATCACATTACGATTCTCTTTTTAACCTGTTCCTTAAAACACTAGTGCTTAGGAAATCTATTGGAGGCAGAAGCAGTCAAGGGTAGCTTAGGGTTAGGGTTAGGGTTAGGGTGAGGGTTAGGGTACGGCTTAGGGTAAGGGTTCGGGGAGGGGTTCGGGTAGGGCGTAGGGTATGGGTTAGGTTTAGTGTTAGGGTTCGTGTTAGGGTTAGGGCTCGGTATAGGTTACGGGTTAGGATTAGGGTACGCGTTAGTGTTAGGGTAGGGGTTAGGGTTAGGGTACGCGATAGGGTGAGGTTAGTTATTAAACCTATCCCACTCTCTAGATACCCCTTAGCACGTAAAGGAATATTATTTGGGGGTCCAGCCATGGAGAAGAGTTTAGACACTAGGAGAAGATAAGGAACACACCCATTATCAAGAAATCACATTAGGATTCTCTTTTTAACCTGTTCCTTAAAACACTAGTGCTTAGGAAATCTATTGGAGGCAGAAGCCGTCAAGGGTAGCTTAGGGTTAGGGTTAGGGTTAGATTGAGGGTTAGGGTACGGCTTAGGGTACGGGTTCGTGGAGGGGTTCAGGTAGGGCGTAGGGTATGGGTTAGGGTTAGGGTTAGGGTTAGTGTTAGGTTTAGGGCTCGGTTTAGGGTACGGGTTAGGATTAGGGTACGCGTTAGGGTTAGGGTAGGGGTTAGGGTTAGAGTACGCGTTAGGGTGAGGGTAGTTATTAAACCTCTCCCTCTCTCTAGATACCCCTTAGCACGTAAAGGAATATTATTTGGTATTCCAGCCATGGAGAAGAGTTTAGACACTAGGAGAAGATAAGGAACACACCCATTATCAAGAAATCACATTAGGATTCTCTTTTTAACCTGTTCCTTAAAACACTAGTGCTTAGGAAATCTATTGGAGGCAGAAGCAGTCAAGGGTAGCTTAGGGTTAGGGTGAGGGTTAGGGTACGGCTTAGGGTACGGGTTCGGGGAGGCTTTCGGGTAGGGCGTAGGTTATGGGTTAGGGTTAGGGTTAGTGTTAGAGTTAGGGCTCGGTTTAGGGTACGGGTTAGGATTAGGGTATGCATTAGGGTTAGGGTAGGGGTTAGGGTTATGGTACGCGTTAGGGTGAGGGTAGTTATTAAACCTATCCCATTCTCTAGATACCCCTTAGCACGTAAAGGAATATTATTTGGGGGTCCAGCCATGGAGAAGAGTTTAGACACGAGGAGACGATAAGGAACACACCCATTATCAAGGAATCACATTAGGATTCTCTTTTTAACCTGTTCCTTAAAAAACTAGTGCTTAGGAAATCTATTGGAGGCAGAAGCCGTCAAGGGTAGCTTAGGTTTAGGGTTAGGGTTAGGGTGAGGGTTAGGGTATGGCTTAGGGTACGGGTTCGGGGAGGGGTTCGGGTAGGGCATAGAGTATGGGTTAGGGTTAGGGTTAGGGTTAGTGTTAGGGTTAGGGCTCGGTTTAGGGTACGGGTTAGGATTAGGGTACGCATTAGGGTTAGGGTAGGGGTTAGGGTTAGGGTACGCGTTAGGGTGAGGGTAGTTATTAAACCTATCCCACTCTCTAGATACCCCTTAGCACGTAAAGGAATATTATTTGGGGGTCCAGCCATGGAGAAGAGTTTAGACACGAGGAGAAGATAAGGAACACACCCATTATCACGAAATCACATTAGGATTCTCTTTTTAACCTGTTCCTTAAAACACTAGTGCTTAGGAAATCTATTGGAGGCAGAAGCCGTCAAGGGTAGCTTAGGGTTAGGGTTAGGGTTAGGGTGAGGGTTAGGGTACGGATTAGGGTACGGGTTCGGGTAGGGCGTAGGGTATGGGTTAGGTTTAGGGTTAGGGTTAGTGTTAGGGTTAGGGTTCGGTTTAGGTTACGGGTTAGGATTAGGGTACGCATTAGGGTTAGGGTAGGGGTTAGGGTTAGGGTACGCGTTAAGGTGAGGGTAGTTATTAAACCTATCCCACTCTCTAGATACCCCTTAGCACGTAAAGGAATATTATTTGGGGGTCCAGCCATGGAGAAGAGTTTAGACACGAGGAGAAGATACGGAACACACCCATTATCAACAAATCACATTAGGATTCTCTTTTTAACCTGTTCCTTAAAACACTAGTGCTTAGGAAATCTATTGGAGGCAGAAGCCGTCAAGGGTAGCTTAGGTTTAGGGTTAGGGTTAGGGTGAGGGTTAGGGTACGGCTTAGGTTACGGGTTCGGGGAGGGTTTCGGGTAGGGCGTAGGGTATGGGTTAGGGTTAGGGTTAGGGCTCAGTTTAGGGTACGGGTTAGGATTAGGGTACGCGTTAGTGTTAGGGTAGGGGTTAGGGTTAGGGTACGCGATAGGGTGAGGTTAGTTATTAAACCTATCCCACTCTCTAGATACCCCTTAGCACGTAAAGGAATATTATTTGGGGGTCCAGCCATGGAGAAGAGTTTATACACTAGGAGAAGATAAGGAACACACCCATTATCAAGAAATCACATTAGGATTCTCTCTTTAACCTGTTCCTTAAAACACTAGTGCTTAGGAAATCTATTGGAGGCAGAAGCCGTCAAGGGTAGCTTAGGGTTAGGGTTAGGGTTAGATTGAGGGTTAGGGTACGGCTTAGGGTACGGGTTCGTGGAGGGGTTCAGGTAGGGCGTAGGGTATGGGTTAGGGTTAGGGTTAGGGTTAGTGTTAGGGTTAGGGCTCGGTTTAGGGTAAGGGTTAGGATTAGGGTACGCGTTAGTGTTAGGGTAGGGGTTAGGGTTAGGGTACGCGATAGGGTGAGGTTAGTTATTAAACCTATCCCACTCTCTAGATACCCCTTAGCATGTAAAGGAATATTATTTGGGGGTCCAGCCATGGAGAAGAGTTTAGACACTAGGAGAAGATAAGGAACACACCCATTATCAAGAAATCACATTAGGATTCTCTTTTTCACCTGTTCCTTAAAACACTAGTGCTTAGGAAATCTATTGGAGGCAGAAGCAGTCAAGGGTAGCTTAGGGTTAGGGTTAGGGTTAGATTGAGGGTTAGGGTATGGCTTAGGGTACGGGTTCGGGGAGGGGTTCGGGTAGGGCGTAGGGTATGGGTTAGGGTTAGGGTTAGTGTTAGGGTTAGGGCTCGGTTTAGGGTACGGCTTAGGATTAGGGTACGCGTTAGGGTTAGGGTAGGGGTTAGGGTTAGGGTACGCGTTAGGGTGAGGGTAGTTATTAAACCTCTCCCTCTCTCTAGATACCCCATAGCACGTAAAGGAATATTATTTGGGGGTCCAGCCATGGAGAAGAGTTTAGACACGAGGAGAAGATAAGGAACACACCCATTATCAAGAAATCACATTAGGATTCTCTTTTTAACCTGTTCCTTAAAACACTAGTGCTTAGGAAATCTATTGGAGGCAGAAGCCGTCAAGGGTAGCTTAGGGTTAGGGTTAGGGTTAGGGTGAGGGTTAGGGTACGGATTAGGGTACGGGTTCAGGGAGGGGTTCGGGTAGGGCGTAGGGTATGGGTTAGGGTTAGGGTTAGGGTTAGTGTTAGGGCTAGGGCTCGGTTTAGGGTACGGGTTACGATTAGGGTACGCGTTAGTGTTAGGGTAGGGGTTAGGGTTAGGGTACGCGTTAGGGTGAGGGTAGTTATTAAACCTATCCCACTCTCTAGATACCCCTTAGCACGTAAAGGAATATTATTTGGGGGTCCAGCCATGGAGAAGAGTTTAGACACGAGGAGAAGATAAGGAACACACCCATTATCAAGAAATCACATTAGGATTCGCTTTTTAACCTGTTCCTTAAAACACTAGTGCTTAGGAAATCTATTGGAGGCAGAAGCAGTCAAGGGTAGCTTAGGGTTAGGGTTAGGGTTAGGGTGAGGGTTAGGGTACGGCTTAGGGTACGGGTTCGGGGAGGGGTTCGGGTAGGGCGTAGGGTATGGGTTAGGGTGAGGTTTAGGGTTAGTGTTAGGTTTAGGGCTCGGTTTAGGGTACGGGTTAGGATTAGGGTACGCGTTAGGGTTAGGGTAGGGGTTAGGGTTAGGGTACGCTTTTGGGTGAGGGTAGTTATTAAACCTATCCCACTCTCTAGATACCCCTTAGCACGTAAAGGAATATAATTTGGGGGTCCAGCCATGGAGAAGAGTTTAGACACGAGGAGAAGATAAGGAACACACCCATTATCAAGAAATCACAATATGATTCTCTTTTTAAACTGTTCCTTAAAACACTAGTGCTTAGGAAATCTATTGGAGGCAGAAGCAGTCAACGGTAGCTTAGGGTTAGGGATAGGGTTAGGGTGAGGATTAGGGTACGGCTTAGGGTACGGGTTCGGGGAAGGGTTCGGGTAGGGCGTAGGGTATGGGTTAGGTTTAGGGTTATGGTTAGTGTTAGGGTTAGGGCTCGGTTTAGGGTACGGGTTAGGATTAGGGTACGCATTAGGGTTAGGGTAGGGGTTAGGGTTAGGGTACGCGTTAGGGTGAGGGTAGTTATTAAACCTATCCCACTCTCTAGATACCCCTTAGCACGTAAAGGAATATTATTTGGGGGTCCAGCCATGGAGAAGAGTTTAGACACGAGGAGAAGATATGGAACACACCCATTATCACGAAATCACATTAGGATTCTCTTTTTAACCTGTTCCTTAAAACACTAGTGCTTAGGAAATCTATTGGAGGCAGAAGCAGTCAAGGGTAGCTTAGGGTTAGGGTTAGGGTTAGGGTGAGTGTTAGGGTACGGGTTCGGGGAGGCTTTCGGGTAGAGCGTAGGGTATGGGTTAGGGTTAGGGTTAGGGTTAGTGTTAGGGTTAGGGCTCGGTTTAGGGTACGGGTTAGGATTAGGGTACGCATTAGGGTTAGGGTAGGGGTTAGGGTTAGGGTACGCGTTAGGGTGAGGGTAGATATTAAACCTATCCCACTCTCTAGATACCCCTTAGCACGTAAAGGAATATTATTTGGGGGTCCAGCCATGGAGAAGAGTTTAGACACGAGGAGAAGATAAGGAACACACCCATTATCAAGAAATCACATTACGATTCTCTTTTTAACCTGTTTCTTAAAACACTAGTGTTTAGGAAATCTATTGGAGGCAGAAGCCGTCACGGGTAGTGTAGGTTTAGGGTTAGGGTTAGGGTGAGGGTTAGGGTACGGCTTAGGGTACGGGTTCAGGGAGGGGTTCGGGTAGGGCGTAGGGTATGGGTTAGGGTTAGGGTTAGGGTTAGTGTTAGGGTTAGGGCTCGGTTTAGGGTACGGGTTAGGATTAGGGTACGCGTTAGGGTTAGGGTAGGGGTTAGGGTTAGGGTACGCATTAGGGTGAGGGTAGTTATTAAACCTATCCCACTCTCTAGATAGCACTTAGCACGTAAAGGAATATTATTTGGGGGTCCAGCCATGGAGAAGAGTTTAGACACTAGGAGAAGATAAGGAACACACCCATTATCAAGGAATCACATTAGGATTCTCTTTTTAACCTGTTCCTTAAAACACTAGTGCTTAGGAAATCTATTGGAGGCAGAAGCAGTCAAGGGTAGCTTAGGGTTAGGGTGAGGGTTAGGGTACGGCTTAGGTTACGGGTTCGGGGAGGCTTTCGGGTAGGGCGTAGATTATGGGTTAGGGTTAGGGTTAGTGTTAGAGTTAGGGCTCGGTTTAGGGTACGGGTTAGGATTAGGGTATGCATTAGGGTTAGGGTAGGGGTTAGGGTTATGGTACGCGTTAGGGTGAGGGTAGTTATTAAACCTATCCCATTCTCTAGATACCCCTTAGCACGTAAAGGAATATTATTTGGGGGTCCAGCCATGGAGAAGAGTTTAGACACGAGGAGAAGATAAGGAACACACCCATTATCAAGGAATCACATTAGGATTCTCTTTTTAACCTGTTCCTTAAAAAACTAGTGCTTAGGAAATCTATTGGAGGCAGAAGCCGTCAAGGGTAGCTTAGGTTTAGGGTTAGGGTTAGGGTGAGGGTTAGGGTATGGCTTAGGGTACGGGTTCGGGGAGGGGTTCGGGTAGGGCATAGAGTATGGGTTAGGGTTAGGGTTAGGGTTAGTGTTAGGGTTAGGGCTCGGTTTAGGGTACGGGTTAGGATTAGGGTACGCGTTAGTGTTAGGGTAGGGGTTAGGGTTAGGATACGCGATAGGGTGAGGTTAGTTATTAAACCTATCCCACTCTCTAGATACCCCTTAGCATGTAAAGGAATATTATTTCGGGGTCCAGCCATGGAGAAGAGTTTAGACACTAGGAGAAGATAAGGAACACACCCATTATCAAGCAATCACATTAGGATTCTCTTTTTCACATGTTCCTTAAAACACTAGTGCTTAGGAAATCTATTGGAAGCAGAAGCAGTCAAGGGTAGCTTAGGGTTAGGGTTAGGGTTAGATTGAGGGTTAGGGTATGGCTTAGAGTACGGGTTCGGGTAGGGCGTAGGGTATGGGTTAGGGTTAGGGTTAGGGTTAGTGTTAGGGCTAGGGCTCGGATTAGGGTACGGGTTAGGATTAGGGTACGCGTTAGTGTTAGGGTAGGGGTTAGGGTTAGGGTACGCGTTAGGGTGAGGGTAGTTATTAAACCTATCCCACTCTCTAGATACCCCTTAGCACGTAAAGGAATATTATTTGGGGGTCCAGCCATGGAGAAGAGTTTAGACACGAGGAGAAGATAAGGAACACACCCATTTTCAAGAAATCACATTAGGATTCTCTTTTTAACCTGTTCCTTAAAACACTAGTGCTTAGGAAATCTATTGGAGGCAGAAGCAGTCAAGGGTAGCTTAGGGTTAGGGTTAGGGTTAGGGTGAGTGTTAGGGTACGGCTTAGAGTACGGGTTCGGGGAGGGGTTCGGGTAGGGCGTAGGGTATGGGTTAGGGTGAGGTTTAGGGTTAGTGTTAGGTTTAGGGCTCGGTTTAGGGTACGGGTTAGGATTAGGGTACGCGTTAGGGTTAGGGTAGGGGTTAGGGTTAGGGTACGCTTTTGGGTGAGGGTAGTTATTAAACCTATCCCACTCTCTAGATACCCCTTAGCACGTAAAGGAATATAATTTGGGGGTCCAGCCATGGAGAAGAGTTTAGACACGAGGAGAAGATAAGGAACACACCCATTATCAAGAAATCACAATATGATTCTCTTTTTAAACTGTTCCTTAAAACACTAGTGCTTAGGAAATCTATTGGAGGCAGAAGCAGTCAACGGTAGCTTAGGGTTAGGGTTAGGGTTAGGGTGAGGATTAGGGTACGGCTTAGGGTACGGGTTCGGGGAAGGGTTCGGGTAGGGCGTAGGGTATGGGTTAGGTTTAGGGTTATGGTTAGTGTTAGGGTTAGGGCTCGGTTTAGGGTACGGGTTAGGATTAGGGTACGCATTAGGGTTAGGGTAGGGTTTAGGGTTAGGGTACGCGTTAGGGTGAGGGTAGTTATTAAACCTATCCCACTCTCTAGATACCCCTTAGCACGTAAAGGAATATTATTTGGGGGGTCCAGCCATGGAGAAGAGTTTAGACACGAGGAGAAGATATGGAACCACCCATTATCACGAAATCACATTAGGATTCTCTTTTTAACCTGTTCCTTAAAACACTAGTGCTTAGGAAATCTATTGGAGGCAGAAGCAGTCAAGGGTAGCTTAGGGTTAGGGTTAGGGTTAGGGTGAGGGTTAGGGTACGGCTTAGGGTACGGGTTCGGGGAGGCTTTCGGGTAGAGCGTAGGGTATGGGTTAGGGTTAGGGTTAGGGTTAGTGTTAGGGTTAGGGCTCGGTTTAGGTTACGGTTAGGATTAGGGTACGCATTAGGGTTAGGGTAGGGGTTAGGGTTAGGGTACGCGTTAGGGTTAGGGTAGTTATTAAACCTATCCCACTCTCTAGATACCCCCTTAGCACGTAAAGTAATATTATTTGGGGGTCCAGCCATGGAGAAGAGTTTAGACACTAGGAGAAGATAAGGAACACACCCCATTATCAAGAAATCACATTACGATTCTCTTTTTAACCTGTTCTTAAAACACTAGTGCTTAGTAAATCTATTGGAGGCAGAAGCAGTCAAGGGTAGCTTAGGGTTAGGGTTAGGGTTAGGGTGAGGGTTAGGGTACGGCTTAGGGTAAGGGTTCGGGGAGGGGTTCGGGTAGGGCGTAGGGTATGGGTTAGGTTTAGGGTTAGGGTTCGTGTTAGGGTTAGGGCTCGGTTTAGGGTACGGGTTTAGGATTAGGGTACGCGTTAGTGTTAGGGTAGGGGTTAGGGTTAGGGTACGCGATAGGGTGAGGTTAGTTATTAAACCTATCCCACTCTCTAGATACCCCTTAGCACGTAAAGGAATATTATTTGGGGGTCCAGCCATGGAGAAGAGTTTAGACACTAGGAGAAGATAAGGAACACACCCATTATCAAGAAATCACATTAGGATCTCTTTTTAACCTGTTCCTTAAAACACTAGTGCTTAGGAAATCTATTGGAGGCAGAAGCAGTCAAGGGTAGCTTAGGGTTAGGGTTAGGGTTAGATTGAGGGTTAGGGTACGGCTTAGGGTACGGGTTCGGGGACGGGTTCGAGTAGGGCGTAGGGTATGGCTTAGGGTTAGGGTTAGGGTTAGTGTTAGGGTTAGGGCTCGGTTTAGGTTAGGGGTTAGGATTAGGGTACGGGTTAGGGTTAGGGTAGGGGTTAGCGTTAGGGTACGCGTTAGGGTGAGGGGTAGTTATTAAAACCTCTCCCTCTCTCTAGATACCCCTTAGCACGTAAAGGAATATTATTTGGGGGTCCAGCCATGGAGAAGAGTTTAGACACGAGGAGTAGATAAGGAACACACCCATTATCAAGAAATCACATTAGGATTCTCTTTTTAACCTGTTCCTTAAAACACTAGTGCTTAGGAAATCTATTGGAGGCAGAAGCCGTCAAGGGTAGCTTAGGTTCAGGGTTAGGGTTAGGGTGAGGGTTAGGGTACGGCTTAGGGTACGGGTTCAGGGAGGGTTTCGGGTAGGGCGTAGGGTATGGGTTACGGTTAGGTTTAGTGTTAGGGTTAGGGCTCGGTTTAGGGTACGGGTTAGGATTAGGGTACGCGTTAGTGTTAGGGTAGGGGTTAGGGTTAGGGTACGCGAAAGGGTGAGGTTAGTTATTAAACCTATCCCACTCGCTAGATACCCGTTAGCACGTAAAGGAATATTATTTGGGGGTCCAGCCATGGAGAAGAGTTTAGACACTAGGAGAAGATAAGGAACACACCCATTATCAAGAAATCACATTAGGATTCTCTTTTTAACCTGTTCCTTAAAACACTAGTGCTTAGGAAATCTATTGGAGGCAGAAGCCGTCAAGGGTAGCTTAGGCTTAGGGTTAGGGTTAGATTGAGGGTTAGGGTACGGCTTAGGGTACGGGTTCGTGGAGGGGTTCAGGTATGGCGTAGGGTATGGGTTAGGGTTAGGGTTAGGGTTAGTGTTAGGGTTAGGGCTCGGTTTAGGGTACGGGTTAGGATTAGGGTACGCGTTAGGGTTAGGGTAGGGGTTAGGGTTAGGGTACGCGTTAGGGTGAGGGTAGTTATTAAACCTCTCCCTCTCTCTAGATACCCCTTAGCACGTAAAGGAATATTATTTGGGGGTCCAGCCATGGAGAAGAGTTTAGACACTAGGAGAAGATAAGGAACACACCCATTATCAAGAAATCACATTAGGATTCTCTTTTTAACCTGTTCCTTAAAACACTAGAGCTTAGGGAATCTACTGGAGGCAGAAGCAGTCAAGGGTAGCTTAGGGTTAGGGTTAGGGTTAGGGTGAGGGTTAGGGTATGGCTTAGGGTACGGGTTCGGGGAGGGGTTCGGGTAGGGCATAGGGTATGGGTTAGGGTTAGGGTTAGGGTTAGTGTTAGGGTTAGGGCTCGGTTTAGGGTACGGGTTAGGATTAGGGTACGCATTAGGGTTAGGGTAGGGGTTAGGGTTAGGGTACGCGTTAGGCTGAGGGTAGATATTAAACCTATCCCACTCTCTAGATACCCCTTAGCACGTAAAGGAATATTATTTGGGGGTCCAGCCATGGAGAAGAGTTTAGACACGAGGAGAAGATAAGGAACACACCCATTATCAAGAAATCACATTACGATTCTCTTTTTAACCTGTTTCTTAAAACACTAATGTTTAGGAAATCTATTGGAGGCAGAAGCCGTCAAGGGTAGTGTAGGTTTAGGGTTAGGGTTAGGGTGAGGGTTAGGGTACGGCTTAGGGTACGGGTTCAGGGAGGGGTTCGGGTAGGGCGTAGGGTATGGGTTAGGGTTAGTGTTAGGGTTAGGTCTCGGTTTAGGGTACGGATTAGGATTAGGGTACGCGTTAGGGTTAGGGTAGGGGTTAGGGTTAGGGTACGCATTAGGGTGAGGGTAGTTATTAAACCTATCCCACTCTCTAGATAGCACTTAGCACGTAAAGGAATATTATTTGGGGGTCCAGCCATGGAGAAGAGTTTAGACACTAGGAGAAGATAAGGAACACACCCATTATCACGAAATCACATTAGGATTCTCTTTTTAACCTGTTCCTTAAAACACTAGTGCTTAGGAAATCTATTGGAGGCAGAAGCAGTCAAGGGTAGCTTAGGGTTAGGGTGAGGGTTAGGGTACGGCTTAGGGTACGGGTTCGGGAGGCTTTCGGGTAGGGCGTAGGTTATGGGTTAGGGGTAGGGTTAGTGTTAGAGTTAGGGCTCGGTTTAGGGTACGGGTTAGGATTAGGGTATGCATTAGGGTTAGGGTAGGGTTTAGGGTTATGGTACGCGTTAGGGTGAGGGTAGTTATTAAACCTATCCCATTCTCTAGATACCCCTTAGCACGTAAAGGAATATTATTTGGGGGTCCAGCCATGGAGAAGAGTTTAGACACGAGGAGAAGATAAGGAACACACCCATTATCAAGGAATCACATTAGGATTCTCTTTTTAACCTGTTCCTTAAAACACTAGTGCTTAGGAAATCTATTGAAGGCAGAAGCCGTCAAGGGTAGCTTAGGTTTAGGGTTAGGGTTAGGGTGAGGGTTAGGGTACGGGTTCAGTGAGGGGTTCGGGTAGGGCGTAGGGTATGGGTTAGGGTTAGGGTTAGGGTTAGTGTTAGGGTTAGGGCTCGGTTTAGGGTACGGGTTAGGATTAGGGTACGCGTTAGTGTTAGGGTAGGGGTTAGGGTTAGGGTACGCGATAGGGTGAGGTTAGTTATTAAACCTATCCCACTCTCTAGATACCCCTTAGCACGTAAAGGAATATTATTTGGGGGTCCAGCCATGGAGAAGAGTTTAGACACTAGGAGAAGATAAGGAACACACCCATTATCAAGAAATCACATTAGGATTCTCTTTTTAACCTGTTCCTTAAAACACTAGTGCTTAGGGAATCTATTGGAGGCAGAAGCAGTCAAGGGTAGCTTAGGTTTAGGGTTAGGGTTAGGGTGAGGGTTAGGGTACGGCTTAGGGTACGGGTTCAGGGAGGGGTTCGGGTAGGGCGTAGGGTATGGGTTAGGTTTAGGGTTAGGGTTAGTGTTAGGGTTAGGTCTCGGTTTAGGGTACGGGTTAGGATTAGGGTACGCGTTAGGGTTAGGGTAGGGGTTAGGGTTAGGGTACGCGTTAGGGTAAGGGTAGTTATTAAACCTATCCCACTCTCTAGATACCCCTTAGCACGTAAAGTAATATTATTTGGGCGTCCAGCCATGGAGAAGAGTTTAGACACTAGGAGAAGATAAGGAACACACCCATTATCACGAAATCACATTAGGATTCTCTTTTTAACCTGTTCCTTAAAACACTAGTGCTTAGGGAATCTATTGGAGGCAGAAGCAGTCAAGGGTAGCTTAGGTTTAGGGTTAGGGTTAGGGTGAGGGTTAGGGTACGGCTTAGGGTACGGGTTCGGGGAGGGGTTCGGGTAGGGCGTAGGGTATGTGTTAGGGTTAGGGTTAGGGTTCGTGTTAGGGTTAGGGCTCGGTTTAGGGTACGGGTTAGGATTAGGGTACGCGTTAGTGTTAGGGTAGGGGTTAGGGTTAGGGTACGCGATAGGTTGAGGTTAGTTATTAAACCTATCCCACTCTCTAGATAAACCTTAGCACGTAAAGGAATATTATTTGGGGGTCCAGCCATGGAGAAGAGTTTAGACACTAGGAGAAGATAAGGAACACACCCATTATCAAGAAATCACATTAGGATTCTCTTTTTAACCTGTTCCTTAAAACACTAGTGCTTAGGGAATCTACTGGAGGCAGAAGCAGTCAAGGGTAGCTTAGGGTTAGGGTTAGGGTTAGGGTGAGGGTTAGGGTATGGCTTAGGGTACGGGTTCGGGGAGGGGTTCGGGTAGGGCATAGGGTATGGGTTAGGGTTAGTGTTAGGGTTAGTGTTAGGGTTAGGGCTCGGTTTAGGGTACGGGTTAGGATTAGGGTACGCATTAGGGTTAGGGTAGGGGTTAGGGTTAGGGTACGCGTTAGGGTGAGGGTAGATATTAAACCTATCCCACTCTCTAGATACCCCTTAGCACGTAAAGGAATATTATTTGGGGGTCCAGCCATGGAGAAGAGTTTAGACACGAGGAGAAGATAAGGAACACACCCATTATCAAGAAATCACATTACGATTCTCTTTTTAACCTGTTTCTTAAAACACTAATGTTTAGGAAATCTATTGGAGGCAGAAGCCGTCAAGGGTAGTGTAGGTTTAGGGTTAGGGTTAGGGTGAGGGTTAGGGTACGGCTTAGGGTACGGGTTCAGGGAGGGGTTCGGGTAGGGCGTAGGGTATGGGTTAGGGTTAGGGTTAGGGTTAGTGTTAGGGTTAGGGCTCGGTTTAGGGTACGGGTTAGGATTAGTGTACGCGTTAGGGTTAGGGTAGGGGTTAGGGTTAGGGTACGCATTAGGGTGAGGGTAGTTATTAAACCTATCCCACTCTCTAGATAGCACTTAGCACGTAAAGGAATATTATTTGGGGGTCCAGCCATGGAGAAGAGTTTAGACACTAGGAGAAGATAAGGAACACACCCATTATCACGAAATCACATTAGGATTCTCTTTTTAACCTGTTCCTTAAAACACTAGTGCTTAGGAAATCTATTGGAGGCAGAAGCAGTCAAGGGTAGCTTAGGGTTAGTGTGAGGGTTAGGGTACGGCTTAGGGTACGGGTTCGGGAGGCTTTCGGGTAGGGCGTAGGTTATGGGTTAGGGTTAGGGTTAGTGTTAGAGTTAGGGCTCGGTTTAGGGTACGGGTTAGGATTAGGGTATGCATTAGGGTTAGGGTAGGTGTTAGGGTTATGGTACGCGTTAGGGTGAGGGTAGTTATTAAACCTATCCCATTCTCTAGATACCCCTTAGCACGTAAAGGAATATTATTTGGGGGTCCAGCCATGGAGAAGAGTTTAGACACGAGGAGAAGATAAGGAACACACCCATTATCAAGGAATCACATTAGGATTCTCTTTTTAACCTGTTCCTTAAAACACTAGTGCTTAGGAAATCTATTGGAGGCAGAAGCCGTCAAGGGGAGCTTAGGTTTAGGGTTAGGGTTAGGGTGAGGGTTAGGGTACGGGTTCAGTGAGGGGTTCGGGTAGGGCGTAGGGTATGGGTTAGGGTTAGGGTTAGGGTTAGTGTTAGGGTTAGGGCTCGGTTTAGGGTACGGGTTAGGATTAGGGTACGCGTTAGTGTTAGGGTAGGGGTTAGGGTTAGGGTACGCGATAGGGTGAGGTTAGTTATTAAACCTATCCCACTCTCTAGATACCCCTTAGCACGTAAAGGAATATTATTTGGGGGTCCAGCCATGGAGAAGAGTTTAGACACTAAGAGAAGATAAGGAACACACCCATTATCAAGAAATCACATTAGGATTCTCTTTTTAACCTGTTCCTTAAAACACTCGTGCTTAGGGAATCTATTGGAGGCAGAAGCAGTCAAGGGTAGCTTAGGTTTAGGGTTAGGGTTAGGGTGAGGGTTAGGGTACGGCTTAGGGTACGGGTTCAGGGAGGGGTTCGGGTAGGGCGTAGGGTATGGGTTAGGTTTAGGGTTAGGGTTAGTGTTAGGGTTAGGTCTCGGTTTAGGGTACGGGTTAGGATTAGGGTACGCGTTAGGGTTAGGGTAGGGGTTAGGGTTAGGGTACGCGTTAGGGTAAGGGTAGTTATTAAACCTATCCCACTCTCTAGATACCCCTTAGCACGTAAAGTAATATTATTTGGGCGTCCAGCCATGGAGAAGAGTTTAGACACTAGGAGAAGATAAGGAACACACCCATTATCACGAAATCACATTAGGATTCTCTTTTTAACCTGTTCCTTAAAACACTAGTGCTTAGGAAATCTATTGGAGGCAGAAGCAGTCAAGGGTAGCTTAGGGTTAGGCTTAGGGTTAGGGTGAGGGTTAGGGTACGGCTTAGGGTACGGGTTCGGGGAGGGGTTCGGGTTGGGCGTAGGGTATGTGTTAGGGTTAGGGTTAGGGTTCGTGTTAGGGTTAGGGCTCGGTTTAGGGTACGGGTTAGGATTAGGGTACGCGTTAGTGTTAGGGTAGGGGTTAGGGTTAGGGTACGCGATAGGGTGAGGTTAGTTATTACACCTATCCCACTCTCTAGATAAACCTTAGCACGTAAAGGAATATTATTTGGGGGTCCAGCCATGGAGAAGAGTTTAGACACTAGGAGAAGATAAGGAACACACCCATTATCAAGAAATCACATTAGGATTCTCTTTTTAACCTGTTCCTTAAAACACTAGTGCTTAGGAAATCTATTGGAGGCAGAAGCAGTCAAGGGTAGCTTAGGGTTAGGGTTAGGGTTAGATTGAGGGTTAGGGTACGGCTTAGGGTACGGGTTCGGGGAGGGGTTCGGGTAGGGCGTAGGGTATGGGTTAGGGTTAGGGTTAGGGTTAGTGTTAGGTTTAGGGCTCGGTTTAGGGTACGGGTTAGGATTAGGGTACGCGTTAGGGTTAGGGTAGGGGTTAGGGTTAGGTTACGCGTTAGGGTGAGGGTAGTTATTAAACCTCTCCCTCTCTCTAGAAACCCCTTAGCACGTAAAGGAATATTATTTGGGGGTCCAGCCATGGAGAAGAGTTTAACAACGAGGAGAAAATAAGGAACACACCCATTATCAAGGAATCACATTAGGATTCTCTTTTTAACCTGTTCCTTAAAAAACTAGTGCTTAGGAAATCTATTGGAGGCAGAAGCCGTCAAGGGTAGCTTAGGTTTAGGGTGAGGGTTAGGGTATGGCTTAGGGTACGGGTTCGGGGAGGGGTTCGGTTAGGGCGTAGGGTATGGGTTAGGGTTAGGGTTAGTGTTAGGTTTAGGGCTCGGTTTATGGTACGGGTTAGGATTAGCGTACGCGTTAGGGTTAGGTTAGGGGTTAGGGTTAGGGTACGCGTTAGGGTGAGGGTAGTTATTAAACCTATCACACTCTCTAGATACCCCTTAGCACGTAAAGGAATATTATTTGGGGGTCCAGCCATGGAGAAGAGTTTAGACACGAGGAGAAGATAAGGAACACACCCATTATCAAGAAATCACATTAGGATTCTCTTTTTAACCTGTTCCTTAAAACACTAGTGCTTAGGAAATCTATTGGAGGCAGAAGCCGTCAAGGGTAGCTTAGGGTTAGGGTTAGGGTTAGATTGAGGGTTAGGGTACGGCTTAGGGTACGGGTTCGTGGAGGGGTTCAGGTAGGGCGTAGGGTATGGGTTAGGGTTAGGGTTAGGGTTAGTGTTAGGGTTAGGGCTCGGTTTAGGGTACGGGTTAGGATTAGGGTACGCGTTAGGGTTAGGGTAGGGGTTAGGGTTAGGGTACGCTTTTGGGTGAGGGTAGTTATTAAACCTATCCCACTCTCTAGATACCCCTTAGCATGTAAAGGAATATTATTTGGGGGTCCAGCCATGGAGAAGAGTTTAGACACTAGGAGAAGATAAGGAACACACCCATTATCAAGAAATCACAATATGATTCTCTTTTTAAACTGTTCCTTAAAACACTAGTGCTTAGGAAATCTATTGGAGGCAGAAGCAGTCAAGGGTACCTTAGGGTTAGGTTTAGGGTTAGGGTGAGGATTAGGGTACGGCTTAGGGTACGGGTTCGGGGAAGGGTTCGGGTAGGGCGTAGGGTATGGGTTAGGGTTACGGTTAGGGTTAGTGTTAGGGTTAGGGCTCGGTTTAGGGTACGGGTTAGGATTAGGGTACGCGTTAGTGTTAGGGTAGGGGTTAGGGTTAGGGTACGCGATAGGGTGAGGGTAGTTATTAAACCTATCCCACTCTCTAGATACCCCTTAGCACGTAAAGGAATATTATTTGGGGGTCCAGCCATGGAGAAGAGTTTAGACACGAGGAGAAGATAAGGAACACACCCATTATCACGAAATCATATTAGGATTCTCTTTTTAACCTGTTCCTTAAAACACCAGTGCTTAGGAAATCTATTGGAGGCAGAAGCAGTCAAGGGTAGCTTAGGGTTAGGGTTAGGGTTAGGGTGAGGGTTAGGGTATGGCTTAGGGTACGGGTTCGGGGAGGGGTTCGGGTAGGGCGTAGGGTATGGGTTAGGGTTAGGGTTAGGGTTAGTGTTAGGGTTAGGGCTCGGTTTAGGGTTCGGGTTAGGATTAGGGTACGCGTTAGTGTTAGGGGAGGGGTTAGGGTTAGGGTACGCGATAGGGTGAGCTTAGTTATTAAACCTATCCCACTCTCTTGATACCCCTTAGCACGTAAAGGAATATTATTTGGGGGTCCAGCCATGGAGAAGAGTTTAGACACTAGGAGAAGATAAGGAACACACCCATTATCAAGAAATCACATTAGGATTCTCTTTTTAACCTGTTCCTTAAAACACTAGTGCTTAGGAAATCTATTGGAGGCAGAAGCAGTCAAGGGTAGCTTAGGGTTAGGGTTAGGGTTAGATTGAGGGTTAGGGTATGGCTTAGGGTACGGGTTCGGGGAGGGGTTCGGGTAGGGCGTAGGGTATGGGTTAGGGTTAGGGTTAGGGTTAGTGTTAGGGTTAGGGCTCGGTTTAGGGTACGGGTTAGGATTAGGGTACGCGTTAGGGTTAGGGTAGGGGTTAGGGTTAGGGTACGCTTTAGGGTGAGGGTAGTTATTAAACCTCTCCCTCTCTCTAGATACCCCATAGCACGTAAAGGAATATTATTTGGGGGTCCAGCCATGGAGAAGAGTTTAGACACTAGGAGAAGATAAGGAACACACCCATTATCAAGAAATCACATTAGGATTCTCTTTTTAACCTGTTCCTTAAAACACTAGTGCTTAGGAAATCTATTGGAGGCAGAAGCCGTAAAGGGTAGCTTAGGTTTAGGGTTAGGGTTAGGGTGAGGGTTAGGGTACGGCTTAGGGTACGGGTTCAGGGAGGGGTTCGGGTAGGGCGTAGGGTATGGATTAGGGTTAGGGTTAGGGTTAGTGTTAGGTTTAGGGCTCGGTTTAGGGTACGGGTTTGGATTAGGGTACGCGTTAGGGTTAGGGTAGGGGTTAGGGTTAGGGTACGCGTTAGGGTGAGGGTAGTTATTAAACCTATCCCACTCTCTAGATACCCCTTAGCACGTAAAGGAATATTATTTGTGTGTCCAGCCATGGAGAAGAGTTTAGACACGAGGAGAAGAAAAGGAACACACCCATTATCAAGAAATCACATTAGGATTCTCTTTTTAACCTGTTCCTTAAAACACTAGTGCTTAGGAAATCTATTGGAGGCAGAAGCACTCAAGGGTAGCTTAGGGTTAGGGTTAGGGTTAGGGTGAGGATTAGGGTACGGCTTAGGGTACGGGTTGGGGGAGGGGTTCGGGTAGGGCGTAGGGTATGGGTTAGGGTGAGGGTTAGGGTTAGTGTTAGGGTTAGGGCTCGGTTTAGGGTACGGGTTAGGATTAGGGTACGCGTTAGGGTTAGGGTAGGGGTTAGGGTTAGGGTACGCTTTTGGGTGAGGGTAGTTATTAAACCTATCCCACTCTCTAGATACCCCTTAGCACGTAAAGGAATATTATTTGGGGTTCCAGCCATGTAGAAGAGTTTAGACACTAGGAGAAGATAAGGAACACACCCATTATCAAGAAATCACAATATGATTCTATTTTTAAACTGTTCCTTATAACACTAGTGCTTAGGAAATCTATTGGAGGCAGAAGCACTCAAGGGTAGCTTAGGGATAGGTTTAGGGATAGGGTGAGGGTTAGGGTACGGCTTAGGGTACGGGTTCGGGGAGGGGTTCGGGTAGGGCGTAGGGTATGGGTTAGGGTTAGGGTTAGGGTTAGTGTTAGGGTTAGGGCTCGGTTTAGGGTACGGGTTAGGATTAGGGTACGCGTTAGTGTTAGGGTAGGGGTTAGGGTTAGGGTACGCGATAGGGTGAGGTTAGTTATTAAACCTATCCCACTCTCTAGATACCCCTTAGCATGTAAAGGAATATTATTTGGGGGTCCAGCCATGGAGAAGAGTTTAGACACTAGGAGAAGACAAGGAACACACCCATTATCAAGAAATCACATTAGGATTCTCTTTTTAACCTGTTCCTTAAAACACTAGTGCTTAGGAAATCTATTGGAGGCAGAAGCAGACAAGGGTAGCTTAGGGTTAGGGTTAGGGTTAGATTGAGGGTTAGGGTATGGCTTAGGGTACGGGTTCGGGGAGGGGTTCGGGTAGGGCATAGGGTATGGGTTAGGGTTAGGGTTAGGGTTAGTGTTAGGGGTAGGGCTCGGTTTAGGGTACGGGTTAGGATTAGGGTACGAGTTAGGTTTAGGGTAGGGGTTAGGGTTAGGGTACGCGTTAGGGTGAGGGTAGTTATTAAACCTCTCCCTCTCTCTAGATACCCCATAGCACGTAAAGGAATATTATTTGAGGGTCCAGCCATGGAGAAGAGTTTAGACACTAGGAGAAGATAAGGAACACACCCATTATCAAGAAATCACATTAGGATTCTCTTTTTAACCTGTTCCTTAAAACACTAGTGCTTAGGAAATCTATTGGAGGCAGAAGAAGTCAAGGGTAGCTTAGGGTTAGGGTTAGGGTTAGGGTGAGGGTTAGGGTATGGCTTAGGGTAAGGGTTCGGGGAGGGGTTCGGGTAGGGCGTAGGGTATGGGTTAGGGTTAGGGTTAGGGTTAGTGTTAGGGTTAGGGCTCGGTTAAGGGTACGGGTTAGGATTTGGGTACGCGTTAGGGTTAGGGTAGGGGTTAGGGTTAGGGTACGCTTTTGGGTGAGGGTAGTTATTAAACCTATCCCACTCTCTAGATACCCCTTAGCACGTAAAGGAATATTATTTGGGGGTCCAGCCATGGAGAAGAGTTTAGACACTAGGAGAAGATAAGGAACACACCCATTATCAAGAAATCACAATATGATTCTCTTTTTAAACTGTTCCTTAAAACACTAGTGCTTAGGAAATCTATTTGAGGCAGAAGCAGTCAAGGGTAGCTTAGGGTTAGGGTTAGGGTTAGGGTGAGGGTTAGGGTACGGCTTAGGGTACGGGTTCGGGGAAGGGTTCGGGTAGGGCGTAGGGTATGGGTTAGGGTTAGGGTTAGGGTTAGTGTTAGGGTTAGGGCTCGGTTTAGGGTACGGGTTAGGATTAGGGTACGCGTTAGTGTTAGGGTATGGGTTAGGGTTAGTGTACGCGATAGAGTGAGGTTAGTTATTAAACCTATCCCACTCTCTAGATACCCCTTAGCATGTAAAGGAATATTATTTGGGGGTCCAGCCATGGAGAAGAGTTTAGACACTAGGAGAAGATAAGGAACACACCCATTATCAAGAAATCACATTAGGATTCTCTTTTTAACCTGTTCCTTAAAACACTAGTGCTTAGGAAATCTATTGGAGGCAGAAGCAGTCAAGGGTAGCTTAGGGTTAGGGTTAGGGTTAGATTGAGGGTTAGGGTATGGCTTAGGGTACGGGTTCGGGGAGGGGTTCGGGTAGGGCGTAGGGTATGGGTTAGGGTTAGGATTAGGGTTAGTGTTAGGGTTAGGGCTCAGTTTAGGGTACGGGTTAGGATTAGGGTACGCGTTAGGGTTAGGGTAGGGGTTAGGGTTAGGGTACGCGTTAGGGTGCGGGTAGTTATTAAACCTCTCCCTCTCTCTAGATACCCCATAGCACGTAAAGGAATATTATTTGGGGATCCAGCCATGGAGAAGAGTTTAGACACTAGGAGAAGATGAGGAACACACCCATTATCAAGAAATCCCATTAGGATTCTCTTTTTAACCTGTTCCTTAAAACACTAGTGCTTAGGAAATCTATTGGAGGCAGAAGCCGTCAAGGGTAGCTTAGGGTTAGTGTTAGGGTTAGGGTGAGGGTTAGGGTACGGCTTAGGGTACGGCTTCAGGAAGGGGTTCGTGTAGGGCGTAGGGTATGGGTTAGGGTTAGGGTTAGGGATAGTGTTAGGGTTAAGGCTCGGTTTAGGGTACGGGTTAGGATTAGGGTACGCGTTAGGGTTAGGGTAGGGGTTAGGGTTAGGGTACGCGTTAGGGTGAGGGTAGTTATTAAACCTATCCCACTCTCTAGATACACTTTAGCACGTAAAGGAATATTATTTGGGGGTCCAGCCATGGAGAAGAGTTTAGACACGAGGAGAAGATAAGGAACACACCCATTATCAAGAAATCACATTAGGATTCTCTTTTTAACCTCTTCCTTAAAACACTAGTGCTTAGGAAATCTATTGGAGGCAGAAGCAGTCAAGGGTAGCTTAGGGTTAGGGTTAGGGTTAGGGTGAGGGTTAGGGTTAGTGTTAGGGTTAGGGCTCGGTTTAGGGTACGGGTTAGGATTAGGGTACGCGTTAGGGTTAGGGTAGGTGTTAGGGTTAGGGTACGCTTTTGGGTGAGGGTAGTTATTAAACCTATCCCAATCTCTAGATAACCCTTAGCACGTAACGGAATATTATTTGGGGGTCCAGCCATGGAGAAGAGTTTAGACACTAGGAGAAGATAAGAACACACCCATTATCAAGAAATCACAATATGATTCTCTTTTTAAACTGTTCCTTAAAACACTAGTGCTTAGGAAATCTATTGGAGGCAGAAGCAGTCAAGTGTAGCTTAGGGTTAGGGTTAGGGTTAGGGTGAGGGTTAGGGTACGGCTTAGGGTACGGGTTCGGGGAAGGGTTCGGGTAGGGCGTAGGGTATGGGTTAGGGTTAGGGTTAGGGTTAGTGTTAGGGTTAGGGCTCGGTTTAGGGTACGGGTTAGGATTAGGGTACGCGTTAGTGTTAGGGCAGGGGTTAGGGTTAGGGTACGCGTTAGGGTGAGGGTAGTTATTAAACCTCTCCCTCTCTCTAGATACCCCATAGCACGTAAAGGAATATTATTTGGGGGTCCAGCCATGGAGAAGAGTTTAGACACGAGGAGAAGATAAGGAACACACCCATTATCAAGAAATGACATTAGGATTCTCTTTTTAACCTGTTCCTTAAAACACTAGTGCTTAGGAAATCTATTGGAGGCAGAAGCCGTCAAGGGTAGCTTAGGGTTAGTGTTAGGGTTAGGGTGAGGGTTAGGGTACGGCTTAGGGTACGGGTTCAGGGAGGGGTTCGTGTAGGGCGTAGGGTATGGGTTAGGGTTAGGGTTAGGGTTAGTGTTAGGGTTAGGGCTCGGTTTAGGGTACGGGTTAGGATTAGGGTACGCGTTAGTGTTAGGGTAGGGGTTAGGGTTAGGGTACGCGATAGGGTGAGGTTAGTTATTAAACCTATCCCACTCTCTAGATACCCCTTAGCATGTAAAGGAATATTATTTGGGGGTCCAGCCATGGAGAAGAGTTTAGACACTAGGAGAAGACAAGGAACACACCCATTATCAAGAAATCACATTAGGATTCTCTTTTTAACCTGTTCCTTAAAACACTAGTGCTTAGGAAATCTATTGGAGGCAGAAGCAGACAAGGGTAGCTTAGGGTTAGGGTTAGGGTTAGATTGAGGGTTAGGGTATGGCTTAGGGTACGGGTTCGGGGAGGGGTTCGGGTAGGGCATAGGGTATGGGTTAGGGTTAGGGTTAGGGTTAGTGTTAGGGGTAGGGCTCGGTTTAGGTTACGGGTTAGGATTAGGGTACGAGTTAGGTTTAGGGTAGGGGTTAGGGTTAGGGTACGCGTTAGGGTGAGGGTAGTTATTAAACCTCTCCCTCTCTCTAGATACCCCATAGCACGTAAAGGAATATTATTTGAGGGTCCAGCCATGGAGAAGAGTTTAGACACTAGGAGAAGATAAGGAACACACCCATTATCAAGAAATCACATTAGGATTCTCTTTTTAACCTGTTCCTTAAAACACTAGTGCTTAGGAAATCTATTGGAGGCAGAAGAAGTCAAGGGTAGCTTAGGGTTAGGGTTAGGGTTAGGGTGAGGGTTAGGGTATGGCTTAGGGTAAGGGTTCGGGGAGGGGTTCGGGTAGGGCGTAGGGTATGGGTTAGGGTTAGGGTTAGGGTTAGTGTTAGGGTTAGGGCTCGGTTAAGGGTACGGGTTAGGATTTGGGTACGCGTTAGGGTTAGGGTAGGGGTTAGGGTTAGGGTACGCTTTTGGGTGAGGGTAGTTATTAAACCTATCCCACTCTCTAGATACCCCTTAGCACGTAAAGGAATATTATTTGGGGGTCCAGCCATGGAGAAGAGTTTAGACACTAGGAGAAGATAAGGAACACACCCATTATCAAGAAATCACAATATGATTCTCTTTTTAAACTGTTCCTTAAAACACTAGTGCTTAGGAAATCTATTTGAGGCAGAAGCAGTCAAGGGTAGCTTAGGGTTAGGGTTAGGGTTAGGGTGAGGGTTAGGGTACGGCTTAGGGTACGGGTTCGGGGAAGGGTTCGGGTAGGGCGTAGGGTATGGGTTAGGGTTAGGGTTAGGGTTAGTGTTAGGGTTAGGGCTCGGTTTAGGGTACGGGTTAGGATTAGGGTACGCGTTAGTGTTAGGGTATGGGTTAGGGTTAGTGTACGCGATAGAGTGAGGTTAGTTATTAAACCTATCCCACTCTCTAGATACCCCTTAGCATGTAAAGGAATATTATTTGGGGGTCCAGCCATGGAGAAGAGTTTAGACACTAGGAGAAGATAAGGAACACACCCATTATCAAGAAATCACATTAGGATTCTCTTTTTAACCTGTTCCTTAAAACACTAGTGCTTAGGAAATCTATTGGAGGCAGAAGCAGTCAAGGGTAGCTTAGGGTTAGGGTTAGGGTTAGATTGAGGGTTAGGGTATGGCTTAGGGTACGGGTTCGGGGAGGGGTTCGGGTAGGGCGTAGGGTATGGGTTAGGGTTAGGGTTAGGGTTAGTGTTAGGCTTAGGGCTCGGTTTAGGGTACGGGTTAGGATTAGGGTACGCGTTAGGGTTAGGGTAGGGGTTAGGGTTAGGGTACGCGTTAGGGTGCGGGTAGTTATTAAACCTCTCCCTCTCTCTAGATACCCCATAGCACGTAAAGGAATATTATTTGGGGATCCAGCCATGGAGAAGAGTTTAGACACTAGGAGAAGATGAGGAACACACCCATTATCAAGAAATCCCATTAGGATTCTCTTTTTAACCTGTTCCTTAAAACACTAGTGCTTAGGAAATCTATTGGAGGCAGAAGCCGTCAAGGGTAGCTTAGGGTTAGTGTTAGGGTTAGGGTGAGGGTTAGGGTACGGCTTAGGGTACGGCTTCAGGAAGGGGTTCGTGTAGGGCGTAGGGTATGGGTTAGGGTTAGGGTTAGGGATAGTGTTAGGGTTAAGGCTCGGTTTAGGGTACGGGTTAGGATTAGGGTACGCGTTAGGGTTAGGGTAGGGGTTAGGGTTAGGGTACGCGTTAGGGTGAGGGTAGTTATTAAACCTATCCCACTCTCTAGATACACTTTAGCACGTAAAGGAATATTATTTGGGGGTCCAGCCATGGAGAAGAGTTTAGACACGAGGAGAAGATAAGGAACACACCCATTATCAAGAAATCACATTAGGATTCTCTTTTTAACCTCTTCCTTAAAACACTAGTGCTTAGGAAATCTATTGGAGGCAGAAGCAGTCAAGGGTAGCTTAGGGTTAGGGTTAGGGTTAGGGTGAGGGTTAGGGTTAGTGTTAGGGTTAGGGCTCGGTTTAGGGTACGGGTTAGGATTAGGGTACGCGTTAGGGTTAGGGTAGGTGTTAGGGTTAGGGTACGCTTTTGGGTGAGGGTAGTTATTAAACCTATCCCAATCTCTAGATAACCCTTAGCACGTAACGGAATATTATTTGGGGGTCCAGCCATGGAGAAGAGTTTAGACACTAGGAGAAGATAAGAACACACCCATTATCAAGAAATCACAATATGATTCTCTTTTTAAACTGTTCCTTAAAACACTAGTGCTTAGGAAATCTATTGGAGGCAGAAGCAGTCAAGTGTAGCTTAGGGTTAGGGTTAGGGTTAGGGTGAGGGTTAGGGTACGGCTTAGGGTACGGGTTCGGGGAAGGGTTCGGGTAGGGCGTAGGGTATGGGTTAGGGTTAGGGTTAGGGTTAGTGTTAGGGTTAGGGCTCGGTTTAGGGTACGGGTTAGGATTAGGGTACGCGTTAGTGTTAGGGCAGGGATTAGGGTTAGGGTACGCGTTAGGGTGAGGGTAGTTATTAAACCTCTCCCTCTCTCTAGATACCCCATAGCACGTAAAGGAATATTATTTGGGGGTCCAGCCATGGAGAAGAGTTTAGACACGAGGAGAAGATAAGGAACACACCCATTATCAAGAAATGACATTAGGATTCTCTTTTTAACCTGTTCCTTAAAACACTAGTGCTTAGGAAATCTATTGGAGGCAGAAGCCGTCAAGGGTAGCTTAGTGTTAGTGTTAGGGTTAGGGTGAGGGTTAGGGTACGGCTTAGGGTACGGGTTCAGGGAGGGGTTCGTGTAGGGCGTAGGGTATGGGTTAGGGTTAGGGTTAGGGTTAGTGTTAGGGTTAGGGCTCGGTTTAGGGTACGGGTTAGGATTAGGGTACGCGTTAGCATTAGGGTAGGGGTTAGGGTTAGGGTACGCGATGGGGTGAGGTTAGTTATTAAACCTATCCCACTCTCTAGATACCCCTTAGCATGTAAAGGAATATTATTTGGGGGTCCAGCCATGGAGAAGAGTTTAGACACTAGGAGAAGACAAGGAACACACCCATTATCAAGAAATCACATTAGGATTCTCTTTTTAACCTGTTCCTTAAAACACTAGTGCTTAGGAAATCTATTGGAGGCAGAAGCAGACAAGGGTAGCTTAGGTGTAGGGTTAGGGTTAGATTGAGGTTTAGGGTATGGCTTAGGGTACGGGTTCGGGGAGGGGTTCGGGTAGGGCGTAGGGTATGGTTTAGGGTTAGGGTTAGGGTTAGTGTTAGGGTTAGGGCTCGGTTTAGGGTACGGGTTAGGATTAGGGTATGCGTTAGGGTTAGGGTAGGGGTTAGGGTTAGGGTACGCGATAGGGTGAGGGTAGTTATTAAACCTATCCCACTCTCTAGATACCCCTTAGAACGTAAAGGAATATTATTTGGGGGTCCAGCCATGGAGAAGAGTTTAGACACTAGGAGAAGATAAGGAACACACCCATTATCAAGAAATCACATTAGGATTCTGTTTTTAACCTGTTCCTTAAAACACTAGTGCTTAGGAAATCTATTGGAGGCAGAAGCAGACAAGGGTAGCTTAGGGTTAGGGTTAGGGTTAGATTGAGGGTTAGGGTATGGCTTAGTGTACGGGTTCGGGGAGGGGTTCGGGTAGGGCGTAGGGTATGGGTTAGGGTTAGGGTTAGGGCTAGTGTTAGGGTTAGGGCTCGGTTTAGGGTATGGGTTAGGATTAGGGTACGCGTTAGAGTTAGGGTAGGGGTTAGGGTTAGGGTACGCATTAGGGTGAGGGTAGTTATTAAACCTCTCCCTCTCTCTGGATACCCCATAGCACGTAAAGGAATATTATTTGAGGGTCCAGCCATGGAGAAGAGTTTAGACACTAGGAGAAGACAAGGAACACACCCATTATCAAGAAATCACATTAGGATTCTCTTTTTAACCTGTTCCTTAAAACACTAGTGCTTAGGAAATCTATTGGAGGCAGAAGCAGTTAAAGGTAGCTTAGGGTAAGGGTTAGGGTTAGGGTGAGGGTTAGGGTATGGCTCTAGGGTAAGGGTTCGGGGAGGGGTTCGGGTAGGGCGTAGGGTATGGGTTAGGGTTAGTGTTATGGTTAGTGTTAGGGTTAGGGCTCGGTTTAGGGTACGGGTTAGGATTAGGGTACGCGTTAGGGTTAGGGTAGGGGTTAGGGTTAGGGTACGCGTTAGGGTGAGTGTAGTTATTAAACCTATCACACTCTCTAGATACCCCTTAGCACGTAAAGTGATATTATTTGGGGGTCAAGCCATGGAGAAGAGTTTAGACACGAGGAGAAGATAAGGAACACACCCATTATCAAGAAATCACATTAGGATTCTCTTTTTAACCTGTTCCTTAAAACACTAGTGCTTAGGAAATCTATTGGAGGCAGAAGCAGTCAAGGGTAGCTTAGGGTTAGGGTTAGGGTTAGGGTGAGGGTTAGGGTATGGCTTAGGGTACGGGTTCGGGGAGGGGTTCGGGTAGGGCGTAGGGTATGGGTTAGGGTTAGGGTTAGGGTTAGTGTTAGGTTTAGGGCTCGGTTTAGGGTACGGGTTAGGATTAGGGTACACGTTAGTGTTAGGGTAGGGGTTAGGGTTAGGGTACGCGATAGGGTGAGGGTAGTTATTAAACCTATCCCACTCTCTAGATACCCTTTAGCACGTAACGGAATATTATTTGGGCGTCCAGCCATGGAGAAGAGTTTAGACACTAGGAGAAGGTAAGGAACACACCCATTATCAAGAAATCACATTAGGATTCTCTTTTTAACCTGTTCCTTAAAACACTAGTGCTTAGGAAATCTATTGGAGGCAGAAGCAGTCAAGGGTAGCTTAGGGTAAGGGTTAGGGTTAGGGTGAGGGTTAGGGTATGGCTTAGGGTAAGGGTTCGGGGAGGGGTTCGGGTAGGGCGTAGGGTATGGGTTAGGGTTAGGGTTAGGGTTAGTGTTAGGGTTAGGGCTCGGTTTAGGGTACGGGTTAGGATTAGGGTACGCGTTAGGGTTAGGGTAGGGGTTAGGGTTAGGGTACGCGTTAGGGTGAGGGTAGTTATTAAACCTATCACACTCTCTAGATACCCCTTAGAACGTAAAGGGATATTATTTGGGGGTCAAGCCATGGAGAAGAGTTTAGACACGAGGAGAAGATAAGGAACACACCCATTATCAAGAAATCACATTAGGATTCTTTTTTAACCTGTTCCTTAAAACACTAGTGCTTAGGAAATCTATTGGAGGCAGAAGCAGTCAAGGGTAGCTTAGGGTTAGGGTTAGCGTTAGGGTGAGGGTTAGGGTATGGCTTAGGGTACGGGTTCGGGGAGGGGTTCGTGTAGGGCGTAGGGTATGGGTTAGGGTTAGGGTTAGGGTTAGTGTTAGGTTTAGGGCTCGGTTTAGGGTACGGGTTAGGATTAGGGTACGCGTTAGTGTTAGGGTAGGGGTTAGGGTTAGGGTACGCGATAGGGTGAGGGTAGTTATTAAACCTATCCCACTCTCTAGATACCCTTTAGCACGTAAAGGAATATTATTTAGGCGTCCAGCCATGGAGAAGAGTTTAGACACTAGGAGAAGATAAGGAACACACCCATTATCAAGAAATCACATTAGGATACTCTTTTTAACCTGTTCCTTAAAACACTAGTGCTTAGGAAATCTATTGGAGGCAGAAGCAGTCAAGGGTAGCTTAGGGTTAGGGTTAGGGTTAGGGTTAGGGTGAGGGTTAGGGTACGGCTTAGGGTACGGGTTCGGGGAGGGGTTCGGGTAGGGCGTAGGGTATGTGTTAGTGTTAGGGTTAGGGTTAGTGTTAGGGTTAGGGCTCGGTTTAGGGTACGGGTTAGGATTAGTGTAGGGGTTAGGGTTAGGGTACGCTTTAGGGTGAGGGTAGTTATTAAACCTATCCCACTCTCTAGATACCCCTTAGCACGTAAAGGAATATTATTTGGGGTTCCAGCCAAGGAGAAGAGTTTAGACACTAGTAGAAGATAAGGAACACACCCATTATCAAGAAATCGCAATAGGATTCTCTTTTTAAACTGTTCCTTAAAACACTAGTGCTTAGGAAATCTATTGGAGGCAGAAGCAGTCAAGGGTAGCTTAGGGTTAGGGTTAGGATTAGGGTGAGGGTTAGGGCACGGCTTAGGGTACGGGTTCGGTGAGGGGTTTGGGTAGGGCGTAGGGTATGGTTTAGGGTTAGGGTTAGGGTTAGTGTTAGGGTTAGGGCTCGGTTTAGGGTACGGGTTAGGATTAGGGTACGCGTTAGGGTTAGGGTAGGGGTTAGGGTTAGGGTACGCTTTTGGGTGAGGGTAGTTATTAAACCTATCCCACTCTCTAGATACCCCTTAGCACGTAACGGAATATTATTTGGGCGTCCAGCCATGGAGAAGAGTTTAGACACTAGGAGAAGATAAGGAACACACCCATTATCAAGAAATCACAATATGATTCTCTTTTTAAACTGTTCCTTAAAACACTAGTGCTTAGGAAATCTATTGGAGGCAGAAGCAGTCAAGGGTAGCTTAGGGTTAGGGTTAGGGTTAGGGTGAGGGTTAGGGTACGGCTTAGGGTACGGGTTCGGGGAAGGGTTCGGGTAGGGCGTAGGGTATGGGTTAGGGTTAGGGTTAGGGTTAGTGTTAGGGTTAGGGCTCGGTTTAGGGTACGGGTTAGGATTAGGGTACGCGTTAGCGTTAGGGTAGGGGTTAGGGTTAGGGTACGCGATGGGGTGAGGTTAGTTATTAAACCTATCCCACTCTCTAGATACCCCTTAGCATGTAAAGGAATATAATTTGGGGGTCCAGCCATGGAGAAGAGTTTAGACACTAGGAGAAGACAAGAAACACACCCATTATCAAGAAATCACATTAGGATTCTCTTTTTAACCTGTTCCTTAAAACACTAGTGCTTAGGAAATCTATTGGAGGCAGAAGCAGACAAGGGTAGCTTAGGTGTAGGGTTAGGGTTAGATTGAGGTTTAGGGTATGGCTTAGGGTACGGGTTCGGGTAGGGCGTAGGGTATGGGTTAGGGTTAGGGTTAGGGTTAGTGTTAGGGTTAGGGCTCGGTTTAGGGTACGGGTTAGGATTAGGGTATGCGTTAGGGTTAGGGTAGGGGTTAGGGTTAGGGTACGCGATAGGGTGAGGGTAGTTATTAAACCTATCCCACTCTCTAGATACCCCTTAGAACGTAAAGGAATATTATTTGGGGGTCCAGCCATGGAGAAGAGTTTAGACACTAGGAGAAGATAAGGAACACACCCATTATCAAGAAATCACATTAGGATTCTGTTTTTAACCTGTTCCTTAAAACACTAGTGCTTAGGAAATCTATTGGAGGCAGAAGCAGACAAGGGTAGCTTAGGGTTAGGGTTAGGGTTAGATTGAGGGTTAGGGTATGGCTTAGGGTAAGGGTTCGGGGAGGGGTTCGGGTAGGGCGTAGGGTATGGGTTAGGGTTAGGGCTAGGGTTAGTGTTAGGGTTAGGGCTCGGTTTAGGGTACGGGTTAGGATTAGGGTACGCGTTAGGGTTAGGGTAGGGGTTAGGGTTAGGGTACGCGTTAGGGTGAGGGTAGTTATTAAACCTATCACACTCTCTAGATACCCCTTAGCACGTAAAGGGATATTATTTGGGGGTCAAGCCATGGAGAAGAGTTTAGACACGAGGAGAAGATAAGGAACACACCCATTATCAAGAAATCACATTAGGATTCTTTTTTAACCTGTTCCTTAAAACACTAGTGCTTAGGAAATCTATTGGAGGCAGAAGCAGTCAAGGGTAGCTTAGGGTTAGGGTTAGCGTTAGGGTGAGGGTTAGGGTATGGCTTAGGGTACGGGTTCGGGGAGGGGTTCGGGTAGGGCGTAGGGTATGGGTTAGGGTTAGGGTTAGTGTTAGGTTTAGGGCTCGGTTTAGGGTACGGGTTAGGATTAGGGTACGCGTTAGTGTTAGGGTAGGGGTTAGGGTTAGGGTACGCAATAGGGTGAGGGTAGTTATTAAACCTATCCCACTCTCTAGATACCCTTTAGCACGTAAAGGAATATTATTTGGGCGTCCAGCCATGGAGAAGAGTTTAGACACTAGGAGAAGATAAGGAACACACCCATTATCAAGAAATCACATTAGGATACTCTTTTTAACCTGTTCCTTAAAACACTAGTGCTTAGGAAATCTATTGGAGGCAGAAGCAGTCAAGGGTAGCTTAGGGTTAGGGTTAGGGTTAGGGTTAGGGTGAGGGTTAGGGTACGGCTTAGGGTACGGGTTCGGGGAGGGGTTCGGGTAGGGCGTAGGGTATGTGTTAGTGTTAGGGTTAGGGTTAGTGTTAGGGTTAGGGCTCGGTTTAGGGTACGGGTTAGGATTAGTGTAGGGGTTAGGGTTAGGGTACGCTTTAGGGTGAGGGTAGTTATTAAACCTATCCCACTCTCTAGATACCCCTTAGCACGTAAAGGAATATTATTTGGGGGTCCAGCCAAGGAGAAGAGTTTAGACACTAGTAGAAGATAAGGAACACACCCATTATCAAGAAATCGCAATAGGATTCTCTTTTTAAACTGTTCCTTAAAACACTAGTGGTTAGGAAATCTATTGGAGGCAGAAGCAGTCAAGGGTAGCTTAGGGTTAGGGTTAGGATTAGGGTGAGGGTTAGGGCACGGCTTAGGGTACGGGTTCGGTGAGGGGTTTGGGTAGGGCGTAGGGTATGGTTTAGGGTTAGGGTTAGGGTTAGTGTTAGGGTTAGGGCTCGGTTTAGGGTACGGGTTAGGATTAGGGTACGCGTTAGTGTTAGGGTAGGGGTTAGGGTTAGGGTACGCAATAGGGTGAGGTTAGTTATTAAACCTATCCCACTCTCTAGATACCCCTTAGCATGTAAAGGAATATTATTTGGGGGGCCAGCCATGGAGAAGAGTTTAGACACGAGGAGAAGATAAGGAACACACCCATTATCAAGAAATCACATTAGGATTCTCTTTTTAACCTGTTCCTTAAAACACTAGTGCTTAGGGAATCTATTGGAGGCAGAAGCAGTCAAGGGTAGCTTAGGGTTAGGGTTAGGGTTAGATTGAGGGTTTGGGTATGGCTTAGGGTACGGTTTCAGGGAGGGGTTCGGGTGGGGCGTAGGGTATGGGTTAGTGTTAGGGTTGGGGTTAGTGTTAGGGTTAGGGCTCGGTTTAGGGTACGGGTTAGGATTAGGGTACGCGTTAGGGATAGGGTAGGGGTTAGGGTTAGGGTACGCGTTAGGGTTAGGGTAGTTATTAAACCTCTCCCTCTTTCTAGATACCCCATAGCACGTAAAGGAATATTATTTGGGGGTCCAGCCATGGAGAAGAGTTTAGACACTAGGAGAAGATAAGGAACACACCCATTATCAAGAAATCACATTAGGATTCTCTTTTTAACCTGTTCCTTAAAACACTAGTGCTTAGGAAATCTATTGGAGGCAGAAGCCGTCAAGGGTAGCTTAGGGTTAGTGTTAGGGTTAGGGTGAGGGTTAGGGTACGGCTTAGGGTACGGGTTCAGGAAGGGGTTCGTGTAGGGCGTAGGGTATGGCTTAGGGTTAGGGTTAGGGTTAGTGTTAGGGTTAGGGCTCGGTTTAGGGTACGGGTTAGGATTAGGGTACGCGTTAGTGTTAGGGTAGGGGTTAGGGTTAGGGTACGCGTTAGGGTGAGGGTAGTTATTAAACCTCTCCCTCTCTCTAGATACCCCATAGCACGTAAAGGAATATTATTTGGGGGTCCAGCCATGGAGAAGAGTTTAGACACTAGGAGAAGATAAGGAACACACCCATTATCAAGAAATCACATTAGGATTCTCTTTTTAACCTGTTCCTTAAAACACTAGTGCTTAGGAAATCTATTGGAGGCAGAAGCAGTCAAGGGTAGCTTAGGGTAAGGGTTAGGGTTAGGGTGAGGGTTAGGGTATGGCTTAGGGTAAGGGTTCGGGGAGGGGTTCGGGTAGGGCGTAGGGTATGGGTTAGGGTTAGGGTTAGGGTTAGTGTTAGGGTTAGGGCTCGGTTTAGGGTACGGTTTAGGATTAGGGTACGCGTTAGGGTTAGGGTAGGGGTTAGGGTTAGGTACGCGTTAGGGTGAGGGTAGTTATTAAACCTATCACAGTCTCTAGATACCCCTTAGCATGTAAAGGGATATTATTTGGGGGTCAAGCCATGGAGAAGAGTTTAGACACGAGGAGAAGATAAGGAACACACCCATTATCAAGAAATCACATTAGGATTCTCTTTTTAACCTGTTCCTTAAAACACTAGTGCTTAGGAAATCTATTGGAGGCAGAAGCAGTCAAGGGTAGCTTAGGGTTAGGGTTAGGGTTAGGGTGAGGGTTAGGGTATGGCTTAGGGTACGGGTTCGGGGAGGGTTTCGGGTAGGGCGTAGGGTATGGGTTAGGGTTAGGGTTAGGGTTAGTGTTAGGTTTAGGGCTCGGTTTAGGGTACGGGTTAGGATTAGGGTACGCGTTAGTGTTAGGGTAGGGGTTAGGGTTAGGGTACGCGATAGGGTGAGGGTAGTTATTAAACCTATCCCACTCTCTAGATACCCTTTAGCACGTAAAGGAATATTATTTGGGCGTCCAGCCATGGAGAAGAGTTTAGACACTAGGAGAAGATAAGGAACACACCCATTATCAAGAAATCACATTAGGATTCTCTTTTTAACCTGTTCCTTAAAACACTAGTGCTTAGGAAATCTATTGGAGGCAGAAGCAGTCAAGGGTAGCTTAGGGTTAGGGTTAGGGTTAGGGTGAGGGTTAGGGTTAGTGTTAGGGTTAGGGCTCGGTTTAGGGTACGGGTTAGGATTAGGGTACGCGTTAGGCTTAGGGTAGGTGTTAGGGTTAGGGTACGCTTTTGGGTGAAGTTAGTTATTAAACCTATCCCACTCTCTAGATACCCCTTAGCACGTAACGGAATATTATTTGGGGGTCCAGCCATGGAGAAGAGTTTAGACACTAGGAGAAGATAAGGAACACACCCATTATCAAGAAATCACAATATGATTCTCTTTTTAAACTGTTCCTTAAAACACTAGTGCTTAGGAAATCTATTGGAGGCAGAAGCAGTCAAGGGTAGCTTAGGGTTAGGGTTAGGGTTAGGGTGAGGGTTAGGGTACGGCTTAGGGTACGGGTTCGGGGAAGGGTTCGGGTAGGGCGTAGGGTATGGGTTAGGGTTAGGGTTAGGGTTAGTGTTAGGGTTAGGGCTCGGTTTAGGGTACGGGTTAGGATTAGGGTACGCGTTAGCGTTAGGGTAGGGGTTAGGGTTAGGGTACGCGATGGGGTGAGGTTAGTTATTAAACCTATCCCACTCTCTAGATACCCCTTAGCATGTAAAGGAATATTATTTGGGGGTCCAGCCATGGAGAAGAGTTTAGACACTAGGAGAAGATAAGGAACACACCCATTATCAAGAAATCACTTTAGGATTCTGTTTTTAACCTGTTCCTTAAAACACTAGTGCTTAGGAAATCTATTGGAGGCAGAAGCAGTCAAGGGTAGCTTAGGGTAAGGGTTAGGGTTAGGGTGAGGTTTAGGGTATGGCTTAGGGTAAGGGTTCGGGGAGGGGTTCGGGTAGGGCGTAGGGTATGGGTTAGGGTTAGTGTTAGGGTTAGGGCTCGGTTTAGGGTACGGGTTAGGATTAGGGTACGCGTTAGGGTTAGGGTAGGGGTTAGGGTTAGGGTACGCGTTAGGGTGAGGGTAGTTATTAAACCTATCCCTCTCTCTAGATACCCCATAGCACGTAAAGGAATATTATTTGGGGGTCCAGCCATGGAGAAGAGTTTAGACACTAGGAGAAGATAAGGAACACACCCATTATCAAGAAATCACATTAGGATTCTCTTTTTAACCTGTTCCTTAAAACACTAGTGCTTAGGAAATCTATTGGAGGCAGAAGCAGTCAAGGGTAGCTTAGGGTTAGGGTTAGGGTTAGGGTGAGGGTTAGGGTTAGTGTTAGGGTTAGGGCTCGGTTTAGGGTACGGGTTAGGATTAGGGTACGCGTTAGGGTTAGGGTAGGTGTTAGGGTTAGGGTACGCTTTTGGGTGAAGTTAGTTATTAAACCTATCCCACTCTCTAGATACCCCTTAGCACGTAACGGAATATTATTTGGGGGTCCAGCCATGGAGAAGAGTTTAGACACTAGGAGAAGATAAGGAACACACCCATTATCAAGAAATCACAATATGATTCTCTTTTTAAACTGTTCCTTAAAACACTAGTGCTTAGGAAATCTATTGGAGGCAGAAGCAGTCAAGGGTAGCTTAGGGTTAGGGTTAGGGTTAGGGTGAGGGTTAGGGTACGGCTTAGGGTACGGGTTCGGGGAAGGGTTCGGGTAGGGCGTAGGGTATGGGTTAGGGTTAGGGTTAGGGTTAGTGTTAGGGTTAGGGCTCGGTTTAGGGTACGGGTTAGGATTAGGGTACGCGTTAGCGTTAGGGTAGGGGTTAGGGTTAGGGTACGCGATGGGGTGAGGTTAGTTATTAAACCTATCCCACTCTCTAGATACCCCTTAGCATGTAAAGGAATATTATTTGGGGGTCCAGCCATGGAGAAGAGTTTAGACACTAGGAGAAGATAAGGAACACACCCATTATCAAGAAATCACTTTAGGATTCTGTTTTTAACCTGTTCCTTAAAACACTAGTGCTTAGGAAATCTATTGGAGGCAGAAGCAGACAAGGGTAGCTTAGGGTTAGGGTTAGGGTTAGATTGAGGGTTAGGGTATGGCTTAGTGGACGGGTTCGGGGAGGGGTTCGGGTAGGGTGTAGGGTATGGGTTAGGGTTAGGGTTAGGGTTAGTGTTAGGGTTAGGGCTCGGTTTAGGGTACGGGTTAGGATTAGGGTACGCGTTAGGGTTAGGGTAGGGGTTAGGGTTAGGGTACGCGTTAGGGTGAGGGTAGTTATTAAACCTCTCCCTCTCTCTAGATACCCCATAGCACGTAAAGGAATATTATTTGGGGGTCCAGCCATGGAGAAGAGTTTAGACACTAGGAGAAGATAAGGAACACACCCATTATCAAGAAATCACATTAGGATTCTCTTTTTAACCTGTTCCTTAAAACACTAGTGCTTAGGAAATCTATTGGAGGCAGAAGCAGTCAAGGGTAGCTTAGGGTAAGGGTTAGGGTTAGGGTGAGGGTTAGGGTATGGCTTAGGGTAAGGGTTCGGGGAGGGGTTCGGGTAGGGTGTAGGGTATGGGTTAGGGTTAGGGTTAGGGTTAGTGTTAGGGTTAGGGCTCGGTTTAGGGTACGGGTTAGGATTAGGGTACGCGTTAGGGTTAGGGTAGGGGTTAGGGTTAGGGTACGTGTTAGGGTGAGGGTAGTTATTAAACCTATCACACTCTCTAGATACCCCTTAGCACGTAAAGGGATATTATTTGGGGGTCAAGCCATGGAGAAGAGTTTAGACACGAGGAGAAGATAAGGAACACACCCATTATCAAGAAATCACATTAGGATTCTCTTTTTAACCTGTTCCTTAAAACACTAGTGCTTAGGAAATCTATTGGAGGCAGAAGCAGTCAAGGGTAGCTTAGGGTTAGGGTTAGGGTTAGGGTGAGGGTTAGGGTTAGTGTTAGGGTTAGGGCTCGGTTTAGGGTACGGGTTAGGATTAGGGTACGCGTTAGGGTTAGGGTAGGGGTTAGGGTTAGGGTACGCTTTTGGGTGAAGTTAGTTATTAAACCTATCCCACTCTCTAGATACCCCTTAGCACGTAACGGAATATTATTTGGGGGTCCAGCCATGGAGAAGAGTTTAGACACTAGGAGAAGATAAGGAACACACCCATTATCAAGAAATCACAATATGATTCTCTTTTTAAACTGTTCCTTAAAACACTAGTGCTTAGGAAATCTATTGGAGGCAGAAGCAGTCAAGGGTAGCTTAGGGTTAGGGTTAGGGTTAGGGTGAGGGTTAGGGTACGGCTTAGGGTACGGGTTCGGGGAAGGGTTCGGGTAGGGCGTAGGGTATGGGTTAGGGTTAGGGTTAGGGTTAGTGTTAGGGTTAGGGCTCGGTTTAGGGTACGGGTTAGGATTAGGGTACGCGTTAGCGTTAGGGTAGGGGTTAGGGTTAGGGTACGCGATGGGGTGAGGTTAGTTATTAAACCTATCCCACTCTCTAGATACCCCTTAGCATGTAAAGGAATATTATTTGGGGGTCCAGCCATGGAGAAGAGTTTAGACACTAGGAGAAGATAAGGAACACACCCATTATCAAGAAATCACTTTAGGATTCAGTTTTTAACCTGTTCCTTAAAACACTAGTGCTTAGGAAATCTATTGGAGGCAGAAGCAGACAAGGGTAGCTTAGGGTTAGGGTTAGGGTTAGATTGAGGGTTAGGGTATGGCTTAGTGGACGGGTTCGGGGAGGGGTTCGGGTAGGGCGTAGGGTATGGGTTAGGGTTAGGGTTAGGGTTAGTGTTAGGGTTAGGGCTCGGTTTAGGGTACGGGTTAGGATTAGGGTACGCGTTAGGGTTAGGGTAGGGGTTAGGGTTAGGGTACGCGTTAGGGTGAGGGTAGTTATTAAACCTCTCCCTCTCTCTAGATACCCCATAGCACGTAAAGGAATATTATTTGGGGGTCCAGCCATGGAGAAGAGTTTAGACACTAGGAGAAGATAAGGAACACACCCATTATCAAGAAATCACATTAGGATTCTCTTTTTAACCTGTTCCTTAAAACACTAGTGCTTAGGAAATCTATTGGAGGCAGAAGCAGTCAAGGGTAGCTTAGGGTAAGGGTTAGGGTTAGGGTGAGGGTTAGGGTATGGCTTAGGGTAAGGGTTCGGCGAGGGGTTCGGGTAGGGCGTAGGGTATGGGTTAGGGTTAGGGTTAGGGTTAGTGTTAGGGTTAGGGCTCGGTTTAGGGTACGGGTTAGGATTAGGGTACGCGTTAGGGTTAGGGTAGGGGTTAGGGTTAGGTACGCGTTAGGGTGAGGGTAGTTATTAAACCGATCACACTCTCTAGATACCCCTTAGCACGTAAAGGGATATTATTTGGGGGTCAAGCCATGGAGAAGAGTTTAGACACGAGGAGAAGATAAGGAACACACCCATTATCAAGAAATCACATTAGGATTCTCTTTTTAACCTGTTCCTTAAAACACTAGTGCTTAGGAAATCTATTGGAGGCAGAAGCAGTCAAGGGTAGCTTAGGGTTAGGGTTAGGGTTAGGGTGAGGGTTAGGGTATGGCTTAGGGTACGGGTTCGGGGAGGGTTTCGGGTAGGGCGTAGGGTATGGGTTAGGGTTAGGGTTAGGGTTAGTGTTAGGTTTAGGGCTCGGTTTAGGGTACGGGTTAGGATTAGGGTACGCGTTAGTGTTAGGGTAGGGGTTAGGGTTAGGGTACGCGATAGGGTGAGGGTAGTTATTAAACCTATCCCACTCTCTAGATACCCTTTAGCACGTAAAGGAATATTATTTGGGCGTCCAGCCATGGAGAAGAGTTTAGACACTAGGAGAAGATAAGGAACACACCCATTATCAAGAAATCACATTAGGATTCTCTTTTTAACCTGTTCCTTAAAACACTAGTGCTTAGGAAATCTATTGGAGGCAGAAGCAGTCAAGGGTAGCTTAGGGTTAGGGTTAGGGTTAGGGTGAGGGTTAGGGTTAGTGTTAGGGTTAGGGCTCGGTTTAGGGTACGGGTTAGGATTAGGGTACGCGTTAGGGTTAGGGTAGGTGTTAGGGTTAGGGTACGCTTTTGGGTGAAGTTAGTTATTAAACCTATCCCACTCTCTAGATACCCCTTAGCACGTAACGGAATATTATTTGGGGGTCCAGCCATGGAGAAGAGTTTAGACACTAGGAGAAGATAAGGAACACACCCATTATCAAGAAATCACAATATGATTCTCTTTTTAAACTGTTCCTTAAAACACTAGTGCTTAGGAAATCTATTGGAGGCAGAAGCAGTCAAGGGTAGCTTAGGGTTAGGGTTAGGGTTAGGGTGAGGGTTAGGGTACGGCTTAGGGTACGGGTTCGGGGAAGGGTTCGGGTAGGGCGTAGGGTATGGGTTAGGGTTAGGGTTAGGGTTAGTGTTAGGGTTAGGGCTCGGTTTAGGGTACGGGTTAGGATTAGGGTACGCGTTAGCGTTAGGGTAGGGGTTAGGGTTAGGGTACGCGATGGGGTGAGGTTAGTTATTAAACCTATCCCACTCTCTAGATACCCCTTAGCATGTAAAGGAATATTATTTGGGGGTCCAGCCATGGAGAAGAGTTTAGACACTAGGAGAAGATAAGGAACACACCCATTATCAAGAAATCACTTTAGGATTCTGTTTTTAACCTGTTCCTTAAAACACTAGTGCTTAGGAAATCTATTGGAGGCAGAAGCAGTCAAGGGTAGCTTAGGGTAAGGGTTAGGGTTAGGGTGAGGTTTAGGGTATGGCTTAGGGTAAGGGTTCGGGGAGGGGTTCGGGTAGGGCGTAGGGTATGGGTTAGGGTTAGGGTTAGGGTTAGTGTTAGGGTTAGGGCTCGGTTTAGGGTACGGGTTAGGATTAGGTTACGCGTTAGGGTTAGGGTAGGGGTTAGGGTTAGGGTACGCGTTAGGGTGAGGGTAGTTATTAAACCTCTCCCTCTCTCTAGATACCCCATAGCACGTAAAGGAATATTATTTGGGGGTCCAGCCATGGAGAAGAGTTTAGACACTAGGAGAAGATAAGGAACACACCCATTATCAAGAAATCACATTAGGATTCTCTTTTTAACCTGTTCCTTAAAACACTAGTGCTTAGGAAATCTATTGGAGGCAGAAGCAGTCAAGGGTAGCTTAGGGTTAGGGTTAGGGTTAGGGTGAGGGTTAGGGTTAGTGTTAGGGTTAGGGCTCGGTTTAGGGTACGGGTTAGGATTAGGGTACGCGTTAGGGTTAGGGTAGGTGTTAGGGTTAGGGTACGCTTTTGCGTGAAGTTAGTTATTAAACCTATCCCACTCTCTAGATACCTCTTAGCACGTAACGGAATATTATTTGGGGGTCCAGCCATGGAGAAGAGTTTAGACACTAGGAGAAGATAAGGAACACACCCATTATCAAGAAATCACAATATGATTCTCTTTTTAAACTGTTCCTTAAAACACTAGTGCTTAGGAAATCTATTGGAGGCAGAAGCAGTCAAGGGTAGCTTAGGGTTAGGGTTAGGGTTAGGGTGAGGGTTAGGGTACGGCTTAGGGTACGGGTTCGGGGAAGGGTTCGGGTAGGGCGTAGGGTATGGGTTAGGGTTAGGGTTAGGGTTAGTGTTAGGGTTAGGGCTCGGTTTAGGGTACGGGTTAGGATTAGGGTACGCGTTAGCGTTAGGGTAGGGGTTAGGGTTAGGGTACGCGATGGGGTGAGGTTAGTTATTAAACCTATCCCACTCTCTAGATACCCCTTAGCATGTAAAGGAATATTATTTGGGGGTCCAGCCATGGAGAAGAGTTTAGACACTAGGAGAAGATAAGGAACACACCCATTATCAAGAAATCACTTTAGGATTCTGTTTTTAACCTGTTCCTTAAAACACTAGTGCTTAGGAAATCTATTGGAGGCAGAAGCAGACAAGGGTAGCTTAGGGTTAGGGTTAGGGTTAGATTGAGGGTTAGGGTATGGCTTAGTGGACGGGTTCGGGGAGGGGTTCGGGTAGGGCGTAGGGTATGGGTTAGGGTTAGGGTTAGGGTTAGTGTTAGGGTTAGGGCTCGGTTTAGGGTACGGGTTAGGATTAGGGTACGCGTTAGGGTTAGGGTAGGGGTTAGGGTTAGGGTACGCGTTAGGGTGAGGGTAGTTATTAAACCTCTCCCTCTCTCTAGATACCCCATAGCACGTAAAGGAATATTATTTGGGGGTCCAGCCATGGAGAAGAGTTTAGACACTAGGAGAAGATAAGGAACACACCCATTATCAAGAAATCACATTAGGATTCTCTTTTTAACCTGTTCCTTAAAACACTAGTGCTTAGGAAATCTATTGGAGGCAGAAGCAGTCAAGGGTAGCTTAGGGTAAGGGTTAGGGTTAGGGTGAGGGTTAGGGTATGGCTTAGGGTAAGGGTTCGGGGAGGGGTTCGGGTAGGGTGTAGGGTATGGGTTAGGGTTAGGGTTAGGGTTAGTGTTAGGGTTAGGGCTCGGTTTAGGGTACGGGTTAGGATTAGGGTACGCGTTAGGGTTAGGGTAGGGGTTAGGGTTAGGGTACGTGTTAGGGTGAGGGTAGTTATTAAACCTATCACACTCTCTAGATACCCCTTAGCACGTAAAGGGATATTATTTGGGGGTCAAGCCATGGAGAAGAGTTTAGACACGAGGAGAAGATAAGGAACACACCCATTATCAAGAAATCACATTAGGATTCTCTTTTTAACCTGTTCCTTAAAACACTAGTGCTTAGGAAATCTATTGGAGGCAGAAGCAGTCAAGGGTAGCTTAGGGTTAGGGTTAGGGTTAGGGTGAGGGTTAGGGTATGACTTAGGGTACGGGTTCGGGGAGGGGTTCGGGTAGGGCGTAGGGTATGGGTTAGGGTTAGGGTTAGGGTTAGTGTTAGGTTTAGGGCTCCGTTTAGGGTACGGGTTAGGATTAGGGTACGCGTTAGTGTTAGGGTAGGGGTTAGGGTTAGGGTACGCGATAGGGTGAGGGTAGTTATTAAACCTATCCCACTCTCTAGATACCCTTTAGCACGTAAAGGAATATTATTTGGGCGTCCAGCCATGGAGAAGAGTTTAGACACTAGGAGAAGATAAGGAACACACCCATTATCAAGAAATCACATTAGGATTCTCTTTTTAACCTGTTCCTTAAAACACTAGTGCTTAGGAAATCTATTGGAGGCAGAAGCAGTCAAGGGTAGCTTAGGGTTAGGGTTAGGGTTAGGGTTAGGGTGAGGGTTAGGGTACGGCTTAGGGTACGGGTTCTGGGAGGGGTTCGGGTAGGGCGTAGGGTATGTGTTAGTGTTAGGGTTATTGTTAGTGTTAGGGTTAGGGCTCGGTTTAGGTTACGGGTTAGGATTAGTGTAGGGGTTAGGGTTAGGGTACGCTTTAGGGTGAGGGTAGTTATTAAACCTATCCCACTCTCTAGATACCCCTTTGCACGTAAAGGAATATTATTTGGGGGTCCAGCCATGGAGAAGAGTTTAAACACTAGGAGAAGATAAGGAACACACCCATTATCAAGAAATCACAATATGATTCAATTTTTAAACTGTTCCTTAAAACACTAGTGCTTAGGAAATCTATTGGAGGCAGAAGCAGTCAAGGGTAGCTTAGGGTTAGGGTTAGGGTTAGGGTGAGGGTTAGGGTACGGCTTAGGGTATGGGTTCGGGGAAGGGTTCGGGTAGGGCGTAGGGTATGGGTTAGGGTTAGGGTTACGGCGAGTGTTAGGGTAAGGGCTCGGTTTAGGGTACGGGTTAGGATTAGGGTACCCGTTAGGGTTAGGGAAGGGGTTAGGGTTAGGGAACACGTTAGGGTGAGGGTAGTAATTAAACCTAACCCACTCTCTAGATACCCCTTAGCACGTAAAGGAATATTATTTGGGGGTCCAGCCAAGGAGAAGAGTTTAGACACTAGTAGAAGATAAGGAACACACCCATTATCAAGAAATCGCAATAGGATTCTATTTTTAAACTGTTCCTTAAAACACTAGTGCTTAGGAAATCTATTGGAGGCAGAAGCAGTCAAGGGTAGCTTAGGGTTAGGGTTAGGATTAGGGTGAGGGTTAGGGCACGGCTTAGGGTACGGGTTCGGGGAGGGGTTTGGGTAGGGCGTAGGGTATGGTTTAGGGTTAGGGTTAGGGTTAGTGTTAGGGTTAGGGCTCGGTTTAGGGTACGGGTTAGGATTAGGGTACGCGTTAGTGTTAGGGTAGGGGTTAGGGTTAGGGTACGCAATAGGGTGAGGTTAGTTATTAAACCTATCCCACTCTCTAGATACCCCTTAGCATGTAAAGGAATATTATTTGGGGGGCCAGCCATGGAGAAGAGTTTAGACACGAGGAGAAGATAAGGAACACACCCATTATCAAGAAATCACATTAGGATTCTCTTTTTAACCTGTTCCTTAAAACACTAGTGCTTAGGAAATCTATTGGAGGCAGAAGCAGTCAAGGGTAGCTTAGGGTTAGGGTTAGGGTTAGATTGAGGTTTTGGGTATGGCTTAGGGTACGGGTTCAGGGAGGGGTTCGGGTGGGGCGTAGGGTATGGGTTAGTGTTAGGGTTGGGGTTAGTGTTAGGTTTAGGGCTCGGTTTAGGGTACGGGTTAGGATTAGGGTACGCGTTAGGGTTAGGGTAGGGGTTAGGGTTAGGGTACGCGTTAGGGTGAGGGTAGTTATTAAACCTCTCCCTCTCTCTAGATACCCCATAGCACGTAAAGGAATATTATTTGGGGGTCCAGCCATGGAGAAGAGTTTAGACACTAGGAGAAGATAAGGAACACACCCATTATCAAGAAATCACATTACGATTCTCTTTTTAACCTGTTCCTTAAAACACTAGTGCTTAGGAAATCTATTGGAGGCAGAAGCAGTCAAGGGTAGCTTAGGGTTAGGGTTAGGGTTAGGGTGAGGGTTAGGGTATGGCTTAGGGTACGGGTTCGGGGAGGGGTTCGGGTAGGGCGTAGGGTATGGGTTAGGGTTAGGGTTACGGTTAGTGTTAGGTTTAGGGCTCGGTTTAGGGTACGGGTTAGGATTAGGGTACGCGTTAGGGTTAGGGTAGGGGTTAGGGTTAGGGTACGCGTTAGGGTGAGGGTAGTTATTAAACCTATCACACTCTCTACATACCCCTTAGCACGTAAAGGAATATTATTTGGGGGTCCAGCCATGGAGAAGAGTTTAGACACGAGGAGAAGATAAGGAACACACCCATTATCAAGAAATCACATTAGGATTCTCTTTTTAACCTGTTCCTTAAAACACTAGTCCTTAGGAAATCTATTGGAGTCAGAAGCCGTCAAGGGTAGCTTAGGGTTAGGGTTAGGGTTAGGGTGAGGGTTAGGGTACGGCTTAGGGTACGGTTTCAGGGAGGGGTTCGTGTAGGGCGTAGGGTACGCGTTAGGGTTAGGGTAGGGGATAGGGTTAGGGTACGCGTTAGGGTGAGGGTAGTTATTAAACCTATCCCACTCTCTTGATACACCTTAGCACGTAAAGGAATATTATTTGGGGGTCCAGCCATGGAGAAGAGTTTAGACACGAGGAGAAGATAAGGAACACACCCATTATCAAGAAATCACATTAGGATTCTCTTTTTAACCTGTTCCTTAAAACACTAGTGCTTAGGAAATCTATTGCAGGCAGAAGCAGTCAAGGGTAGCTTAGGGTTAGGGTTAGGGTTAGGGTGAGGGTTAGGGTACGGCTTAGGGTACGGGTTGGGGGAGGGGTTCGGGTAGGGCGTAGGGTATGGGTTAGGGTGAGGGTTAGGGTTAGTGTTAGGGTTAGGGCTCGGTTTAGGGTACGGGTTAGGATTAGGGTACGCGTTAGAGTTAGGGTAGGGGTTAGGGCTAGGGTACGCTTTTGGGTGAGGGTAGTTATTAAACCTATCCCACTCTCTAGATACCCCTTAGCACGTAAAGGAATATTATTTGGGGGTCCAGCCATGGAGAAGAGTTTAGACACGAGGAGAAGATAAGGAACATACCCATTATCAAGAAATCACATTAGGATTCTCTTTTTAACCTGTTCCTTAAAACACTAGTGCTTAGGAAATCTATTGGAGGCAGAAGCAGTCAAGGGTAGCTTAGGGTTAGGGTTAGGGTTAGATTGAGGGTTAGGGTATGGCTTAGGGTACGGGTTCGGGGAGGGGTTCGGGTAGGGCGTAGGGTATGGGTTAGGGTTAGGGTTAGGGTTAGTGTTAGGGTTAGGCCTCGGTTTAGGGTACGGGTTAGGATTAGGGTACGCGTTAGGGTTAGGGTAGGGGTTAGGGTTAGGGTACGCGTTAGGGTGAGGGTAGTTTTTAAACCTCTCCCTCTCTCTAGATACCCCATAGCACGTAAAGGAATATTATTTGGGGGTCCAGCCATGGAGAAGAGTTTAGACACTAGGAGAAGATAAGGAACACACCCATTATCAAGAAATCACATTAGGATTCTCTTTTTAACCTGTTCCTTAAAACACTAGTGCTTAGGAAATCTATTGGAGGCAGAAGCCTTCAAGGGTATCTTAGGGTTAGGGTTAGGGTTAGGGTGAGGGTTAGGGTACGGCTTAGGGTACGGGTTCAGGGAGCGGTTCGGGTAGGGCGTAGGGTTTGGGTTAGGGTTAGGGTTAGGGTTAGTGTTAGGGTTAGGGCTCGGTTTAGGGTATGGGTTAGGATTAGGGTACGCGTTAGGTTTAGGGTAGGGGTTAGGGTTAGGGTACGCTTTTGGGTGAGGGTAGTTATTAAACCTATCCCACTCTGTACATACCCCTTAGCACGTAAAGGAATATTATTTGGGGGTCCAGCCATGGAGAAGAGTTTAGACACTAGGAGAAGATAAGGAACACACCCATTATCAAGAAATCACAATATGATTCTCTTTTTAAACTGTTCCTTAAAACACTAGTGCTTAGGAAATCTATTGGAGGCAGAAGCAGTCAAGGGTAGCTTAGGGTTAGGGTTAGGGTTAGATTGAGGGTTAGGGTTTGGCTTAGGGTACGGGTTCGGGGAGGGGTTCGGGTAGGGCGTAGGGTATGGGTTAGGGTTAGGGTTAGGGTTAGTGTTAGGGTTAGGGCTCGGTTTAGGGTACGGGTTAGGATTAGGGTACGCGTTAGGGTTAGGGTAGGGGTTAGGGTTAGGGTACGCATTAGGGTGAGGGTAGTTATTAAACCTATCACACTCTCCAGATAACCCCTTAGCACGTAAAGGGATATTATTTGGGGGTCCAGCCCTGGAGAAGAGTTTAGACACTAGGAGAAGATAAGGAACACACCCATTATCAAGAAATCACTTTAGGATTCACTTTTTAACCTGTTCCTTAAAACACTAGTGCTTACGAATCTATTGGAGGCAGAAGCAGTCAAGGGTAGCTTAGGGTTAGGGTTAGGGTTAGGGTGAGGGTTAGGGTATGGCTTAGGGTACGGGTTCGGGGAGGGGTTCGGGTAGGGCGTAGGGTATGGGTTAGGGTTAGGGTTAGGGTTAGTGTTAGGTTTAGGGCTCGGTTTAGGATACGGGTTAGGGTTAGGGTAGGGGTTAGGGTTAGGGTACGCGATAGGGTGAGGGTAGTTATTAAACCTATCCCACTCTCTAGATACCCCTTAGCACGTAAAGGAATATTATTTGGGGGTCCAGCCATGGAGAAGAGTTTAGACACTAGGAGAAGATAAGGAACACACCCATTATCAAGAAATCACATTAGGATTCTCTTTTTAACCTGTTCCTTAAAACACTAGTGCTTAGGAAATCTATTGGAGGCAGAAGCAGTCAAGGGTAGCTTAGGATTAGGGTTAGGGTTAGGGTTAGGGTGAGGGTTAGGGTACGGCTTAGGGTACGGGTTCGGGGAGGGTTTCGGGTAGGGCGTAGGGTATGGGTTAGGGTTAGGGTTAGGGTTAGTGTTAGGGTTAGGGCTCGGTTTAGGGTACGGGTTAGGATTAGTGTGCGCGTTAGTGTTAGGGTAGGGGTTAGGGTTAGGGTACGTGATAGGGTGAGGGTAGTTATTAAACCTATCCCACTCTCTAGATACCCCTTAGCATGTAAAGGAATATTATTTGGGGGTACAGCCATGGAGAAGAGTTTAGACACGAGGAGAAGATAAGGAACACACCCATTATCAAGAAATCACATTAGGATTCTCTTTTTAACCTGTTCCTTAAAACACTAGTGCTTAGGAAATCTATTGGAGGCAGAAGCAGTCAAGGGTAGCTTAGGGTTAGGGTTAGGGTTAGGGTGAGGGTTAGGGTACGGCTTAGGGTACGGGTTTGGGGAGGGGTTCGGGTAGGGCGTAGGGTATGGTTTAGGGTTAAGGTTAGGGCTAGTGTTAGGATTAGGGCTCGTTTTGGGTACGGGTTAGGATTAGGGTACGCGTTAGGGTTAGGGTAGGGGTTAGGGTTAGTGTACGCCTTAGGGTGAGGGTAGTTATTAAACCTATCCCACTCTCTAGATACCCATTAGCACGTAAAGGAAAATTATTTGGGGGTCCAGCCATGGAGAAGAGTTTAAACACTAGGAAAAGATAAGGAACACACCCATTATCAAGAAATCACATTAGGATTCTCTTTTTAACCTGTTCCTTAAAACACTAGTGCTTCGGAAATCTATTGGAGGCAGAAGCAGTCAAGGGTAGCTTAGGGTTAGGGTTACGGTTAGGGTGAGCGTTAGGGTACGGCTTAGGGTACGGGTTCGGGGAGGAGTTCGGTTAGGGCGTAGGGTATGGGTTAGGGTTAGGGTTAGGGTTAGTGTTAGGGTTAGGGCTCGGTTTAGGGTACGGGTTAGAATTAGGGTACGCGTTAGGGTTAGGGTAGGGGTTAGGGTTAGGGTACGCGATAGGGTGAGGTTAGTTATTAAACCTATCCCACTCGCTAGATACCCATTAGCACGTAAAGGAATATTATTTGGGGGTCCAGCCATGGAGAAGAGTTTAGACACTAGGAGAAGATAAGGAACACACCCATTATCAAGAAATCACTTTAGGATTCTCTTTTTAACCTGTTCCTTCAAACACTAGTGCTTAGGAAATCTATTGGAGGCAGAAGCAGTCAAGGGTAGCTTAGGGTTAGGGTTAGGGTTAGGGTGAGGGTTAGGGTATGGCTTAGGGTACCGGTTCGGGGAGGGGTTCGGGTAGGGCGTAGGGTATGGGTTAGGTTTAGGGTTAGGGTTAGTGTTAGGGTTAGGGCTCGGTTTAGGGTACGGGTTAGGATTAGGGTACGCGTTAGGCTTACGGTAGGGGTTAGGGTTAGGGTACGCGATAGGGTGAGGGTAGTTATTAAACCTATCCCACTCTCTAGATACCCCTTAGCACGTAAAGGAATATTATTTGGGGGTCCAGCCATGGAGAAGAGTTTAGACACTAGGAGAAGATAAGGAACACACCCATTATCAAGAAATCACATTAGGATTCTCTTTTTAACCTGTTCCTTAAAACACTAGTGCTTCGGAAATCTATTGGAGGCAGAAGCAGTCAAGGGTAGCTTAGGGATAGGGTTACTGTTAGGGTGAGCGTTAGGGTACGGCTTAGGGTACGGGTTCGGGGAGGAGTTCGGGTAGGGCGTAGGGTATGGGTTAGGGTTAGGGTTAGGGTTAGTGTTAGGGTTAGGGCTCGGTTTAGGGTACGGGTTAGAATTAGGGTACGCGTTAGGGTTAGGGTAGGGGTTAGGGTTAGGGTACGCGATAGGGTGAGGTTAGTTATTAAACCTATCCCACTCGCTAGATACCCATTAGCACGTAAAGGAATATTATTTGGGGGTCCAGCCATGGAGAAGAGTTTAGACACTAGGAGAAGATAAGGAACACACCCATTATCAAGAAATCACTTTAGGATTCTCTTTTTAACCTCTTCCTTAAAACACTAGTGCTTAGGAAATCTATTGGAGGCAGAAGCAGTCAAGGGTAGCTTAGGGTTAGGGTTAGGGTTAGGGTGAGGGTTAGGGTACGGCTTAGGGTACGGGTTCGGGGAGGGGTTCGGGTAGGGCGTAGGGTATGGGTTAGGGTGAGGGTTAGGGTTAGTGTTAGGGTTAGGGCTCGGTTTAGGGTACAGGTTAGGATTAGGGTACGCGTTAGGGTTAGGGTAGGGGTTAGGGTTAGGGTACGCTTTTGGGTGAGGGTAGTTATTAAACCTATCCCACTCTCTAGATACCCCTTAGCACGTAAAGGAATATTATTTGGGGGTCCAGCCATGGAGAAGTGTTTAGACACGAGGAGAAGATAAGGAACACACCCATTATCAAGAAATCACATTAGGATTCTCTTTTTAACCTGTTCCTTAAAACACTAGTGCTTAGGAAATCTATTGGAGGCAGAAGCAGTCAAGGGTAGCTTAGGGTTAGGGTTAGGGTTAGGGTGAGGGTTAGGGTACGGCTTACGGTATGGGTTCGGGGAGGGGTTCGGGTAGGGCGTAGGGTATGGGTTAGGGTTAGGGTTAGGGCTAGTGTTAGGGTTAGGGCTCGGTTTAGGGTACGGGTTAGGATTAGGGTACGCGTTAGGGTTAGGGTAGTGGTTAGGGTTAGGGTACGCGTTAGGGTGAGGGTAGTAATTAAACGTATCCCACTCTCTAGATACCCCTTAGCACGTAAAGGAATATTATTTGGGGGTCCAGCCGTGGAGAAGAGTTTAGACACTAGGAGAAGATAAGGAACACACCCATTATCAAGAAATCGCAATAGGATTCTCTTTTTAAACTGTTCCTTAAAACAATAGTGCTTAGGAAATCTATTGGAGGCAGAAGCAGTCAAGGGTAGCTTAGGGTTAGGTTTAGGGTTAGGGTGAGGGTTAGGGTACGGCTTAGGGTACGGGTTCGGGGAGGGGTTCGGGTAGGGCGTAGGGTATGGTTTAGGGTTAGGCTTAGGGTTAGTGTTAGGGTTAGGGCTCGGTTTAGGGTACGGGTTAGGATTAGGGTACGCGTTAGTGTTAGGGTAGGGGTTAGGGTTAGGGTACGTGATAGGGTGAGGTTAGTTATTAAACCTATCCCACTCTCTAGATACCCCTTAGCATGTAAAGGAATATTATTTGACGGTCCAGCCATGGAGAAGAGTTTAGACACGAGGAGAAGATAAGGAACACACCCATTATCAAGAAATCACATTAGGATTCTCTTTTTAACCTGTTCCTTAAAACACTACTGCTTAGGAAATCTATTGGAGGCAGAAGCAGTCAAGGGTAGCTTAGGGTTAGGGTTAGGGTTAGGGTGAGTGTTAGGGTATGGCTTAGGGTACGGGTTAGGGGAGGGGTTCGGGTAGGGCGTAGGGTATGGGATAGGGTGAGGGTTAGGGTTAGTGTTAGGGTTAGGGCTCGGTTTAGGGTACGGGTTAGGATTAGGGTACGCGTTAGGGTTAGGGTAGGGGTTAGGGTTAGGGTACGCTTTTGGGTGAGGGTAGTTATTAAACCTATCCCACTCTGTAGATACCCCTTAGCACGTAAAGGAATATTATTTGGGGGTCCAGCCATGGAGAAGAGTTTAGACACTAGGAGAAGATAAGGAACACACCCATTATCAAGAAATCACAATATGATTCTCTTTTTAAACTGTTCCTTAAAACACTAGTGCTTAGGAAATCTATTGGAGGCAGAAGCAGTCAAGGGTAGCTTAGGGTTAGGGTTAGGGTTAGATTGAGGGTTAGGGTATGGCTTAGGGTACGGGTTCGGGGAGGGGTTCGGGTAGGGCGTAGGGTATGGGTTAGGGTTAGGGTTAGGGTTAGTGTTAGGGTTAGGGCTCGGTTTAGGGTACGGGTTAGGATTAGGGTACGCATTAGGGTTAGGGTAGGGGTTAGGGTTAGGGTACGCGTTAGGGTGAGGGTAGTAATTAAACGTATCCCACTCTCTAGATACCCCTTAGCACGTAAAGGAATATTATTTGGAGGTCCAGCCATGGAGAAGAGTTTAGACACGATGAGAAGATAAGGAACACACCCATTATCAAGAAATCACATTAGGATTCTCTTTTTAACCTGTTCCTTAAAACACTAGTGCTTAGGAAATCTATTGGAGGCAGAAGCAGTCAAGGGTAGCTTAGGGTTAGGGTTAGTGTTAGGGTGAGGGTTAGGGTACGGCTTAGGGTACGGGTTCGGGGAGGGGTTCGGGTAGGGCGTAGGGTATGGGTTAGGGTGAGGGTTAGGGTTAGTGTTAGGGTTAGGGCTCGGTTTAGGGTACGGGTTAGGATTAGGGTACGCGTTAGTGTTAGGGTAGGGGTTAGGGTTAGGGTACGCTTTTGGGTGAGGGTAGTTATTAAACCTATCCCACTCTGTAGATACCCCTTAGCACGTAAAGGAATATTATTTGGGGGTCCAGCCATGGAGAAGAGTTTAGACACTAGGAGAAGATAAGGAACACACCCATTATCAAGAAATCACAATATGATTCTCTTTTTAAACTGTTCCTTAAAACACTAGTGCTTAGGAAATCTATTGGAGGCAGAAGCAGTCAAGGGTAGCTTAGGGTTAGGGTTAGTGTTAGGGTGAGGGTTAGGGTACGGCTTAGGGTACGGGTTTGGGGAGGGGTTCGGGTAGGGCGTAGGGTATGGTTTAGGGTTAAGGTTAGGGCTAGTGTTAGGATTAGGGCTCGTTTTGGGTACGGGTTAGGATTAGGGTACGCGTTAGGGTTAGGGTAGGGGTTAGGGTTAGGGTACGCCTTAGGGTGAGGGTAGTTATTAAACCTATCCCACTCTGTAGATACCCCATAGCACGTAAAGGAATATTATTTGGGGGTCCAGCCATGGAGAAGAGTTTAGACACGATGAGAAGATAAGGAACACACCCATTATCAAGAAATCACATTAGGATTCTCTTTTTAACCTGTTCCTTAAAACACTAGTGCTTAGGAAATCTATTGGAGGCAGAAGCAGTCAAGGGTAGCTTAGGGTTAGGGTTAGGGTTAGGGTGAGGGTTAGGGTACGGCTTAGGGTACGGGTTCGGGGAGGGGTTCGGGTAGGGCGTAGGGTATGGGTTAGGGTGAGGGTTAGGGTTAGTGTTAGGGTTAGGGCTCGGTTTAGGGTACGGGTTAGGATTAGGGTACGCGTTAGGGTTAGGGTAGGGGTTAGGGTTAGGGTACGCTTTTGGTTGAGGGTAGTTATTAAACCTTTCCCACTCTCTAGATACCCCTTAGCACGTAAAGGAATATTATTTGGGGGTCCAGCCATGGAGAAGTGTTTAGACACTAGGAGAAGATAAGGAACACACCCATTATCAAGAAATCACATTAGGATTCTCTTTTTAACCTGTTCCTTAAAACACTAGTGCTTAGGAAATCTATTGGAGGCAGAAGCAGTCAAGGGTAGCTTAGGGTTATTGTTAGGGTTAGGGTGAGGGTTAGGGTACGGCTTAGGGTACGGGTTCGGGGAGGGGTTCGGGTAGGGCGTAGGGTATGGGTTACGGTTAGGGTTAGGGTTAGTGTTAGGGTTAGGGCTCGGTTTAGGGTACGGGTTAGGATTAGTGTAGGGGTTAGGGTTAGGGTACGCTTTAGGGTGAGGGTAGTTATTAAACCTATCCCACTCTCTAGATACCCCTTAGCACGTAAAGGAATATTATTTGGGGGTCCAGCCATGGAGAAGAGTTTAAACACTAGGAGAAGATAAGGAACACACCCATTATCAAGAAATCACAATATGATTCAATTTTTAAACTGTTCCTTAAAACACTAGTGCTTAGGAAATCTATTGGAGGCAGAAGCAGTCAAGGGTAGCTTAGGGTTAGGGTTAGGGTTAGGGTGAGGGTTAGGGTACGGCTTACGGTATGGGTTCGGGGAGGGGTTCCGGTAGGGCGTAGGGTATGGGTTAGGGTTAGGGTTAGGGCTAGTGTTAGGGTTAGGGCTCGGTTTAGGGTACGGGTTAGGATTAGGTTACGCATTAGGGTTAGGGTAGGGGTTAGGGTTAGGGTACGCGTTAGGGTGAGGGTAGTAATTAAACGTATCCCACTCTCTAGATACCCCTTAGCACGTAAAGGAATATTATTTGGGGGTCCAGCCGTGGAGAAGAGTTTAGACACTAGGAGAAGATAAGGAACACACCCATTATCAAGAAATCGCAATAGGATTCTCTTTTTAAACTGTTCCTTAAAACACTAGTGCTTAGGAAATCTATTGGAGGCAGAAGCAGTCAAGGGTAGCTTAGGGTTAGGGTTAGGTTTAGGGTGAGGGTTAGGGTACGGCTTAGGGTACGGGTTCGGGGAGGGGTTCGGGTAGGGCGTAGGGTATGGTTTAGGGTTAGGGTTAGGGTTAGTGTTAGGGTTAGGGCTCGGTTTAGGGTACGGGTTAGGATTAGGGTACGCGTTAGTGTTAGGGTAGGGGTTAGGGTTAGGGTACGTGATAGGGTGAGGTTAGTTATTAAACCTATCCCACTCTCTAGATACCCCTTAGCATGTAAAGGAATATTATTTGAGGGTCCAGCCATGGAGAAGAGTTTAGACACGAGGAGAAGATAAGGAACACACCCATTATCAAGAAATCACATTAGGATTCTCTTTTTAACCTGTTCCTTAAAACACTAGTGCTTAGGAAATCTATTGGAGGCAGAAGCAGTCAAGGGTAGCTTAGGGTTAGGGTTAGGGTTAGGGTGAGGGTTAGGGTACGGCTTAGGGTACGGGTTCGGGGAGGAGTTCGGGTAGGGCGTAGGGTATGGGTTAGGGTGAGGGTTAGGTTTAGTGTTAGGGTTAGGGCTCGGTTTAGGGTACGGGTTAGGATTTGGGTATGCGTTAGGGTTAGGGTAGGGGTTAGGGTTAGGGTACGCTTTTGGGTGAGGGTAGTTATTAAACCTATCCCACTCTGTAGATACCCCTTAGCACGTAAAGGAATATTATTTGGGGGTCCAGCCATGGAGAAGAGTTTAGACACTAGGAGAAGATAAGGAACACACCCATTATCAAGAAATCACAATATGATTCTCTTTTTAAAATGTTCCTTAAAACACTAGTGCTTAGGAAATCTATTGGAGGCAGAAGCAGTCAAGGGTAGCTTAGGGTTAGGGTTAGGGTTAGATTGAGGGTTAGGGTATGGCTTAGGGTACGGGTTCGGGGAGGGGTTCGGGTAGGGCGTAGGGTATGGGTTAGGGTTAGGGTTAGGGTTAGTGTTAGGGTTAGGGCTCGGTTTAGGGTACGGGTTAGGATTAGGGTACACGTTAGGGTTAGGGTAGGGGTTAGGGTTAGGGTACGCGTTAGGGTGAGGGTAGTTATTAAACCTATCACACTCTCCAGATAACCCCTTAGCACGTAAAGGGATATTATTTGGGGGTCCAGCCATGGAGAAGTGTTTAGACACGAGGAGAAGATAAGGAACACACCCATTATCAAGAAATCCCATTAGGATTCTCTTTTTAACCTGTTCCTTAAAACACTAGTGCTTAGGAAATCTATTGGAGGCAGAAGCCATCAAGGGTAGCTTAGGGCTAGGGTTAGGGTTAGGGTGAGGGTTAGGGTACGGCTTAGGGTACGGGTTCAGGGAGGGGTTCGTGTAGGGCGTAGGGTATGGGTTAGGGTTAGGGTTAGGGTTAGTGTTAGGTTTAGGGCTCGGTTTAGGGTACGGGTTAGGATTAGGGTACGCGTTAGTGTTAGGGTAGGGGTTAGGGTTAGGGTACGTGATAGGGTGAGGGTAGTTATTAAACCTATCCCACTCTCTAGATACCCCTTAGCATGTAAAGGAATATTATTTGGGGGTCCAGCCATGGAGAAGAGTTTAGACACGAGGAGAAGATAAGGAACACACCCATTATCAAGAAATCACATTAGGATTCTCTTTTTAACCTGTTCCTTAAAACACTAGTGCTTAGGAAATCTATTGGAGGCAGAAGCAGTCAAGGGTAGCTTAGGGTTAGGGTTACGGTTAGGGTGAGCGTTAGGGTACGGCTTAGGGTACGGGTTCGGGGAGGAGTTCGGGTAGGGCGTAGGGTATGGGTTAGGGTTAGGGTTAGGGTTAGTGTTAGGGTTAGGGCTCGGTTTAGGGTACGGGTTAGAATTAGGGTACGCGTTAGGGTTAGGGTAGGGGTTAGGGTTAGGGTACGCGATAGGGTGAGGTTAGTTATTAAACCTATCCCACTCGCTAGATACCCATTAGCACGTAAAGGAATATTATTTGGGGGTCCAGCCATGGAGAAGAGTTTAGACACTAGGAGAAGATAAGGAACACACCCATTATCAAGAAATTACTTTAGGATTCTCTTTTTAACCTGTTCCTTAAAACACTAGTGCTTAGGAAATCTATTGGAGGCAGAAGCAGTCAAGGGTAGCTTAGGGTTAGGGTTAGGGTTAGGGTGAGGGTTAGGGTATGGCTTAGGGTACGGGTTCGGGGAGGGGTTCGGGTAGGGCTTAGGGTATGGGTTAGGGTTAGGGTTAGGGTTAGTGTTAGGGTTAGGGCTCGGTTTAGGGTACGGGTTAGGATTAGGGTACGCGTTAGGCTTAGGGTAGGGGTTAGGGTTAGGGTACGCGATAGGGTGAAGGTAGTTATTAAACCTATCCCACTCTCTAGATACCCCTTAGCACGTAAAGGAATATTATTTGGGGGTCCAGCCATGGAGAAGAGTTTAGACACTAGGAGAAGATAAGGAACACACCCATTATCAAGAAATCACATTAGGATTCTCTTTTTAACCTGTTCCTTAAAACACTAGTGCTTAGGAAATCTATTGGAGGCAGAAGCAGTCAAGGGTAGCTTAGGATTAGGGTTAGGGTTAGGGTTAGGGTGAGGGTTAGGGTACGGCTTAGGGTACGGGTTTGGGGAGGGGTTCGGGTAGGGCGTAGGGTATGGGTTAGGGTTAGGGTTAGGGTTAGTGTTAGGGTTAGGGCTCGGTTTAGGGTACGGGTTAGGATTAGGGTACGCGTTACTGTTAGGGTAGGGGTTAGGGTTAGGGTACGTGATAGGGTGAGGGTAGTTATTAAACCTATCCCACTCTCTAGATACCCCTTAGCATGTAAAGGAATATTATTTGGGGGTCCAGCCATGGAGAAGAGTTTAGACACGAGGAGAAGATAAGGAACACACCCATTATCAAGAAATCACATTAGGATTCTCTTTTTAACCTGTTCCTTAAAAAACTAGTGCTTAGGAAATCTATTGGAGGCAGAAGCAGTCAAGGGTAGCTTAGGGTTAGGGTTAGGGTTAGGGTGAGGGTTAGGGTACGGCATAGGGTACGGGTTTGGGGAGGGGTTCGGGTAGGGCGTAGGGTATGGTTTAGTGTTAAGGTTAGGGCTAGTGTTAGGATTAGGGCTCGTTTTGGGTACGGGTTAGGATTAGGGTACGCGTTAGGGTTAGGGTAGGGGTTAGGGTTAGGGTACGCCTTAGGGTGAGGGTAGTTATTAAACCTATCCCACTCTCTAGATACCCCTTAGCACGTAAAGGAATATTATTTGGGGGTCCAGCCATGGAGAAGAGTTTAAACACTAGGAGAAGATAAGGAACACACCCATTATCAAGAAATCACATTAGGATTCTCTTTTTAACCTGTTCCTTAAAACACTAGTGCTTCGGAAATCTATTGGAGGCAGAAGCAGTCAAGGGTAGCTTAGGGTTAGGGTTACGGTTAGGGTGAGCGTTAGGGTACGGCTTAGGGTACGGGTTCGGGGAGGAGTTCGGGTAGGGCGTAGGGTATGGGTTAGGGTTAGGGTTAGGGTTAGTGTTAGGGTTAGGGCTCGGTTTAGGGTACGGGTTAGAATTAGGGTACGCGTTAGGGTTAGGGTAGGGGTTAGGGTTAGGGTACGCGATAGGGTGAGGTTAGTTATTAAACCTATCCCACTCGCTAGATACCCATTAGCACGTAAAGGAATATTATTTGGGGGTCCAGCCATGGAGAAGAGTTTAGACACTAGGAGAAGATAAGGAACACACCCATTATCAAGAAATCACTTTAGGATTCTCTTTTTAACCTGTTCCTTCAAACACTAGTGCTTAGGAAATCTATTGGAGGCAGAAGCAGTCAAGGGTAGCTTAGGGTTAGGGTTAGGGTTAGGGTGAGGGTTAGGGTATGGCTTAGGGTACGGGTTCGGGGAGGGGTTCGGGTAGGGCGTAGGGTATGGGTTAGGGTTAGGGTTAGGGTTAGTGTTAGGGTTAGGGCTCGGTTTAGGGTACGGGTTAGGATTAGGGTACGCGTTAGGCTTAGGGTAGGGGTTAGGGTTAGGGTACGTGTTAGGGTGAGGGTAGTTATTAAAACTATCCTACTCTCTAGATACCCATTAGCACGTAAAGGAATATTATGTGGGGGTCCAGCCATGGAGAAGAGTTTAGACACGATGAGAAGATAAGGAACACACCCATTATCAAGAAATCACATTAGGATTCTCTTTTTAACCTGTTCCTTAAAACACTAGTGCTTAGGAAATCTATTGGAGGCAGAAGCAGTCAAGGGTAGCTTAGGGTTAGGGTTAGGGTTAGGGTGAGGGTTAGGGTACGGCTTAGGGTACGGGTTCGGGGAGGGGTTCGGGTAGGGCGTAGGGTATGGGTTAGGGTGAGGGTTAGAGTTAGTGTTAGGGTTAGGGCTCGGTTTAGGGTACGGGTTAGGATTAGGGTACGCGTTAGGGTTAGGGTAGGGGTTAGGGTTAGGGTACGCTTTTGGGTGAGGGTAGTTATTAAACCTATCCCACTCTCTAGATACCCCTTAGCACGTAAAGAAATATTATTTGGGGGTCCAGCCATGGAGAAGAGTTTAAACACTAGGAGAAGATAAGGAACACACCCATTATCAAGAAATCACAATATGATTCAATTTTTAAACTGTTCCTTAAAACACTAGTGCTTAGGAAATCTATTGGAGGCAGAAGCAGTCAAGGGTAGCTTAGGGTTAGGGTTAGTGTTAGGGTGAGGGTTAGGGTACGGCTTACGGTAGGGGTTCGGTGAGGGGTTCCGGTAGGGCGTAGGGTATGGGTTAGGGTTAGGGTTAGGGCTAGTGTTAGGGTTAGGGCTCGGTTTAGGGTACGGGTTAGGATTAGGGTACGCGTTAGGGTTAGGGTAGGGGTTAGGGTTAGGGTACGCGTTAGGGTGAGGGTAGTAATTAAACGTATCCGACTCTCTAGATACCCCTTAGCACGTAAAGGAATATTATTTGGGGGTCCAGCCGTGGAGAAGAGTTTAGACACTAGGAGAAGATAAGGAACACACCCATTATCAAGAAATCGCAATAGGATTCTCTTTTTAAACTGTTCCTTAAAACACTAGTGCTTAGGAAATCTATTGGAGGCAGAAGCAGTCAAGGGTAGCTTAGGGTTAGGGTTAGGGTTAGGGTGAGGGTTAGGGTACGGCTTAGGGTACGGTTTCGGGGAGGGGTTCGGGTAGGGCGTACGGTATGGGTTAGGGTGAGGGTTAGGGTTAGTGTTAGGGTTAGGGCTCGGTTTAGGGTACGGGTTAGGATTAGGGTACGCGTTAGGGTTAGGTTAGGGGTTAGGGTTAGGGTACGCTTTTGGGTGAGGGTAGTTATTAAACCTATCCCACTCTGTAGATACCCCTTAGCACGTAAAGGAATATTATTTGGGGGTCCAGCCATGGAGAAGTGTTTAGACACTAGGAGAAGATAAGGAACACACCCATTATCAAGAAATCACAATATGATTCTCTTTTTAAACTGTTCCTTAAAACACTAGTGCTTAGGAAATCTATTGGAGGCAGAAGCAGTCAAGGGTAGCTTAGGGTTAGGGTTAGGGTTAGATTATGGGTTAGGGTATGGCTTAGGGTACGGGTTCGGGGAGGGGTTCGGGTAGGGCGTAGGGTATGGGTTAGGGTTAGGGTTAGGGTTAGTGTTAGGGTTAGGGCTCGGTTTAGGGTACGGGTTAGGATTAGGGTACGCGTTAGGCTTAGGGTAGGGGTTAGGGTTAGGGTACGCGATAGGGTGAAGGTAGTTATTAAACCTATCCCACTCTCTAGATACCCCTTAGCACGTAAAGGAATATGATTTGGGGGTCCAGCCATGGAGAAGAGTTTAGACACTAGGAGAAGATAAGGAACACACCCATTATCAAGAAATCACATTAGGATTCTCTTTTTAACCTGTTCCTTAAAACACTAGTGCTTAGGAAATCTATTGGAGGCAGAAGCAGTCAAGGGTAGCTTAGGGTTAGGGTTAGGGTTAGGGTGAGGGTTAGGGTATGGCTTAGGGTACGGGTTCGGGGAGGGGTTCGGGTAGGGCTTAGGGTATGGGTTAGTGTTAGGGTTAGGGTTAGTGTTAGGGTTAGGGCTCGGTTTAGGGTACGGGTTAGGATTAGGGTACGCGTTAGGCTTAGGGTAGGGGTTAGGGTTAGGGTACGCGATAGGGTGAAGGTAGTTATTAAACCTATCCCACTCTCTAGATACCCCTTAGCACGTAAAGGAATATTATTTGGGGGTCCAGCCATGGAGAAGAGTTTAGACACTAGGAGAAGATAAGGAACACACCCATTATCAAGAAATCACATTAGGATTCTCTTTTTAACCTGTTCCTTAAAACACTAGTGCTTAGGAAATCTATTGGAGGCAGAAGCAGTCAAGGGTAGCTTAGGATTAGGGTTAGGGTTAGGGTTAGGGTGAGGGTTAGGGTACGGCTTAGGGTACGGGTTTGGGGAGGGGTTCGGGTAGGGCGTAGGGTATGGTTTAGGGTTAAGGTTAGGGCTAGTGTTAGGATTAGGGCTCGTTTTGGGTACGGGTTAGGATTAGGGTACGCGTTAGGGTTAGGGTAGGGGTTAGGGTTAGGGTACGCCTTAGGGTGAGGGTAGTTATTAAACCTATCCCACTCTCTAGATAACCCTTAGCACGTAAAGGAATATTATTTGGGGGTCCAGCCATGGAGAAGAGTTTAGACACGATGAGAAGATAAGGAACACACCCATTATCAAGAAATCACATTAGGATTCTCTTTTTAACCTGTTCCTTAAAACACTAGTGCTTAGGAAATCTATTGGAGGCAGAAGCAGTCAAGGGTAGCTTAGGGTTAGGGTTAGGGTTAGGGTGAGGGTTAGGGTACGGCTCAGGGTACGGGTTCGGGGAGGGGTTCGGGTAGGGCGTAGGGTATGGGTTAGGGTGAGGGTTAGGGTTAGTGTTAGGGTTAGGGCTCGGTTTAGGGTACGGGTTAGGATTAGGGTACGCGTTAGGGTTAGGGTAGGGGTTAGGGTTAGGGTACGCTTTTGGTTGAGGGTAGTTATTAAACCTTTCCCACTCTCTAGATACCCCTTAGCACGTAAAGGAATATTATTTGGGGGTCCAGCCATGGAGAAGTGTTTAGACACTAGGAGAAGATAAGGAACACACCCATTATCAAGAAATCACATTAGGATTCTCTTTTTAACCTGTTCCTTAAAACACTAGTGCTTAGGAAATCTATTGGAGGCAGAAGCAGTCAAGGGTAGCTTAGGGTTATTGTTAGGGTTAGGGTGAGGGTTAGGGTACGGCTTAGGGTACGGGTTCGGGGAGGGGTTCGGGTAGGGCGTAGGGTATGGGTTACGGTTAGGGTTAGGGTTAGTGTTAGGGTTAGGGCTCGGTTTAGGGTACGGGTTAGGATTAGTGTAGGGGTTAGGGTTAGGGTACGCTTTAGGGTGAGGGTAGTTATTAAACCTATCCCACTCTCTAGATACCCCTTAGCACGTAAAGGAATATTATTTGGGGGTCCAGCCATGGAGAAGAGTTTAAACACTAGGAGAAGATAAGGAACACACCCATTATCAAGAAATCACAATATGATTCAATTTTTAAACTGTTCCTTAAAACACTAGTGCTTAGGAAATCTATTGGAGGCAGAAGCAGTCAAGGGTAGCTTAGGGTTAGGGTTAGGGTTAGGGTGAGGGTTAGGGTACGGCTTACGGTATGGGTTCGGGGAGGGGTTCCGGTAGGGCGTAGGGTATGGGTTAGGGTTAGGGTTAGGGCTAGTGTTAGGGTTAGGGCTCGGTTTAGGGTACGGGTTAGGATTAGGTTACGCGTTAGGGTTAGGGTAGGGGTTAGGGTTAGGGTACGCGTTAGGGTGAGGGTAGTAATTAAACGTATCCCACTCTCTAGATACCCCTTAGCACGTAAAGGAATATTATTTGGGGGTCCAGCCGTGGAGAAGAGTTTAGACACTAGGAGAAGATAAGGAACACACCCATTATCAAGAAATCGCAATAGGATTCTCTTTTTAAACTGTTCCTTAAAACACTAGTGCTTAGGAAATCTATTGGAGGCAGAAGCAGTCAAGGGTAGCTTAGGGTTAGGGTTAGGGTTAGGGTGAGGGTTAGGGTACGGCTTAGGGTACGGGTTCGGGGAGGGGTTCGGGTAGGGCGTAGGGTATGGTTTAGGGTTAGGGTTAGGGTTAGTGTTAGGGTTAGGGCTCGGTTTAGGGTACGGGTTAGGATTAGGGTACGCGTTAGTGTTAGGGTAGGGGTTAGGGTTAGGGTACGTGATAGGGTGAGGTTAGTTATTAAACCTATCCCACTCTCTAGATACCCCTTAGCATGTAAAGGAATATTATTTGAGGGTCCAGCCATGGAGAAGAGTTTAGATACGAGGAGAAGATAAGGAACACACCCATTATCAAGAAATCACATTAGGATTCTCTTTTTAACCTGTTCCTTAAAACACTAGTGCTTAGGAAATCTATTGGAGGCAGAAGCAGTCAAGGGTAGCTTAGGGTTAGGGTTAGGGTTAGGGTGAGGGTTAGGGTACGGCTTAGGGTACGGGTTCGGGGAGGAGTTCGGGTAGGGCGTAGGGTATGGGTTAGGGTGAGGGTTAGCTTTAGTGTTAGGGTTAGGGCTCGGTTTAGGGTACGGGTTAGGATTTGGGTATGCGTTAGGGTTAGGGTAGGGGTTAGGGTTAGGGTACGCTTTTGGGTGAGGGTAGTTATTAAACCTATCCCACTCTGTAGATACCCCTTAGCACGTAAAGGAATATTATTTGGGGGTCCAGCCATGGAGAAGAGTTTAGACACTAGGAGAAGATAAGGAACACACCCATTATCAAGAAATCACAATATGATTCTCTTTTTAAAATGTTCCTTAAAACACTAGTGCTTAGGAAATCTATTGGAGGCAGAAGCAGTAAAGGGTAGCTTAGGGTTAGGGTTAGGGTTAGATTGAGGGTTAGGGTATGGCTTAGGGTACGGGTTCGGGGAGGGGTTCGGGTAGGGCGTAGGGTATGGGTTAGGGTTAGGGTTAGGGTTAGTGTTAGGGTTAGGGCTCGGTTTAGGGTACGGGTTAGGATTAGGGTACACGTTAGGGTTAGGGTAGGGATTAGGGTTAGGGTACGCGTTAGGGTGAGGGTAGTTATTAAACCTATCACACTCTCCAGATAACCCCTTAGCACGTAAAGGGATATTATTTGGGGGTCCAGCCATGGAGAAGAGTTTAGACACGAGGAGAAGATAAGGAACACACCCATTATCAAGAAATCCCATTAGGATTCTCTTTTTAACCTGTTCCTTAAAACACTAGTGCTTAGGAAATCTATTGGAGGCAGAAGCCATCAAGGGTAGCTTAGGGCTAGGGTTAGGGTTAGGGTGAGGGTTAGGGTACGGCTTAGGGTACGGGTTCAGGGAGGGGTTCGTGTAGGGCGTAGGGTATGGGTTAGGGTTAGGGTTAGGGTTAGTGTTAGGTTTAGGGCTCGGTTTAGGGTACGGGTTAGGATTAGGGTACGCGTTAGTGTTAGGGTAGGGGTTAGGGTTAGGGTACGTGATAGGGTGAGGGTAGTTATTAAACCTATCCCACTCTCTAGATACCCCTTAGCATGTAAAGGAATATTATTTGGGGGTCCAGCCATGGAGAAGAGTTTAGACACGAGGAGAAGATAAGGAACACACCCATTATCAAGAAATCACATTAGGATTCTCTTTTTAACCTGTTACTTAAAACAATAGTGCTTAGGAAATCTATTGGAGGCAGAAGCAGTCAAGGGTAGCTTAGGGTTAGGGTTACGGTTAGGGTGAGCGTTAGGGTACGGCTTAGGGTACGGGTTCGGGGAGGAGTTCTGGTAGGGCGTAGGGTATGGGTTAGGGTTAGGGTTAGGGTTAGTGTTAGGGTTAGGGCTCGGTTTAGGGTACGGGTTAGAATTAGGGTACGCGTTAGGGTTAGGGTAGGGGTTAGGGTTAGGGTACGCGATAGGGTGAGGTTAGTTATTAAACCTATCCCACTCGCTAGATACCCATTAGCACGTAAAGGAATATTATTTGGGGGTCCAGCCATGGAGAAGAGTTTAGACACTAGGAGAAGATAAGGAACACACCCATTATCAAGAAATTACTTTAGGATTCTCTTTTTAACCTGTTCCTTAAAACACTAGTGCTTAGGAAATCTATTGGAGGCAGAAGCAGTCAAGGGTAGCTTAGGGTTAGGGTTAGGGTTAGGGTGAGGGTTAGGGTATGGCTTAGGGTACGGGTTCGGGGAGGGGTTCGGGTAGGGCTTAGGGTATGGGTTAGGGTTAGGGTTAGGGTTAGTGTTAGGGTTAGGGCTCGGTTTAGGGTACGGGTTAGGATTAGGGTACGCGTTAGGCTTAGGGTAGGGGTTAGGGTTAGGGTACGCGATAGGGTGAAGGTAGTTATTAAACCTATCCCACTCTCTAGATACCCCTTAGCACGTAAAGGAATATTATTTGGGGGTCCAGCCATGGAGAAGAGTTTAGACACTAGGAGAAGATAAGGAACACACCCATTATCAAGAAATCACATTAGGATTCTCTTTTTAACCTGTTCCTTAAAACACTAGTGCTTAGGAAATCTATTGGAGGCAGAAGCAGTCAAGGGTAGCTTAGGATTAGGGTTAGGGTTAGGGTTAGGGTGAGGGTTAGGGTACGGCTTAGGGTACGGGTTTGGGGAGGGGTTCGGGTAGGGCGTAGGGTATGGGTTAGGGTTAGGGTTAGGGTTAGTGTTAGGGTTAGGGCTCGGTTTAGGGTACGGGTTAGGATTAGGGTACGCGTTAGTGTTAGGGTAGGGGTTAGGGTTAGGGTACGTGATAGGGTGAGGGTAGTTATTAAACCTATCCCACTCTCTAGATACCCCTTAGCATGTAAAGGAATATTATTTGGGGGTCCAGCCATGGAGAAGAGTTTAGACACGAGGAGAAGATAAGGAACACACCCATTATCAAGAAATCACATTAGGATTCTCTTTTTAACCTGTTCCTTAAAAAACTAGTGCTTAGGAAATCTATTGGAGGCAGAAGCAGTCAAGGGTAGCTTAGGGTTAGGGTTAGGGTTAGGGTGAGGGTTAGGGTACGGCATAGGGTACGGGTTTGGGGAGGGGTTCGGGTAGGGCGTAGGGTATGGTTTAGTGTTAAGGTTAGGGCTAGTGTTAGGATTAGGGCTCGTTTTGGGTACGGGTTAGGATTAGGGTACGCGTTAGGGTTAGGGTAGGGGTTAGGGTTAGGGTACGCCTTAGGGTGAGGGTAGTTATTAAACCTATCCCACTCTCTAGATACCCCTTAGCACGTAAAGGAATATTATTTGGGGGTCCAGCCATGGAGAAGAGTTTAAACACTAGGAGAAGATAAGGAACACACCCATTATCAAGAAATCACATTAGGATTCTCTTTTTAACCTGTTCCTTAAAACACTAGTGCTTTGGAAATCTATTGGAGGCAGAAGCAGTCAAGGGTAGCTTAGGGTTAGGGTTACGGTTAGGGTGAGCGTTAGGGTACGGCTTAGGGTACGGGTTCGGGGAGGAGTTCGGGTAGGGCGTAGGGTATGGGTTAGTGTTAGGGTTAGGGTTAGTGTTAGGGTTAGGGCTCGGTTTAGGGTACGGGTTAGAATTAGGGTACGCGTTAGGGTTAGGGTAGGGGTTAGGGTTAGGGTACGCGATAGGGTGAGGTTAGTTATTAAACCTATCCCACTCGCTAGATACCCATTAGCACGTAAAGGTATATTATTTGGGGGTCCAGCCATGGAGAAGAGTTTAGACACTAGGAGAAGATAAGGAACACACCCATTATCAAGAAATCACTTTAGGATTCTCTTTTTAACCTGTTCCTTCAAACACTAGTGCTTAGGAAATCTATTGGAGGCAGAAGCAGTCAAGGGTAGCTTAGGGTTAGGGTTAGGGTTAGGGTGAGGGTTAGGGTATGGCTTAGGGTACGGGTTCGGGGAGGGGTTCGGGTAGGGCGTAGGGTATGGGTTAGGGTTAGGGTTAGGGTTAGTGTTAGGGTTAGGGCTCGGTTTAGGGTACGGGTTAGGATTAGGGTACGCGTTAGGCTTAGGGTAGGGGTTAGGGTTAGGGTACGTGTTAGGGTGAGGGTAGTTATTAAAACTATCCTACTCTCTAGATACCCATTAGCACGTAAAGGAATATTATTTGGGGGTCCAGCCATGGAGAAGAGTTTAGACACGATGAGAAGATAAGGAACACACCCATTATCAAGAAATCACATTAGGATTCTCTTTTTAACCTGTTCCTTAAAACACTAGTGCTTAGGAAATCTATTGGAGGCAGAAGCAGTCAAGGGTAGCTTAGGGTTAGGGTTAGGGTTAGGGTGAGGTTTAGGGTACGGCTTAGGGTACGGGTTCGGGGAGGGGTTCGGGTAGGGCGTAGGGTATGGGTTAGGGTGAGGGTTAGAGTTAGTGTTAGGGTTAGGGCTCGGTTTAGGGTACGGGTTAGGATTAGGGTACGCGTTAGGGTTAGGGTAGGGGTTAGGGTTAGGGTACGCTTTTGGGTGAGGGTAGTTATTAAACCTATCCCACTCTCTAGATACCCCTTAGCACGTAAAGAAATATTATTTGGGGGTCCAGCCATGGAGAAGAGTTTAAACACTAGGAGAAGATAAGGAACACACCCATTATCAAGAAATCACAATATGATTCAATTTTTAAACTGTTCCTTAAAACACTAGTGCTTAGGAAATCTATTGGAGGCAGAAGCAGTCAAGGGTAGCTTAGGGTTAGGGTTAGTGTTAGGGTGAGGGTTAGGGTACGGCTTACGGTAGGGGTTCGGTGAGGGGTTCCGGTAGGGCGTAGGGTATGGGTTAGGGTTAGGGTTAGGGCTAGTGTTAGGGTTAGGGCTCGGTTTAGGGTACGGGTTAGGATTAGGGTACGCGTTAGGGTTAGGGTAGGGGTTAGGGTTAGGGTACGCGTTAGGGTGAGGGTAGTAATTAAACGTATCCGACTCTCTAGATACCCCTTAGCACGTAAAGGAATATTATTTGGGGGTCCAGCCGTGGAGAAGAGTTTAGACACTAGGAGAAGATAAGGAACACACCCATTATCAAGAAATCGCAATAGGATTCTCTTTTTAAACTGTTCCTTAAAACACTAGTGCTTAGGAAATCTATTGGAGGCAGAAGCAGTCAAGGGTAGCTTAGGGTTAGGGTTAGGGTTAGGGTGAGGGTTAGGGTACGGCTTAGGGTACGGTTTCGGGGAGGGGTTCGGGTAGGGCGTACGGTATGGGTTAGGGTGAGGGTTAGGGTTAGTGTTAGGGTTAGGGCTCGGTTTAGGGTACGGGTTAGGATTAGGGTACGCGTTAGGCTTAGGGTAGGGGTTAGGGTTAGGGTACGCGATAGGGTGAAGGTAGTTATTAAACTTATCCCACTCTCTAGATACCCCTTAGCACGTAAAGGAATATTATTTGGGGGTCCAGCCATGGAGAAGAGTTTAGACACTAGGAGAAGATAAGGAACACACCCATTATCAAGAAATCACATTAGGATTCTCTTTTTAACCTGTTCCTTAAAATACTAGTGCTTAGGAAATCTATTGGAGGCAGAAGCAGTCAAGGGTAGCTTAGGATTAGGGTTAGGGTTAGGGTTAGGGTGAGGGTTAGGGTACGGCTTAGGGTACGGGTTTGGGGAGGGGTTCGGGTAGGGCGTAGGGTATGGGTTAGGGTTAGGGTTAGGGTTAGTGTTAGGGTTAGGGCTCGGTTTAGGGTACGGGTTAGGATTAGGGTACGCGTTAGTGTTAGGGTAGGGGTTAGGGTTAGGGTACGTGATAGGGTGAGGGTAGTTATTAAACCTATCCCACTCTCTAGATACCCCTTAGCATGTAAAGGAATATTATTTGGGGGTCCAGCCATGGAGAAGAGTTTAGACACGAGGAGAAGATAAGGAACACACCCATTATCAAGAAATCACATTAGGATTCTCTTTTTAACCTGTTCCTTAAAAAACTAGTGCTTAGGAAATCTATTGGAGGCAGAAGCAGTCAAGGGTAGCTTAGGGTTAGGGTTAGGGTTAGGGTGAGGGTTAGGGTACGGCATAGGGTACGGGTTTGGGGAGGGGTTTGGGTAGGGCGTAGGGTATGGTTTAGTGTTAAGGTTAGGGCTAGTGTTAGGATTAGGGCTCGTTTTGGGTACGGGTTAGGATTAGGGTACGCGTTAGGGTTAGGGTAGGGGTTAGGGTTAGGGTACGCCTTAGGGTGAGGGTAGTTATTAAACCTATCCCACTCTCTAGATACCCCTTAGCACGTAAAGGAATATTATTTGGGGGTCCAGCCATGGAGAAGAGTTTAAACACTAGGAGAAGATAAGGAACACACCCATTATCAAGAAATCACATTAGGATTCTCTTTTTAACCTGTTCCTTAAAACACTAGTGCTTCGGAAATCTATTGGAGGCAGAAGCAGTCAAGGGTAGCTTAGGGTTAGGGTTACGGTTAGGGTGAGCGTTAGGGTACGGCTTAGGGTACGGGTTCGGGGAGGAGTTCGGGTAGGGCGTAGGGTATGGGTTAGGGTTAGGGTTAGGGTTAGTGTTAGGGTTAGGGCTCGGTTTAGGGTACGGGTTAGAATTAGGGTACGCGTTAGGGTTAGGGTAGGGGTTAGGGTTAGGGTACGCGATAGGGTGAGGTTAGTTATTAAACCTATCCCACTCGCTAGATACCCATTAGCACGTAAAGGAATATTATTTGGGGGTCCAGCCATGGAGAAGAGTTTAGACACTAGGAGAAGATAAGGAACACACCCATTATCAAGAAATCACTTTAGGATTCTCTTTTTAACCTGTTCCTTCAAACACTAGTGCTTAGGAAATCTATTGGAGGCAGAAGCAGTCAAGGGTAGCTTAGGGTTAGGGTTAGGGTTAGGGTGAGGGTTAGGGTATGGCTTAGGGTACGGGTTCGGGGAGGGGTTCGGGTAGGGCGTAGGGTATGGGTTAGGGTTAGGGTTAGGGTTAGTGTTAGGGTTAGGGCTCGGTTTAGGGTACAGGTTAGGATTAGGGTACGCGTTAGGCTTAGGGTAGGGGTTAGGGTTAGGGTACGCGTTAGGGTGAGGGTAGTTATTAAAACTATCCCACTCTCTAGATACCCCTTAGCACGTAAAGAAATATTATTTGGGGGTCCAGCCATGGAGAAGAGTTTAAACACTAGGAGAAGATAAGGAACACACCCATTATCAAGAAATCACAATATGATTCAATTTTTAAACTGTTCCTTAAAACACTAGTGCTTAGGAAATCTATTGGAGGCAGAAGCAGTCAAGGGTAGCTTAGGGTTAGGGTTAGTGTTAGGGTGAGGGTTAGGGTACGGCTTACGGTAGGGGTTCGGTGAGGGGTTCCGGTAGGGCGTAGGGTATGGGTTAGGGTTAGGGTTAGGGCTAGTGTTAGGGTTAGGGCTCGGTTTAGGGTACGGGTTAGGATTAGGGTACGCGTTAGGGTTAGGGTAGGGGTTAGGGTTAGGGTACGCGTTAGGGTGAGGGTAGTAATTAAACGTATCCGACTCTCTAGATACCCCTTAGCACGTAAAGGAATATTATTTGGGGGTCCAGCCGTGGAGAAGAGTTTAAACACTAGGAGAAGATAAGGAACACACCCATTATCAAGAAATCACATTAGGATTCTCTTTTTAACCTGTTCCTTAAAACACTAGTGCTTCGGAAATCTATTGGAGGCAGAAGCAGTCAAGGGTAGCTTAGGGTTAGGGTTACGGTTAGGGTGAGCGTTAGGGTACGGCTTAGGGTACGGGTTCGGGGAGGAGTTCGGGTAGGGCGTAGGGTATGGGTTAGGGTTAGGGTTAGGGTTAGTGTTAGGGTTAGGGCTCGGTTTAGGGTACGGGTTAGAATTAGGGTACGCGTTAGGGTTAGGGTAGGGGTTAGGGTTAGGGTACGCGATAGGGTGAGGTTAGTTATTAAACCTATCCCACTCGCTAGATACCCATTAGCACGTAAAGGAATATTATTTGGGGGTCCAGCCATGGAGAAGAGTTTAGACACTAGGAGAAGATAAGGAACACACCCATTATCAAGAAATCACTTTAGGATTCTCTTTTTAACCTGTTCCTTCAAACACTAGTGCTTAGGAAATCTATTGGAGGCAGAAGCAGTCAAGGGTAGCTTAGGGTTAGGGTTAGGGTTAGGGTGAGGGTTAGGGTACGGCATAGGGTACGGGTTTGGGGAGGGGTTTGGGTAGGGCGTAGGGTATGGTTTAGTGTTAAGGTTAGGGCTAGTGTTAGGATTAGGGCTCGTTTTGGGTACGGGTTAGGATTAGGGTACGCGTTAGGGTTAGGTTAGGGGTTAGGGTTAGGGTACGCTTTTGGGTGAGGGTAGTTATTAAACCTATCCCACTCTGTAGATACCCCTTAGCACGTAAAGGAATATTATTTGGGGGTCCAGCCATGGAGAAGTGTTTAGACACTAGGAGAAGATAAGGAACACCCCCATTATCAAGAAATCACAATATGATTCTCTTTTTAAACTGTTCCTTAAAACACTAGTGCTTAGGAAATCTATTGGAGGCAGAAGCAGTCAAGGGTAGCTTAGGGTTAGGGTTAGGGTTAGATTATGGGTTAGGGTATGGCTTAGGGTACGGGTTCGGGGAGGGGTTCGGGTAGGGCGTAGGGTATGGGTTAGGGTTAGGGTTAGGGTTAGTGTTAGGGTTAGGGCTCGGTTTAGGGTACGGGTTAGGATTAGGGTACGCGTTAGGGTTAGGGTAGGGGTTAGGGTTAGGGTACGCGATAGGGTGAGGTTAGTTATTAAACCTATCCCACTCCCTAGATACCCCTTAGCAGGTAAAGGAATATTATTTGGGGGTCCAGCCATGGAGAAGAGTTTAGACACTAGGAGAAGATAAGGAACACACCGATTATCAAGAAATCACTTTAGGATTCACTTTTTAAGCTCTTCCTTAAAACACTAGTGCTTACGAATCTATTGGAGGCAGAAGCAGTCAAGGGTAGCTTAGGGTTAGGGTTAGGGTTAGGGTTAGGGTGAGGGTTAGGGTACGGCTTAGGGTACGGGTTTGGGGATGGGTTCGGGTAGGGCGTAGGGTATGGGTTAGGGTTAGGGTTAGTGTTAGTGTTAGGGTTAGGGCTCGGTTTAGGGTACGGGTTAGGATTAGTGTAGGGGTTAGGGTTAGGGTACGCTTTAGGGTGAGGGTAGTTATTAAACCTATCCCACTCTCTAGATACCCCTTAGCACGTAAAGGAATATTATTTGGGGGTCCAGCCCTGGAGAAGAGTTTAGACACGAGGAGAAGACAAGGAACACACCCATTATCAAGAAATCACATTAGGATTCTCTTTTTAACCTGTTCCTTAAAACACTAGTGCTTAGGAAATCTATTGGAGGCAGAAGCAGTCAAGGGTAGCTTAGGGTTAGGGTTAGGGTTAGGGTGAGGGTTAGGGTATGGCTTAGGGTACGGGTTCGGGGAGGGGTTCGTGTAGGGCGTAGGGTATGGTTTAGGGTTAGGGTTAGGGTTAGTGTTAGGGTTAGGGCTCGGTTTAGGGTACGGGTTAGGATTAGGGTTCGCGTTAGTGTTAGGGTAGGGGTTAGGGTTAGGGTACGTGATAGGGTGAGGTTAGTTATTAAACCTATCCCACTCTCTAGATACCCCTTAGCATGTAAAGGAATATTATTTGAGGGTCCAGCCATGGAGAAGAGTTTAGACACGAGGAGAAGATAAGGAACACACCCATTATCAAGAAATCACATTAGGATTCTCTTTTTAACCTGTTCCTTAAAACACTAGTGCTTAGGAAATCTATTGGAGGCAGAAGCAGTCAAGGGTAGCTTAGGGTTAGGGTTAGGGTTAGCGTGAGGATTAGGGTACGGCTTAGGGTACGGGTTGGGTGAGGGGTTCGGGTAGGGCGTAGGGTATGGGTTAGGGTGAGGGTTAGGGTTAGTGTTAGGGTTAGGGCTCGGTTTAGGGTACGGGTTAGGATTAGTGTAGGGGTTAGGGTTAGGGTACGCTTTAGGGTGAGGGTAGTTATTAAACCTATCCCACTCTCTAGATACCCCTTAGCACGTAAAGGAATATTATTTGGGGGTCCAGCCATGGAGAAGAGTTTAAACACTAGGAGAAGATAAGGAACACACCCATTATCAAGAAATCACAATATGATTCAATTTTTAAACTGTTCCTTAAAACACTAGTGCTTAGGAAATCTATTGGAGGCAGAAGCAGTCAAGGGTAGCTTAGGGTTAGGGTTAGGGTTAGGGTGAGGGTTAGGGTACGGCTTACGGTATGGGTTCGGGGAGGGGTTCCGGTAGGGCGTAGGGTATGGGTTAGGGTTAGGGTTAGGGCTAGTGTTAGGGTTAGGACTCGGTTTAGGGTACGGGTTAGGATTAGGGTACGCGTTAGGGTTAGGGTAGGGGTTAGGGTTAGGTTACGCGTTAGGGTGAGGGTAGTAATTAAACCTATCCCACTCTCTAGATACCCCTTAGCACGTAAAGGAATATTATTTGGGGGTCCATCCGTGGAGAAGAGTTTAGACACTAGGAGAAGATAAGGAACACACCCATTATCACGAAATCACATTAGGATTCTCTTTTTAACCTGTTCCTTAAAACACTAGTGCTTAGGAAATCTATTGGAGGCAGAAGCAGTCAAGGGTAGCTTAGGGTTAGGGTTAGGGTTAGGGTGAGGGTTAGGGTATGGCTTAGGGTACGGGTTCGGGGAGGGGTTCGTGTAGGGCGTAGGGTATGGGTTAGGGTTAGGGTTAGGGTTAGTGTTAGGGTTAAGGCTCGGTTTAGGGTACGGTTTAGGATTAGGGTACGCGTTAGGGTTAGGGTAGGGGTTATGGTTAGGGTACGCGTTAGGCTAAGGGTAGTTATTAAACCTATCACACTCTCTAGATAACCCTTAGCACGTAAAGGAATATTATTTGGCGGTCCAGCCATGGACAAGAGTTTAGACACGAGGAGAAGATAAGGAACACACCCATTATCAAGAAATCACATTAGGATTCTCTTTTTAACCTGTTCCTTAAAACCCTAGTGCTTAGGAAATCTATTGGAGGCAGAAGCAGTCAAGGGTAGCTTAGGGTTAGGGTTAGGGTTAGGGTGAGGGTTAGGGTATGGCTTAGGGTACGGGTTCAGGGAGGGGTTCGGGTAGGGCGTAGGGTATGGATTAGGGTTAGGGTTAGGGTTAGTGTTAGGTTTAGGGCTCGGTTTAGGGTACGGGTTAGGATTAGGGTACGTGTTAGTGTTAGGGTAGGGGTTAGGGTTAGGGTACGCGATAGGGTGAGGGTAGTTATTAAACCTATCCCACTCTCTAGATACCCCTTAGCACGTAAAGGAATATTATTTGGGGGTCCAGCCATGGAGAAGAGTTTAGACACTAGGAGAAGATAAGGAACACACCCATTATCAAGAAATCACATTAGGATTCTCTTTTTAACCTGTTCCTTAAAACACTAGGGCTTAGGAAATCTATTGGAGGCAGAAGCAGTCAAGGGTAGCTTAGGGTTATGGTTAGGGTTAGCGTGAGGTTTAGGGTACGGCTTAGGGTACGGGTTGGGGGAGGGGTTCGGGTAGGGCGTAGGGTATGTGTTAGGGTGAGGGTTAGGGTTAGTGTTAGGGTTAGGGCTCGGTTTAGGGTACGGGTTAGGATTTGGGTTCGCGTTAGTGTTAGGGTAGGGGTTAGGGTTAGGGTACGTGATAGGGTGAGGTTAGTTATTAAACCTATCCCACTCTCTAGATACCCCTTAGCATGTAAAGGAATATTATTTGAGGGTCCAGCCATGGAGAAGAGTTTAGACACGAGGAGAAGATAAGGAACACACCCATTATCAAGAAATCACATTAGGATTCTCTTTTTAACCTGTTCCTTAAAACACTAGTGCTTAGGAAATCTATTGGAGGCAGAAGCAGTCAAGGGTAGCTTAGGGTTAGGGTTAGGGTTAGCGTGAGGATTAGGGTACGGCTTAGGGTACGGGTTGGGTGAGGGGTTCGGGTAGGGCGTAGGGTATGGGTTAGGGTGAGGGTTAGGGTTAGTGTTAGGGTTAGGGCTCGGTTTAGGGTATGGGTTAGGATTAGTGTAGGGGTTAGGGTTAGGGTACGCTTTAGGGTGAGGGTAGTTATTAAACCTATCCCACTCTCTAGATACCCCTTAGCACGTAAAGGAATATTATTTGGGGGTCCAGCCATGGAGAAGAGTTTAAACACTAGGAGAAGATAAGGAACACACCCATTATCAAGAAATCACAATATGATTCAATTTTTAAACTGTTCCTTAAAACACTAGTGCTTAGGAAATCTATTGGAGGCAGAAGCAGTCAAGGGTAGCTTAGGGTTAGGGTTAGGGTTAGGGTGAGGGTTAGGGTACGGCTTACGGTATGGGTTCGGGGAGGGGTTCTGGTAGGGCGTAGGGTATGGGTTAGGGTTAGGGTTAGGGCTAGTGTTAGGGTTAGGACTCGGTTTAGGGTACGGGTTAGGATTAGGGTACGCGTTAGGGTTAGGGTAGGGGTTAGGGTTAGGTTACGCGTTAGGGTGAGGGTAGTAATTAAACCTATCCCACTCTCTAGATACCCCTTAGCACGTAAAGGAATATTATTTGGGGGTCCATCCGTGGAGAAGAGTTTAGACACTAGGAGAAGATAAGGAACACACCCATTATCACGAAATCACATTAGGATTCACTTTTTAACCTGTTCCTTAAAACACTAGTGCTTAGGAAATCTATTGGAGGCAGAAGCAGTCAAGGGTAGCTTAGGGTTAGGGTTAGGGTTAGGGTGAGGGTTAGGGTATGGCTTAGGGTACGGGTTCGGGGAGGGGTTCGTGTAGGGCGTAGGGTATGGGTTAGGGTTAGGGTTAGGGTTAGTGTTAGGGTTAGGGCTCGGTTTAGGGTACGGGTTAGGATTAGGGTACGCGTTAGGGTTAGGGTAGGGGTTAGGGTTAGGGTACGCGTTAGGCTAAGGGTAGTTATTAAACCTATCACACTCTCTAGATAACCCTTAGCACGTAAAGGAATATTATTTGGCGGTCCAGCCATGGACAAGAGTTTAGACACGAGGAGAAGATAAGGAACACACCCATTATCAAGAAATCACATTAGGATTCTCTTTTTATCCTGTTCCTTAAAACCCTAGTGCTTAGGAAATCTATTGGAGGCAGAAGCAGTCAAGGGTAGCTTAGGGTTAGGGTTAGGGTTAGGGTGAGGGTTAGGGTATGGCTTAGGGTACGGGTTCGGGGAGGGGTTCGGGTAGGGCGTAGGGTATGGATTAGGGTTAGGGTTAGGGTTAGTGTTAGGTTTAGGGCTCGGTTTAGGGTACGGGTTAGGATTAGGGTACGTGTTAGTGTTAGGGTAGGGGTTAGGGTTAGGGTACGCGATAGGGTGAGGGTAGTTATTAAACCTATCCCACTCTCTAGATACCCCTTAGCACGTAAAGGAATATTATTTGGGGGTCCAGCCATGGAGAAGAGTTTAGACACTAGGAGAAGATAAGGAACACACCCATTATCAAGAAATCACATTAGGATTCTCTTTTTAACCTGTTCCTTAAAACACTAGTGCTTAGGAAATCTATTGGAGGCAGAAGCAGTCAAGGGTAGCTTAGGATTAGGGTTAGGGTTAGGGTTAGGGTGAGGGTTAGGGTACGGCTTAGGGTACGGGTTTGGGGAGGGGTTCGGGTAGGGCGTAGGGTATGGGTTAGGGTTAGGGTTAGGGTTAGTGTTAGGGTTAGGGCTCGGTTTAGGGTACGGGTTAGGATTAGGGTACGCGTTAGTGTTAGGGTAGGGGTTAGGGTTAGGGTACGTGATAGGGTGAGGGTAGTTATTAAACCTATCCCACTCTCTAGATACCCCTTAGCATGTAAAGGAATATTATTTGGGGGTCCAGCCATGGAGAAGAGTTTAGACACGAGGAGAAGATAAGGAACACACCCATTATCAAGAAATCACATTAGGATTCTCTTTTTAACCTGTTCCTTAAAAAACTAGTGCTTAGGAAATCTATTGGAGGCAGAAGCAGTCAAGGGTAGCTTAGGGTTAGGGTTAGGGTTAGGGTGAGGGTTAGGGTACGGCATAGGGTACGGGTTTGGGGAGGGGTTCGGGTAGGGCGTAGGGTATGGTTTAGTGTTAAGGTTAGGGCTAGTGTTAGGATTAGGGCTCGTTTTGGGTACGGGTTAGGATTAGGGTACGCGTTAGGGTTAGGGTAGGGGTTAGGGTTAGGGTACGCCTTAGGGTGAGGGTAGTTATTAAACCTATCCCACTCTCTAGATACCCCTTAGCACGTAAAGGAATATTATTTGGGGGTCCAGCCATGGAGAAGAGTTTAAACACTAGGAGAAGATAAGGAACACACCCATTATCAAGAAATCACATTAGGATTCTCTTTTTAACCTGTTCCTTAAAACACTAGTGCTTCGGAAATCTATTGGAGGCAGAAGCAGTCAAGGGTAGCTTAGGGTTAGGGTTACGGTTAGGGTGAGCGTTAGGGTACGGCTTAGGGTTCGGGTTCGGGGAGTAGTTCGGGTAGGGCGTAGGGTATGGGTTAGGGTTAGGGTTAGGGTTAGTGTTAGGGTTAGGGCTCGGTTTAGGGTACGGGTTAGAATTAGGGTACGCGTTAGGGTTAGGGTAGGGATTAGGGTTAGGGTACGCGATAGGGTGAGGTTAGTTATTAAACCTATCCCACTCGCTAGATACCCATTAGCACGTAAAGGAATATTATTTGGGGGTCCAGCCATGGAGAAGAATTTAGACACTAGGAGAAGATAAGGAACACACCCATTATCAAGAAATCACTTTAGGATTCTCTTTTTAACCTGTTCCTTCAAACACTAGTGCTTAGGAAATCTATTGGAGGCAGAAGCAGTCAAGGGTAGCTTAGGGTTAGGGTTAGGGTTAGGGTGAGGGTTAGGGTATGGCTTAGGGTACGGGTTCGGGGAGGGGTTCGGGTAGGGCGTAGGGTATGGGTTAGGGTTAGGGTTAGGGTTAGTGTTAGGGTTAGGGCTCGGTTTAGGGTACGGGTTAGGATTAGGGTACGCGTTAGGCTTAGGGTAGGGGTTAGGGTTAGGGTACGTGTTAGGGTGAGGGTAGTTATTAAAACTATCCTACTCTCTAGATACCCATTAGCACGTAAAGGAATATTATTTGGGGGTCCAGCCATGGAGAAGAGTTTAGACACGATGAGAAGATAAGGAACACACCCATTATCAAGAAATCACATTAGGATTCTCTTTTTAACCTGTTCCTTAAAACACTAGTGCTTAGGAAATCTATTGGAGGCAGAAGCAGTCAAGGGTAGCTTAGGGTTAGGGTTAGGGTTAGGGTGAGGGTTAGGGTACGGCTTAGGGTACGGGTTCGGGGAGGGGTTCGGGTAGGGCGTAGGGTATGGGTTAGGGTGAGGGTTAGAGTTAGTGTTAGGGTTAGGGCTCGGTTTAGGGTACGGGTTAGGATTAGGGTACGCGTTAGGGTTAGGGTAGGGGTTAGGGTTAGGGTACGCTTTTGGGTGAGGGTAGTTATTAAACCTATCCCACTCTCTAGATACCCCTTAGCACGTAAAGAAATATTATTTGGGGGTCCAGCCATGGAGAAGAGTTTAAACACTAGGAGAAGATAAGGAACACACCCATTATCAAGAAATCACAATATGATTCAATTTTTAAACTGTTCCTTAAAACACTAGTGCTTAGGAAATCTATTGGAGGCAGAAGCAGTCAAGGGTAGCTTAGGGTTAGGGTTAGTGTTAGGGTGAGGGTTAGGGTACGGCTTACGGTAGGGGTTCGGTGAGGGGTTCCGGTAGGGCGTAGGGTATGGGTTAGGGTTAGGGTTAGGGCTAGTGTTAGGGTTAGGGCTCGGTTTAGGGTACGGGTTAGGATTAGGGTACGCGTTAGGGTTAGGGTAGGGGTTAGGGTTAGGGTACGCGTTAGGGTGAGGGTAGTAATTAAACGTATCCGACTCTCTAGATACCCCTTAGCACGTAAAGGAATATTATTTGGGGGTCCAGCCGTGGAGAAGAGTTTAGACACTAGGAGAAGATAAGGAACACACCCATTATCAAGAAATCGCAATAGGATTCTCTTTTTAAACTGTTCCTTAAAACACTAGTGCTTAGGAAATCTATTGGAGGCAGAAGCAGTCAAGGGTAGCTTAGGGTTAGGGTTAGGGTTAGGGTGAGGGTTAGGGTACGGCTTAGGGTACGGTTTCGGGGAGGGGTTCGGGTAGGGCGTACGGTATGGGTTAGGGTGAGGGTTAGGGTTAGTGTTAGGGTTAGGGCTCGGTTTAGGGTACGGGTTAGGATTAGGGTACGCGTTAGGGTTAGGTTAGGGGTTAGGGTTAGGGTACGCTTTTGGGTGAGGGTAGTTATTAAACCTATCCCACTCTGTAGATACCCCTTAGCACGTAAAGGAATATTATTTGGGGGTCCAGCCATGGAGAAGTGTTTAGACACTAGGAGAAGATAAGGAACACACCCATTATCAAGAAATCACAATATGATTCTCTTTTTAAACTGTTCCTTAAAACACTAGTGCTTAGGAAATCTATTGGAGGCAGAAGCAGTCAAGGGTAGCTTAGGGTTAGGGTTAGGGTTAGATTATGGGTTAGGGCATGGCTTAGGGTACGGGTTCGGGGAGGGGTTCGGGTAGGGCGTAGGGTATGGGTTAGGGTTAGGGTTAGGGTTAGTGTTAGGGTTAGGGCTCGGTTTAGGGTACGGGTTAGGATTAGGGTACGCGTTAGGCTTAGGGTAGGGGTTAGGGTTAGGGTACGCGATAGGGTGAAGGTAGTTATTAAACTTATCCCACTCTCTAGATACCCCTTAGCATGTAAAGGAATATTATTTGGGGGTCCAGCCATGGAGAAGAGTTTAGACACTAGGAGAAGATAAGGAACACACCCATTATCAAGAAATCACATTAGGATTCTCTTTTTAACCTGTTCCTTAAAACACTAGTGCTTAGGAAATCTATTGGAGGCAGAAGCAGTCAAGGGTAGCTTAGGGTTAGGGTTAGGGTTAGGGTGAGGGTTAGGGTATGGCTTAGGGTACGGGTTCGGGGAGGGGTTCGGGTAGGGCTTAGGGTATGGGTTAGGGTTAGGGTTAGTGTTAGGGTTAGGGCTCGGTTTAGGGTACGGGTTAGGATTAGGGTACGCGTTAGGCTTAGGGTAGGGGTTAGGGTTAGGGTACGCGATAGGGTGAAGGTAGTTATTAAACCTATCCCACTCTCTAGATACCCCTTAGCACGTAAAGGAATATTATTTGGGGGTCCAGCCATGGAGAAGAGTTTAGACACTAGGAGAAGATAAGGAACACACCCATTATCAAGAAATCACATTAGGATTCTCTTTTTAACCTGTTCCTTAAAACACTAGTGCTTAGGAAATCTATTGGAGGCAGAAGCAGTCAAGGGTAGCTTAGGATTAGGGTTAGGGTTAGGGTTAGGGTGAGGGTTAGGGTACGGCTTAGGGTACGGGTTTGGGGAGGGGTTCGGGTAGGGCGTAGGGTATGGGTTAGGGTTAGGGTTAGGGTTAGTGTTAGGGTTAGGGCTCGGTTTAGGGTACGGGTTAGGATTAGGGTACGCGTTAGTGTTAGGGTAGGGGTTAGGGTTAGGGTACGTGATAGGGTGAGGGTAGTTATTAAACCTATCCCACTCTCTAGATACCCCTTAGCATGTAAAGGAATATTATTTGGGGGTCCAGCCATGGAGAAGAGTTTAGACACGAGGAGAAGATAAGGAACACACCCATTATCAAGAAATCACATTAGGATTCTCTTTTTAACCTGTTCCTTAAAAAACTAGTGCTTAGGAAATCTATTGGAGGCAGAAGCAGTCAAGGGTAGCTTAGGGTTAGGGTTAGGGTTAGGGTGAGGGTTAGGGTACGGCATAGGGTACGGGTTTGGGGAGGGGTTCGGGTAGGGCGTAGGGTATGGTTTAGTGTTAAGGTTAGGGCTAGTGTTAGGATTAGGGATCGTTTTGGGTACGGGTTAGGATTAGGGTACGCGTTAGGGTTAGGGTAGGGGTTAGGGTTAGGGTACGCCTTAGGGTGAGGGTAGTTATTAAACCTATCCCACTCTCTAGATACCCCTTAGCACGTAAAGGAATATTATTTGGGGGTCCAGCCATGGAGAAGAGTTTAAACACTAGGAGAAGATAAGGAACACACCCATTATCAAGAAATCACATTAGGATTCTCTTTTTAACCTGTTCCTTAAAACACTAGTGCTTCGGAAATCTATTGGAGGCAGAAGCAGTCAAGGGTAGCTTAGGGTTAGGGTTACGGTTAGGGTGAGCGTTAGGGTACGGCTTAGGGTACGGGTTCGGGGAGGAGTTCGGGTAGGGCGTAGGGTATGGGTTAGGGTTAGGGTTAGGGTTAGTGTTAGGGTTAGGGCTCGGTTTAGGGTACGGGTTAGAATTAGGGTACGCGTTAGGGTTAGGGTAGGGGTTAGGGTTAGGGTACGCGATAGGGTGAGGTTAGTTATTAAACCTATCCCACTCGCTAGATACCCATTAGCACGTAAAGGAATATTATTTGGGGGTCCAGCCATGGAGAAGAGTTTAGACACTAGGAGAAGATAAGGAACACACCCATTATCAAGAAATCACTTTAGGATTCTCTTTTTAACCTGTTCCTTCAAACACTAGTGCTTAGGAAATCTATTGGAGGCAGAAGCAGTCAAGGGTAGCTTAGGGTTAGGGTTAGGGTTAGGGTGAGGGTTAGGGTATGGCTTAGGGTACGGGTTCGGGGAGGGGTTCGGGTAGGGCGTAGGGTATGGGTTAGGGTTAGGGTTAGGGTTAGTGTTAGGGTTAGGGCTCGGTTTAGGGTACAGGTTAGGATTAGGGTACGCGTTAGGCTTAGGGTAGGGGTTAGGGTTAGGGTACGCGTTAGGGTGAGGGTAGTTATTAAAACTATCCCACTCTCTAGATACCCCTTAGCACGTAAAGAAATATTATTTGGGGGTCCAGCCATGGAGAAGAGTTTAAACACTAGGAGAAGATAAGGAACACACCCATTATCAAGAAATCACAATATGATTCAATTTTTAAACTGTTCCTTAAAACACTAGTGCTTAGGAAATCTATTGGAGGCAGAAGCAGTCAAGGGTAGCTTAGGGTTAGGGTTAGTGTTAGGGTGAGGGTTAGGGTACGGCTTACGGTAGGGGTTCGGTGAGGGGTTCCGGTAGGGCGTAGGGTATGGGTTAGGGTTAGGGTTAGGGCTAGTGTTAGGGTTAGGGCTCGGTTTAGGGTACGGGTTAGGATTAGGGTACGCGTTAGGGTTAGGGTAGGGGTTAGGGTTAGGGTACGCGTTAGGGTGAGGGTAGTAATTAAACGTATCCGACTCTCTAGATACCCCTTAGCACGTAAAGGAATATTATTTGGGGGTCCAGCCGTGGAGAAGAGTTTAGACACTAGGAGAAGATAAGGAACACACCCATTATCAAGAAATCGCAATAGGATTCTCTTTTTAAACTGTTCCTTAAAACACTAGTGCTTAGGAAATCTATTGGAGGCAGAAGCAGTCAAGGGTAGCTTAGGGTTAGGGTTAGGGTTAGGGTGAGGGTTAGGGTACGGCTTAGGGTACGGTTTCGGGGAGGGGTTCGGGTAGGGCGTACGGTATGGGTTAGGATGAGGGTTAGGGTTAGTGTTAGGGTTAGGGCTCGGTTTAGGGTACGGGTTAGGATTAGGGTACGCGTTAGGGTTAGGTTAGGGGTTAGGGTTAGGGTACGCTTTTGGGTGAGGGTAGTTATTAAACCTATCCCACTCTGTAGATACCCCTTAGCACGTAAAGGAATATTATTTGGGGGTCCAGCCATGGAGAAGTGTTTAGACACTAGGAGAAGATAAGGAACACACCCATTATCAAGAAATCACAATATGATTCTCTTTTTAAACTGTTCCTTAAAACACTAGTGCTTAGGAAATCTATTGGAGGCAGAAGCAGTCAAGGGTAGCTTAGGGTTAGGGTTAGGGTTAGATTATGGGTTAGGGTATGGCTTAGGGTACGGGTTCGGGGAGGGGTTCGGGTAGGGCGTAGGGTATGGGTTAGGGTTAGGGTTAGGGTTAGTGTTAGGGTTAGGGCTCGGTTTAGGGTACGGGTTAGGATTAGGGTACGCGTTAGGGTTAGGGTAGGGGTTAGGGTTAGGGTACGCGATAGGGTGAGGTTAGTTATTAAACCTATCCCACTCCCTAGATACCCCTTAGCAGGTAAAGGAATATTATTTGGGGGTCCAGCCATGGAGAAGAGTTTAGACACTAGGAGAAGATAAGGAACACACCGATTATCAAGAAATCACTTTAGGATTCACTTTTTAACCTGTTCCTTAAAACACTAGTGCTTACGAATCTATTGGAGGCAGAAGCAGAAAAGGGTAGCTTAGGGTTAGGGTTAGGGTTAGGGTTAGGGTGAGGGTTAGGGTACGGCTTAGGGTACGGGTTTGGGGATGGGTTCGGGTAGGGCGTAGGGTATGGGTTAGGGTTAGGGTTAGTGTTAGTGTTAGGGTTAGGGCTCGGTTTAGGGTACGGGTTAGGATTAGTGTAGGGGTTAGGGTTAGGGTACGCTTTAGGGTGAGGGTAGTTATTAAACCTATCCCACTCTCTAGATACCCCTTAGCATGTAAAGGAATATTATTTGAGGGTCCAGCCATGGAGAAGAGTTTAGACACGAGGAGAAGATAAGGAACACACCCATTATCAAGAAATCACATTAGGATTCTCTTTTTAACCTGTTCCTTAAAACACTAGTGCTTAGGAAATCTATTGGAGGCAGAAGCAGTCAAGGGTAGCTTAGGGTTAGGGTTAGGGTTAGCGTGAGGATTAGGGTACGGCTTAGGGTACGGGTTGGGTGAGGGGTTCGGGTAGGGCGTAGGGTATGGGTTAGGGTGAGGGTTAGGGTTAGTGTTAGGGTTAGGGCTCGGTTTAGGGTACGGGTTAGGATTAGTGTAGGGGTTAGGGTTAGGGTACGCTTTAGGGTGAGGGTAGTTATTAAACCTATCCCACTCTCTAGATACCCCTTAGCACGTAAAGGAATATTATTTGGGGGTCCAGCCATGGAGAAGAGTTTAAACACTAGGAGAAGATAAGGAACACACCCATTATCAAGAAATCACAATATGATTCAATTTCTAAACTGTTCCTTAAAACACTAGTGCTTAGGAAATCTATTGGAGGCAGAAGCAGTCAAGGGTAGCTTAGGGTTAGGGTTAGGGTTAGGGTGAGGGTTAGGGTACGGCTTACGGTATGGGTTCGGGGAGGGGTTCCGGTAGGGCGTAGGGTATGGGTTAGGGTTAGGGTTAGGGCTAGTGTTAGGGTTAGGACTCGGTTTAGGGTACGGGTTAGGATTAGGGTACGCGTTAGGGTTAGGGTAGGGGTTAGGGTTAGGTTACGCGTTAGGGTGAGGGTAGTAATTAAACCTATCCCACTCTCTAGATACCCCTTAGCACGTAAAGGAATATTATTTGGGGGTCCATCCGTGGAGAAGAGTTTAGACACTAGGAGAAGATAAGGAACACACCCATTATCACGAAATCACATTAGGATTCTCTTTTTAACCTGTTCCTTAAAACACTAGTGCTTAGGAAATCTATTGGAGGCAGAAGCAGTCAAGGGTAGCTTAGGGTTAGGGTTAGGGTTAGGGTGAGGGTTAGGGTATGGCTTAGGGTACGGGTTCGGGGAGGGGTTCGTGTAGGGCGTAGGGTATGGGTTAGGGTTAGGGTTAGGGTTAGTGTTAGGGTTAAGGCTCGGTTTAGGGTACGGTTTAGGATTAGGGTACGCGTTAGGGTTAGGGTAGGGGTTAGGGTTAGGGTACGCGTTAGCCTAAGGGTAGTTATTAAACCTATCACACTCTCTAGATAACCCTTAGCACGTAAAGGAATATTATTTGGCGGTCCAGCCATGGACAAGAGTTTAGACACGAGGAGAAGATAAGGAACACACCCATTATCAAGAAATCACATTAGGATTCTCTTTTTAACCTGTTCCTTAAAACCCTAGTGCTTAGGAAATCTATTGGAGGCAGAAGCAGTCAAGGGTAGCTTAGGGTTAGGGTTAGGGTTAGGGTGAGGGTTAGGGTATGGCTTAGGGTACGGGTTCGGGGAGGGGTTCGGGTAGGGCGGAGGGTATGGATTAGGGTTAGGGTTAGGGTTAGTGTTAGGTTTAGGGCTCGGTTTAGGGTACGGGTTAGGATTAGGGTACGTGTTAGTGTTAGGGTAGGGGTTAGGGTTAGGGTACGCGATAGGGTGAGGGTAGTTATTAAACCTATCCCACTCTCTAGATACCCCTTAGCACGTAAAGGAATATTATTTGGGGGTCCAGCCATGGAGAAGAGTTTAGACACTAGGAGAAGATAAGGAACACACCCATTATCAAGAAATCACATTAGGATTCTCTTTTTAACCTGTTCCTTAAAACACTAGGGCTTAGGAAATCTATTGGAGGCAGAAGCAGTCAAGGGTAGCTTAGGGTTATGGTTAGGGTTAGCGTGAGGTTTAGGGTACGGCTTAGGGTACGGGTTGGGGGAGGGGTTCGGGTAGGGCGTAGGGTATGTGTTAGGGTGAGGGTTAGGGTTAGTGTTAGGGTTAGGGCTCGGTTTAGGGTACGGGTTAGGATTAGTGTAGGGGTTAGGGTTAGGGTACGCTTTAGGGTGAGGGTAGTTATTAAACCTATCCCACTCTCTAGATACCCCTTAGCACGTAAAGGAATATTATTTGGGGGTCCAGCCATGGAGAAGAGTTTAAACACTAGGAGAAGATAAGGAACACACCCATTATCAAGAAATCACAATATGATTCTCTTTTTAAACTGTTCCTTAAAACACTAGTGCTTAGGAAATCTATTGGAGGCAGAAGCAGTCAAGGGTAGCTTAGGGTTAGGGTTAGGGTTAGGGTGAGGGTTAGGGTACGGCTTACGGTATGGGTTCGGGGAGGGGTTCCGGTAGGGCGTAGGGTATGGGTTAGGGTTAGGGTTAGGGCTAGTGTTAGGGTTTGGGCTCGGTTTAGGTTACGGGTTAGGATTAGGGTACGCGTTAGGGTTAGGGTAGGGGTTAGGGTTAGGGTACGCGTTAGGGTGAGGGTAGTAATTAAACCTATCCCACTCTCTAGATACCCCTTAGCACGTAAAGGAATATTATTTGGGGGTCCAGCCGTGGAGAAGAGTTTAGACACTAGGAGAAGATAAGGAACACACCCATTATCAAGAAATCGCAATAGGATTCTCTTTTTAAACTGTTCCTTAAAACACTAGTGCTTAGGAAATCTATTGGAGGCAGAAGCAGTCAAGGGTAGCTTAGGGTTAGGGTTAGGGCTACGGTGAGGGTTAGGGTACGGCTTAGGGTACGGGTTCGGGGAGGGGTTCGGGAAGGGCGTAGGGTATGGTTTAGGGTTAGGGTTAGGGTTAGTGTTAGGGTTAGGGCTCGGTTTAGGGTACGGGTTAGGATTAGGGTTCGCGTTAGTGTTAGGGTAGGGGTTAGGGTTAGGGTACGTGATAGGGTGAGGTTAGTTATTAAACCTATCCCACTCTCTAGATACCCCTTAGCATGTAAAGGAATATTATTTGAGGGTCCAGCCATGGAGAAGAGTTTAGACACGAGGAGAAGATAAGGAACACACCCATTATCAAGAAATCACATTAGGATTCTCTTTTTAACCTGTTCCTTAAAACACTAGTGCTTAGGAAATCTATTGGAGGCAGAAGCAGTCAAGGGTAGCTTAGGGTTAGGGTTAGGGTTAGCGTGAGGATTAGGGTACGGCTTAGGGTCCGGGTTGGGTGAGGGGTTCGGGTAGGGCGTAGGGTATGGGGTAGGGTGAGGGTTAGGGTTAGTGTTAGGGTTAGGGCTCGGTTTAGGGTATGGGTTAGGATTAGTGTAGGGGTTAGGGTTAGGGTACGCTTTAGGGTGAGGGTAGTTATTAAACCTATCCCACTCTCTAGATACCCCTTAGCACGTAAAGGAATATTATTTGGGGGTCCAGCCATGGAGAAGAGTTTAAACACTAGGAGAAGATAAGGAACACACCCATTATCAAGAAATCACAATATGATTCAATTTTTAAACTGTTCCTTAAAACACTACTGCTTAGGAAATCTATTGGAGGCAGAAGCAGTCAAGGGTAGCTTAGGGTTAGGGTTAGGGTTAGGGTGAGGGTTAGGGTACGGCTTACGGTATGGGTTCGGGGAGGGGTTCTGGTAGGGCGTAGGGTATGGGTTAGGGTTAGGGTTAGGGCTAGTGTTAGGGTTAGGACTCGGTTTAGGGTACGGGTTAGGATTAGGGTACGCGTTAGGGTTAGGGTAGGGGTTAGGGTTAGGTTACGCGTTAGGGTGAGGGTAGTAATTAAACCTATCCCACTCTCTAGATACCCCTTAGCACGTAAAGGAATATTATTTGGGGGTCCATCCGTGGAGAAGAGTTTAGACACTAGGAGAAGATAAGGAACACACCCATTATCACGAAATCACATTAGGATTCACTTTTTAACCTGTTCCTTAAAACACTAGTGCTTAGGAAATCTATTGGAGGCAGAAGCAGTCAAGGGTAGCTTAGGGTTAGGGTTAGGGTTAGGGTGAGGGTTAGGGTATGGCTTAGGGTACGGGTTCGGGGAGGGGTTCGTGTAGGGCGTAGGGTATGGGTTAGGGTTAGGGTTAGGGTTAGTGTTAGGGTTAGGGCTCGGTTTAGGGTACGGGTTAGGATTAGGGTACGCGTTAGGGTTAGGGTAGGGGTTAGGGTTAGGGTACGCGTTAGGCTAAGGGTAGTTATTAAACCTATCACACTCTCTAGATAACCCTTAGCACGTAAAGGAATATTATTTGGCGGTCCAGCCATGGACAAGAGTTTAGACACGAGGAGAAGATAAGGAACACACCCATTATCAAGAAATCACATTAGGATTCTCTTTTTATCCTGTTCCTTAAAACCCTAGTGCTTAGGAAATCTATTGGAGGCAGAAGCAGTCAAGGGTAGCTTAGGGTTAGGGTTAGGGTTAGGGTGAGGGTTAGGGTATGGCTTAGGGTACGGGTTCGGGGAGGGGTTCGGGTAGGGCGTAGGGTATGGATTAGGGTTAGGGTTAGGGTTAGTGTTAGGTTTAGGGCTCGGTTTAGGGTACGGGTTAGGATTAGGGTACGTGTTAGTGTTAGGGTAGGGGTTAGGGTTAGGGTACGCGATAGGGTGAGGGTAGTTATTAAACCTATCCCACTCTCTAGATACCCCTTAGCACGTAAAGGAATATTATTTGGGGGTCCAGCCATGGAGAAGAGTTTAGACACTAGGAGAAGATAAGGAACACACCCATTATCAAGAAATCACATTAGGATTCTCTTTTTAACCTGTTCCTTAAAACACTAGGGCTTAGGAAATCTATTGGAGGCAGAAGCAGTCAAGGGTAGCTTAGGGTTATGGTTAGGGTTAGCGTGAGGTTTAGGGTACGGCTTAGGGTACGGGTTGGGGGAGGGGTTCGGGTAGGGCGTAGGGTATGGGTTAGGGTGAGGGTTAGGGTTAGTGTTAGGGTTAGGGCTCGGTTTAGGGTACGGGTTAGGATTAGTGTAGGGGTTAGGGTTAGGGTACGCTTTAGGGTGAGGGTAGTTATTAAACCTATCCCACTCTCTAGATACCCCTTAGCACGTAAAGGAATATTATTTGGGGGTCCAGCCATGGAGAAGAGTTTAAACACTAGGAGAAGATAAGGAACACACCCATTATCAAGAAATCACAATATGATTCAATTTTTAAACTGTTCCTTAAAACACTAGTGCTTAGGAAATCTATTGGAGGCAGAAGCAGTCAAGGGTAGCTTAGGGTTAGGGTTAGGGTTAGGGTGAGGGTTAGGGTACGGCTTACGGTATGGGTTCGGGGAGGGGTTCCGGTAGGGCGTAGGGTATGGGTTAGGGTTAGGGTTAGGGCTAGTGTTAGGGTTTGGGCTCGGTTTAGGGTACGGGTTAGGATTAGGGTACGCGTTAGGGTTAGGGTAGGGGTTAGGGTTAGGGTACGCGTTAGGGTGAGGGTAGTAATTAAACCTATCCCACTCTCTAGATACCCCTTAGCACGTAAAGGAATATTATTTGGGGGTCCAGCCGTGGAGAAGAGTTTAGACACTAGGAGAAGATAAGGAACAAACCCATTATCAAGAAATCGCAATAGGATTCTCTTTTTAAACTGTTCCTTAAAACACTAGTGCTTAGGAAATCTATTGGAGGCAGAAGCAGTCAAGGGTAGCTTAGGGTTAGGGTTAGGGCTACGGTGAGGGTTAGGGTACGGCTTAGGGTACGGGTTCGGGGAGGGGTTCGGGTAGGGCGTAGGGTATGGTTTAGGGATAGGGTTAGGGTTAGTGTTAGGGTTAGGGCTCGGTTTAGGGTACGGGTTAGGATTAGGGTTCGCGTTAGTGTTAGGGTAGGGGTTAGGGTTAGGGTACGTGATAGGGTGAGGTTAGTTATTAAACCTATCCCACTCTCTAGATACCCCTTAGCGTGTAAAGGAATATTATTTGAGGGTCCAGCCATGGAGAAGAGTTTAGACACGAGGAGAAGATAAGGAACACACCCATTATCAAGAAATCACATTAGGATTCTCTTTTTAACCTGTTCCTTAAAACACTAGTGCTTAGGAAATCTATTGGAGGCAGAAGCAGTCAAGGGTAGCTTAGGGTTAGGGTTAGGGTTAGCGTGAGGATTAGGGTACGGCTTAGGGTACGGGTTGGGTGAGGGGTTCGGGTAGGGCGTAGGGTATGGGTTAGGGTGAGGGTTAGGGTTAGTGTTAGGGTTAGGGCTCGGTTTAGGGTACGGGTTAGGATTAGTGTAGGGGTTAGGGTTAGGGTACGCTTTAGGGTGAGGGTAGTTATTAAACCTATCCCACTCTCTAGATACCCCTTAGCACGTAAAGGAATATTATTTGGGGGTCCAGCCATGGAGAAGAGTTTAAACACTAGGAGAAGATAAGGAACACACCCATTATCAAGAAATCACAATATGATTCAATTTTTAAACTGTTCCTTAAAACATTAGTGCTTAGGAAATCTATTGGAGGCAGAAGCAGTCAAGGGTAGCTTAGGGTTAGGGTTAGGGTTAGGGTGAGGGTTAGGGTACGGCTTATGGTATGGGTTCGGCGAGGTGTTCCGGTAGGGCGTAGGGTATGGGTTAGGGTTAGGGTTAGGGTTAGTGTTAGGGTTAGGGCTCGGTTTAGGGTACGGGTTAGGATTAGGGTACGCGTTAGGGTTAGGGTAGGGGTTAGGGTTAGGGTACGCGTTAGGCTAAGGGTAGTTATTAAACCTATCACACTCTCTAGATAACCCTTAGCACGTAAAGGAATATTATTTGGCGGTCCAGCCATGGACAAGAGTTTAGACACGAGGAGAAGATAAGGAACACACCCATTATCAAGAAATCACAATATGGTTCTCTTTTTAACCTGTTCCTTAAAACACTAGTGCTTAGGAAATCTATTGGAGGCAGAAGCAGTCAAGGGTAGCTTAGGGTTAGTGTTAGGGTTAGGGCTCGGTTTAGGGTACGGGTTAGGATTACGGTATGCGTTAGGGTTAGGGTAGGGGTTAGGGATAGGGTACGCGTTAGGGTGAGGGTAGTTATTAAACCTATCCCACTCTCTAGATACCCATTAGCACGTAAGGGAATATTATTTGGGGGTCCAGCCATGGAGAAGAGTTTAGACACGATGAGAAGATAAGGAACACACCCATTATCAAGAAATCACATTAGGATTCTCTTTTTAACCTGTTCCTTAAAACACTAGTGCTTAGGAAATCTATTGGAGGCAGAAGCAGTCAAGGGTAGCTTAGGGTTAGGGTTAGGGTTAGGGTGAGGTTTAGGGTACGGCTTAGGTTACGGGTTCAGGGAGGGGTTCGGGTAGGGTGTAGGGTATGGGTTAGGGTTAGGGTTAGGGTTAGTGTTAGGGTTAGGGCTCGGTTTAGGGTACGGGTTAGGATTAGGGTATGCGTTAGGGTTAGGGTAGGGGTTAGGGTTAGGGTACGCGTTAGGCTGAGGGTAGTTATTAAACCTATCACACTCTCTAGATACCCCTTAGCACGTAAAGGAATATTATTTGGGGGTCCAGCCATGGACAAGAGTTTAGACACGAGGAGAAGATAAGGAACACACCCATTATCAAGAAATCACATTAGGATTCTCTTTTTAACCTGTTCCTTAAAACACTAGTGCTTAGGAAATCTATTGGAGGCAGAAGCAGTCAAGGGTAGCTTAGGGTTAGGGTTAGGGTTAGGGTGAGGGTTAGGGTATGGCTTAGGGTACAGGTTCGGGGAGGGGTTCCGGTAGGGCGTAGGGTGTGGGTTAGGGTTAGGGTTAGGGTTAGTGTTAGTTTTAGGGCTCGGTTTAGGCTACAGGTTAGGATTAGGGTACGCGTTAGTGTTAGGGTAGGGGTTAGGGTTAGGGTACGCGATAGGGTGAGGGTAGTTATTAAACCTATCACACTCTCTAGATACCCCTTAGCACGTAAAGGAATATTATTTGGGGGTCCAGCCATGGAGAAGAGTTTAAACACTAGGAGAAGATAAGGAACACACCCATTATCAAGAAATCACAATATGATTCAATTTTTAAACTGTTCCTTAAAACACTAGTGCTTAGGAAATCTATTGGAGGCAGAAGCAGTCAAGGGTAGCTTAGAGTTAGGGTTAGGGTTAGGGTGAGGGTTAGGGTACGGCTTAGGGTATGGGTTCGGGGAGGGGTTCGGGTAGGGCGTAGGGTATGGGTTAGGGTTAGGGTTAGGGCTAGTGTTAGGGTTAGGGCTCGGTTTAGGGTACGGGTTAGGATTAGGGTACGCGTTAGGGTTAGGGTAGGGGTTAGGGTTAGGGTACGCGTTAGGGTGAGGGTAGTAATTAAACCTATCCCACTCTCTAGATACCCCTTAGCACGTAAAGGAATATTATTTGGGGGTCCAGCCGTGGAGAAGAGTTTAGACACTAGGAGAAGATAAGGAACACACCCATTATCAAGAAATCGCAATAGGATTCTCTTTTTAAACTGTTCCATAAAACACTAGTGCTTAGGAAATATATTGGAGGCAGAAGCAGTCAAGGGTAGCTTAGGGTTAGGGTTAGGGTTAGGGTGAGGGTTAGGGTACGGCTTAGGGTACGGGTTCGGGGAGGGGTTCGGGTAGGGCGTAGGGTATGGTTTAGGTTTAGGGTTAGGGTTAGTGTTAGGGTTAGGGCTCGGTTTAGGGTACGGGTTAGGATTAGGGTACGCGTTAGTGTTAGGGTAGGGGTTAGGGTTAGGGTACGTGATAGGGTGAGGTTAGTTATTAAACCTATCCCACTCTCTAGATACCCCTTAGCATGTAAAGGAATATTATTTGGGGGTCCAGCCATGGAGAAGAGTTTAGACACGAGGAGAAGATAAGGAACACACCCATTATCAAGAAATCACATTAGGATTCTCTTTTTAACCTGTTCCTTAAAACACTAGTGCTTAGGAAATCTATTGGAGGCAGAAGCAGTCAAGGGTAGCTTAGGGTTAGGGTTAGGGTTAGGGTGAGGGTTAGGGTACGGCTTAGGGTACGGGTTTGGGGAGGGGTTCGGGTAGGGCGTAGGGTATGGGTTAGGGTTAGGGTTAGGGTTAGTGTTAGGGTTAGGGCTCGGTTTAGGGTACGGGTTAGGATTAGGGTACGGGTTAGGGTTAGGGTAGGGGTTAGGGTTAGGTTACGTGTTAGGGTGAGGGTAGTTATTAAACCTCTCCCTCTCTCTAGATACCCCTTAGCACGTAAAGGAATATTATTTGGGGGTCCAGCCATGGAGAAGAGTTTAGACACTAGGAGAAGATAAGGAACACACCCATTATCACGAAATCACATTAGGATTCTCTTTTTAACCTGTTCCTTAAAACACTAGTGCTTAGGAAATCTATTGGAGGCAGAAGCAGTCAAGGGTAGCTTAGGGTTAGGGTTAGGGTTAGGGTGAGGGTTAGGGTATGGCTTAGGGTACGGGTTCGGGGAGGGGTTCGTGTAGGGCGTAGGGTATGGGTTAGGGTTAGGGTTAGGGTTAGTGTTAGGGTTAGGGCTCGGTTTAGGGTACGGGTTAGGATTAGGATAAGCGTTAGGGTTAGGGTAGGGGTTAGGGTTAGGGTACGCGTTAGGCTGAGGATAGTTATTAAACCTATCACACTCTCTAGATACCCCTTAGCACGTAAAGGAATATTATTTGGGGGTCCAGCCATGGACAAGGGTTTAGACACGAGGAGAAGATAAGGAACACACCCATTATCAAGAAATCACATTAGGATTCTCTTTTTAACCTGTTCCTTAAAACACTAGTGCTTAGGAAATCTATTGGAGGCAGAAGCAATCAAGGGTAGCTTAGGGTTAGGGTTAGGGTTAAGGTGAGGGTTAGGGTACGGCTTATGGTATGGGTTCGGGTAGGGGTTCGGGTAGGGCGTAGGGTATGGGTTAGGGTTAGGGTTAGGGCTAGTGTTAGGGTTAGGGCTCGGTTTAGGGTACGGGTTAGGATTAGGGTACGCGTTAGTGTTAGGGTAGGGGTTAGGGTTAGGGTACGCGATAGGGTGTGGTTACTTATTAAACCTATCCCACTCTCTAGATACCCCTTAGCACGTAAAGGAATATTATTTGGGGGCCAGCCATGGAGAAGAGTTTAGACACTAGGAGAAGATAAGGAACACACCCATTATCAAGAAATCACATTAGGATTCTCTTTTTAACCTGTTCCTTAAAACACTAGTGCTTAGGAAATCTATTGGAGGCAGAAGCAGTCAAGGGTAGCTTAGGGTTAGGGTTAGGGTTAGGGTGAGGGTTAGGGTACGGCTTAGGGTACGGGTTCGGGGAGGGGTTCGGGTAGGGTGTAGGGTATGGGTTAGGGTTAGGGGTAGGGTTAGTGTTAGGGTTAGGGCTCGGTTAAGGGTACGGGTTAGGATTAGGGTATGCGTTAGGGTTAGGGTAGGGGTTAGGGTTAGGGTACGCGTTAGGCTGAGGGTAGTTATTAAACCTATCACACTCTCTAGATACCCCTTAGCACGTAAAGGAATATTATTTGGGGGTCCAGCCATGGACAAGAGTTTAGACACGAGGAGAAGATAAGGAACACACCCATTATCAAGAAATCACATTAGGATTCTCTTTTTAACCTGTTCCTTAAAACACTAGTGCTTAGGAAATCTATTGGAGGCAGAAGCAGTCAAGGGTAGCTTAGGGTTAGGGTTAGGGTTAGGGTGAGGGTTAGGTTACGGCTTAGGGTACGGGTTCGGGGAGGGGTTCGGGTAGGGCGTAGGGTATGGTTTAGGTTTAGGGTTAGGGTTAGTGTTAGGGTTAGGGCTCGGTTTAGGGTACGGGTTAGGATTAGGGTATGCGTTAGTGTTAGGGTAGGGGTTAGGGTTAGGATACGTGATAGGGTGAGGTTAGTTATTAAACCTATCCCACTCTCTAGATACCCCTTAGCATGTAAAGGAATATTATTTGGGGGTCCAGCCATGGAGAAGAGTTTAGACACGAGGAGAAGATAAGGAACACACCCATTATCAAGAAATCACATTAGGATTCTCTTTTTAACCTGTTCCTTAAAACACTAGTGCTTAGGAAATCTATTGGAGGCAGAAGCAGTCAAGGGTAGCTTAGGGTTAGGGTTAGGGTTAGGGTGAGGGTTAGGGTACGGCTTAGGGTACGGGTTTGGGGAGGGGTTCGGGTAGGGCGTAGGGTATGGGTTAGGGTTAGGGTTAGGGTTAGTGTTAGGGTTAGGGCTCGGTTAGGGTACGGGTTAGGATTAGGGTACGCGTTAGGGTTAGGGTAGGGGTTAGGGTTAGGTTACGTGTTAGGGTGAGGGTAGTTATTAAACCTCTCCCTCTCTCTAGATACCCCTTAGCACGTAAAGGAATATTATTTGGGGGTCCAGCATTGGAGAAGAGTTTAGACACTAGGAGAAGATAAGGAACACACCCATTATCACGAAATCACATTAGGATTCTCTTTTTAACCTGTTCCTTAAAACACTAGTGCTTAGGAAATCTATTGGAGGCAGAAGCAGTCAAGGGTAGCTTATTGTTAGAGTTAGGGTTAGGGTGAGGTTTAGGGTATAGCTTAGGGTACGGGTTCGGGGAGGGGTTCGTGTAGGGCGTAGGGTATGGGTTAGGGTTTGGGTTAGGGTTAGTGTTAAGGTTAGGGCTCGGTTTAGGGTACGGGTTAGGATTAGGGTACGCGTTAGGGTTAGGGTAGGGGTTAGGGTTAGGGTACGCGTTAGGCTGAGGGTAGTTATTAAACCTATCCCACTCTCTAGATACCCCTTAGCACGTAAAGGAATATTATTTGGGGGTCCAGCCATGGACAAGAGTTTAGACACGAGGAGAAGATAAGGAACACACCGATTATCAAGAAATCACATTAGGATTCTCTTTTTAACCTGTTCCTTAAAACACTAGTGCTTAGGAAATCTATTGGAGGCAGAAGCAATCAAGGGTAGCTTAGGGTTAGGGTTAGGGTTAGGGTGAGGGTTAGGGTATGGCTTAGGGTACGGGTACGGGGAGGGGTTCGGGTAGGGCGTAGGGTATGGGTTAGGGTTAGGGTTAGGGTTAGTGTTAGTGTTAGGGCTCGGTTTAGTGTACGGGTTAGGATTAGTGTAGGGGTTAGGGTTAGGGTACGCTTTAGGGTGAGGGTAGTTATTAAACCTATCCCACTCTCTAGATACCCCTTAGCACGTAAAGGAATATTATTTGGGGGTCCAGCCATGGAGAAGAGTTTAAACACTAGGAGAAGATAAGGAACACACCCATTATCAAGAAATCACAATATGATTCAATTTTTAAACTGTTCCTTAAAACACTAGTGCTTAGGAAATCTATTGGAGGCAGAAGCAGTCAAGGGTAGCTTAGGGTTAGGGTTAGGGTTAGGGTGAGGGTTAGGGTACGGCTTAGGGTATGGGTTCGGGGAGGGGTTCGGGTAGGGCGTAGGGTATGGGTTAGGGTTAGGGTTAGGGCTAGTGTTAGGGTTAGGGCTCGGTTTAGGTTACGGGTTAGGATTAGGGTACGCGTTAGGGTTAGGGTAGGGGTTAGGGTTAGGGTACGAGTTAGGTTGAGGGTAGTAATTAAACCTATCCCACTCTCTAGATACCCCTTAGCACGTAAAGGAATATTATTTGGGGGTCCAGCCGTGGAGAAGAGTTTAGACACGAGGAGAAGATAAGGAACACACCCATTATCAAGAAATCGCAATAGGATTCTCTTTTTAAACTGTTCCATAAAACACTAGTGCTTAGGAAATCTATTGGAGGCAGAAGCAGTCAAGGGTAGCTTAGGGTTAGGGTTAGGGTTAGGGTGAGGGTTAGGGTACGGCTTAGGGTATGGTTTCGGGGAGGGGTTCGGGTAAGGCGTAGGGTATGGGTTAGGGTTTGGGTTAGGATTAGTGTTAGGGTTAGGGCTCGGTTTAGGGTACGGGTTAGGATTAGTGTACGCGTTAGGGTTAGGGTAGGGGTTAGGGTTAGGGTACGCTTTAGGGTGAGGGTAGTTATTAAACCTATCCCACTCTCTAGATACCCCTTAGCACGTAAAGGTATATTATTTGGGGGTCCAACCATGGAGAAGAGTTTAGACACTAGGAGAAGATAAGGAACATACCCATTATCAAGAAATCACAATATGATTCTCTTTTTAAACTGTTCCTTAAAACACTAGTGCTTAGCAAATCTATTGGAGGCAGAAGCAGTCAAGGGTAGCTTAGGGTTAGGGTTAGGGTTAGGGTGAGGGTTAGGGTACGGCTTAGGGTACGGGTTCAGTGAGGGGTTCGGGTAGGACGTAGGGTATTGTTTAGGGTTAGGGTTAGGGTTAGTGTTAGGTTTAGGGCTCGGTTTAGGGTACGGGTTAGGATTAGGGTACGCGTTAGGGTTAGGGTAGGGGTTAGGGTTAGGGTACGCGATAGGGTGAGGTTAGTTATTAAACCTATCCCACTCTCTAGATACCCCTTAGCACGTAAAGGAATATTATTTGGGGGTCCAGCCATGGAGAAGAGTTTAGACACTAGGAGAAGATAAGGAACACAGCCATTATCAAGAAATCACATTAGGATTCTCTTTTTAACCTGTTCCTTAAAACACTAGTGCTTAGGAAATCTATTGGAGGCAGAAGCAGTCAAGGGTAGCTTAGGGTTAGGTTTAGGGTTAGATTGAGGGTTAGGGTACGGCTTAGGGTACGGGTTCGGGGAGGGGTTCGGGTAGTGCGTAGGGTATGGGTTAGGGTTAGGTTTAGTGTTAGGGTTAGGGCTCGGTTTAGGGTACGGGTTAGGATTAGGGTACGCGTTAGGGTTAGGGTAGGGGTTAGGGTTAGGTTACGCGTTAGGGTGAGGGTAGTTATTAAACCTCTCCCTCTCTCTAGATACCCCTTAGCACGTAAAGGAATATTATTTGGGGGTCCAGCCATGGAGAAGATTTTAGACACTAGGAGAAGATAAGGAACACACCCATTATCACGAAATCACATTAGGATTCTCTTTTTAATCTGTTCCTTAAAACACTAGTGCTTAGGAAATCTATTGGAGGCAGAAGCAGTCAAGGGTAGCTTAGGTTTAGGGTTAGGGTTAGGGTGAGGGTTAGGGTACGGCTTAGGGTACGGGTTCGGGGAGGGGTTCGGGTAGGGCATAGGGTATGGGTTAGGGTTAGGGTTAGGGTTAGTGTTAGGTTTAGGGCTCGGTTTAGTGTACGGGTTAGGATTAGCGTACGTGTTAGTGTTAGGGTAGGGGTTAGGGTTAGGGTACGCGTTAGGGTGAGGGTAGTTATTAAACCTATCACACTCTCTAGATACCCCTTAGCACGTAAAGGAATATTATTTGGGGGTCCAGCCATGGAGAAGAGTTTAGACACTAGGAGAAGATAAGGAACACACCCATTATCACGAAATCACATTAGGATTCTCTTTTTAACCTGTTCCTTAAAACACTAGTGCTTAGGAAATCTATTGGAGGCAGAAGCAGTCAAGGGTACCTTAGGGTTAGGGTTAGGGTTAGGGTGAGGGTTAGGGTATGGCTTAGGGTACGGGTTCGGGGAGGGGTTCGGGTAGGGCATAGGGTATGGGTTAGGGTTAGGGTTAGGGTTAGTGTTAGGGTTAGGGCTCGGTTTAGGGTACGGGTTAGGATTAGGGTATGCGTTAGGGTTAGGGTAGGGGTTAGGGATAGGGTACGCGTTAGGGTGAGGGTAGTTATTAAACCTATCCCACTCTCTAGATACCCATTAGCACGTAAGGGAATATTATTTGGGGGTCCAGCCATGGAGAAGAGTTTAGACACGATGAGAAGATAAGGAACACACCCATTATCAAGAAATCACATTAGGATTCTCTTTTTAACCTGTTCCTTAAAACACTAGTGCATAGGAAATCTATTGGAGGCAGAAGCAGTCAACGGTAGCTTAGGGTTAGGGTTAGGGTTAGGGTGAGGTTTAGGGTACGGCTTAGGTTAAGGGTTCAGGAAGGGGTTCGGGTAGGGCGTAGGGTAAGGGTTAGGGTTAGGGTTAGGGTTAGTGTTAGGGTTAGGGCTCGGTTTAGGGTACGGGTTAGGATTAGGGTATGCGTTAGGGTTAGGGTAGGGGTTAGGGTTAGGGTACGCGTTAGGCTGAGGGTAGTTATTAAACCTATCACACTCTCTAGATACCCCTTAGCACGTAAAGGAATATTATTTGGGGGTCCAGCCATGGACAAGATTTTAGACACGAGGAGAAGATAAGGAACACACCAATTATCAAGAAATCACATTAGGATTCTCTTTTTAACCTGTTCCTTAAAACACTAGTGCTTAGGAAATCTATTGGAGGCAGAAGCAGTCAAGGGTAGCTTAGGTTTAGGGTTAGGGTTAGGGTGAGGGTTAGGGTATGGCTTAGGGTACGGGTTCGGGGAGGGGTTCCGGTAGGGCGTAGGGTATGGGTTAGGGTTAGGGTTAGGGTTAGTGTTAGGTTTAGGGCTCGGTTTAGGCTACGGGTTAGGATTAGGGTACGCATTAGTGTTAGGGTAGGGGTTAGGGTTAGGGTACGCGATAGGGTGAGGGTAGTTATTAAACCTATCCCACTCTCTAGATACCCCTTAGCACGTAAAGGAATATTATTTGGGGGTCCAGCCATGGAGAAGAGTTTAGACACTAGGAGAAGATAAGGAACACACCCATTATCAAGAAATCACTTTAGGATTCTCTTTTTAACCTGTTCCTTAAAACACTAGTGCTTAGGAAATCTATTGGAGGCAGAAGCAGTCAAGGGTAGCTTAGGGTTAGGGTTAGGGTTAGGGTTAGGTGTGAGGGTTAGGGTACGGCTTAGGGTACGGGTTCGGAGAGGGGTTCGGGTAGGGCGTAGGGTATGGGTTAGGGTTAGGGTTAGGGTTAGTGTTAGTGTTAGGGCTCGGTTTAGGGTACGGGTTAGGATTAGTGTAGGGGTTAGTGTTAGGGTGGGTACGCTTTAGGGTGAGGGTAGTTATTAAACCTATCCCACTCTCTAGATACCCCTTAGAACGTAAAGGAATATTATTTGGGGGTCCAGCCATGGAGAAGAGTTTAAACACTAGGAGAAGATAAGGAACACACCCATTATCAAGAAATCACAATATGATTCAATTTTTAAACTGTTCCTTAAAACACTAGTGCTTAGGAAATCTATTGGAGGCAGAAGCAGTCAAGGGTAGCTTAGAGTTAGGGTTAGGGTTAGGGTGAGGGTTAGGGTACGGCTTAGGGTATGGGTTCGGGGAGGGGTTCGGGTAGGGCGTAGGGTATGGGTTAGGGTTAGGGTTAGGGCTAGTGTTAGGGTTAGGGCTCGGTTTAGGGTACGGGTTAGGATTAGGGTACGCGTTAGGGTTAGGGTAGGGGTTAGGGTTAGGGTACGCGTTAGGGTGAGGGTAGTAATTAAACCTATTCCACTCTCTAGATACCCCTAAGCACGTAAAGGAATATTATTTGGGGGTCCAGCCGTGGAGAAGAGTTTAGACACTAGGGGAAGATAAGGAACACACCCATTATCAAGAAATCGCAATAGGATTCTCTTTTTAAACTGTTCCATAAAACACTAGTGCTTAGGAAATCTATTGGAGGCAGAAGCAGTCAAGGGTAGCTTAGGGTTAGGGTTAGGGTTAGGGTGAGGGTTAGGGTACGGCTTAGGGTACGGGTTCGGGGAGGGGTTCGGGTAGGGCGTTGGGTATGGTTTAGGTTTAGGGTTAGGGTTAGTGTTAGGGTTAGGGCTCGGTTTAGGGTACGGTTTAGGATTAGGGTACGCGTTAGTGTTAGGGTAGGGGTTAGGGTTAGGATACGTGATAGGGTGAGGTTAGTTATTAAACCTATCCCACTCTCTAGATACCCCTTAGCATGTAAAGGAATATTATTTGGGGGTCCAGCCATGGAGAAGAGTTTAGACACGAGGAGAAGATAAGGAACACACCCATTATCAAGAAATCACATTAGGATTCTCTTTTTAACCTGTTCCTTAAAACACTAGTGCTTAGGAAATCTATTGGAGGCAGAAGCAGTCAAGGGTAGCTTAGGGTTAGGGTTAGGGTTAGGGTGAGGGTTAGGGTACGGCTTAGGGTACGGGTTTGGGGAGGGGTTCGGGTAGGGCGTAGGGTATGGGTTAGGGTTAGGGTTAGGGTTAGTGTTAGGGTTAGGGCTCGGTTTAGGGTACGGGTTAGGATTAGGGTACGGGTTAGGGTTAGGGTAGGGGTTAGGGTTAGGTTACGTGTTAGGGTGAGGGTAGTTATTAAACCTCTCCCTCTCTCTAGATACCCCTTAGAACGTAAAGGAATATTATTTGGGGGTCCAGCCATGGAGAAGAGTTTAGACACTAGGAGAAGATAAGGAACACACCCATTATCACGAAATCACATTAGGATTCTCTTTTTAACCTGTTCCTTAAAACACTAGTGCTTAGGAAATCTATTGGAGGCAGAAGCATTCAAGGGTAGCTTAGGGTTAGGGTTAGGGTTAGGGTGAGGGTTAGGGTATGGCTTAGGGTACGGGTTCGGGGAGGGGTTCGTGTAGGGCGTAGGGTATGGGTTAGGGTTAGGGTTAGGGTTAGTGTTAGGGTTAGGGCTCGGTTTAGGGTACGGGTTAGGATTAGGGTACGCGTTAGGGTTAGGGTAGGGGTTAGGGTTAGGGTACGCGTTAGGCTGAGGGTAGTTATTAAACCTATCTCACTCTCTAGATACCCCTTAGCACATAAAGGAATATTATTTGGGGGTCCAGCCATGGACAAGGGTTTAGACACGAGGAGAAGATAAGGAACACACCCATTATCAAGAAATCACATTAGGATTCTCTTTTTAACCTGTTCCTTAAAACACTAGTGCTTAGGAAATCTATTGGAGGCAGAAGCAATCAAGGGTAGCTTAGGGTTAGGGTTAGGGTTAGGGTGAGGGTTAGGGTACGGCTTAGGGTACGGGTTCGGGTAGGGGTTCGGGTAGGGCGTAGGGTATGGGTTAGGGTTAGGGCTAGGGTTAGTGTTAGGGTTAGGGCTCGGTTTAGGGTACGGGTTAGGATTAGGGTACGCGTTAGTGTTAGGGTAGGGGTTAGGGTTAGGGTACGCGATAGGGTGAGGTTAGTTATTAAACCTATCCCACTCTCTAGATACCCCTTAGCACGTAAAGGAATATTATTTGGGGGCCAGCCATGGAGAAGAGTTTAGACACTAGGGGAAGATAAGGAACACACCCATTATCAAGAAATCACATTAGGATTCTCTTTTTAACCTGTTCCTTAAAACACTAGTGCTTAGGAAATCTATTGGAGGCAGAAGCCGTCAAGGGTAGCTTAGGGTTAGGGTTAGGGTTAGGGTGAGGGTTAGGGTACGGCTTAGGGTACGGGTTCGGGGAGGGGTTCGGGTAGGTCGTAGGGTATGGGTTAGGGTTAGGGTTAGGGTTACTGTTAGGGTTAGGGCTCGGTTTAGGGTACGGGTTAGGATTAGGGTATGCGTTAGGGTTAGGGTAGGGGTTAGGGTTAGGGTACGCGTTAGGCTGAGGGTAGTTATTAAACCTATCACACTCTCTAGATACCCCTTAGCACGTAAAGGAATATTATTTGGGGGTCCAGCCATGGACAAGAGTTTAGACACGAGGAGAAGATAAGGAACACACCCATTATCAAGAAATCACATTAGGATTCTCTTTTTAACCTGTTCCTTAAAACACTAGTGCTTAGGAAATCTATTGGAGGCAGAAGCAGACAAGGGTAGATTAGGGTTAGGGTTAGGGTTAGGGTGAGGGTTAGGGTACGGCTTAGGGTATGGGTTCGGGGAGGGGTTCGGGTAGGGCGTAGGGTATGGGTTAGGGTTAGGGTTAGGGCTAGTGTTAGGGTTAGGGCTCGGTTTAGGTTACGGGTTAGGATTAGGGTACGCGTTAGTGTTAGGGTAGGGGTTAGGGTTAGGGTACGCGTTAGGGTGAGGGTAGTAATTAAACCTATCCCACTCTCTAGATACCCCTTAGCACGTAAAGGAATATTATTTGCGGTCCAGCCGTGGAGAAGAGTTTAGACACTAGGAGAAGATAAGGAACACACCCATTATCAAGAAATCGCAATAGGATTCTCTTTTTAAACTGTTCCATAAAACACTAGTGCTTAGGAAATCTATTGGAGGCAGAAGCAGTCAAGGGTAGATTAGGGTTAGGGTTAGGGTTAGGGTGAGGGTTAGGGTACGGCTTAGGGTACGGGTTCGGGGAGGGGTTCGGGTATGGCGTAGAGTATGGGTTAGGGTTAGGGTTAGTGTTAGGGCTCGGTTTAGGGTACGGGTTAGGTTTAGTGTAGGGGTTAGGGTTAGGGTACGCTTTAGGGTGAGGGTAGTTATTAAACCTATCCCACTCTCTAGATACCCCTTAGCACGTAAAGGAATATTACTTGGGGGTCCAGCCATGGAGAAGAGTTTAAACACTAGGAGAAGATAAGGAACACACCCATTATCAAGAAATCACAATAGGATTCAATTTTTAAACTGTTCCTTAAAACACTAGTGCTTAGGAAATCTATTGGAGGCAGAAGCAGTCAAGGGTAGCTTAGGGTTAGAGTTAGGGTTAGGGTGAGGGTTAGGGTACGGCTTAGGGTATGGGTTCGGGGAGGGGTTCGGGTAGGGCGTAGGGTATGGGTTAGGGTTAGGGTTAGGGCTAGTGTTAGGGTTAGGGCTCGGTTTAGGTTACGGGTTAGGATTAGGGTACGCGTTAGGGTTAGGGTAGGGGTTAGGGTTAGGGTACGCGTTAGGGTGAGGGTAGTAATTTAACCTTTCCCTCTCTCTAGATACCCCTTAGCACGTAAAGGAATATTATTTGGGGGTCCAGCCGTGGAGAAGAGTTTAGACACTAGGAGAAGATAAGGAACACACCCATTATCAAGAAATCGCAAAAGGATTCTCTTTTTAAACTGTTCCATAAAACACTAGTGCTTAAGAAATCTATTGGAGGCAGAAGCAGTCAACGGTAGCTTAGGGTTAGGGTTAGGGTTAGGGTGAGGGTTAGGGTACGGCTTAGGGTACGGGTTCGTGGAGGGGTTCGGGTAGGGTGTAGGGTATGGTTTAGGTTTAGGGTTAGGGTTAGTGTTAGGGTTAGGGCTCGGTTTAGGGTACGGGTTAGGATTAGGGTACGCGTTACTGTTAGGGTAGGGGTTAGGGTTAGGGTACGTGATAGGGTGAGGTTAGTTATTAAACCTATCCCACTCTCTAGATAACCCTTAGCATGTAAAGGAATATTATTTGGGGGTCCAGCCATGGAGAAGAGTTTAGACACGAGGAGAAGATAAGGAACACACCCATTATCAAGAAATCACATTAGGATTCTCTTTTTAACCTGTTCCTTAAAACACTAGTGCTTAGGAAATCTATTGGAGGCAGAAGCAGTCAAGGGTAGCTTAGGGTTAGGGTTAGGGTTAGGGTGAGGGTTAGTGTACGGCTTAGTGTACGGGTTTGGGGAGGGGTTCGGGTAGGGCGTAGGGTATGGGTTAGGGTTAGGGTTAGGGTTAGTGTTAGGGTTAGGGCTCGGTTTAGGGTACGGGTTAGGATTAGGGTACGCGTTAGGGTTAGGGTAGGGGTTAGGGTTAGGTTACGTGTTAGGGTGAGGGTAGTTATTAAACCTCTCCCTCTCTCTAGATACCCCTTAGCACGTAAAGGAATATTATTTGGGGGTCCAGCCATGGAGAAGAGTTTAGACACTAGGAGAAGATAAGGAACACACCCATTATCACGAAATCACATTAGGATTCTCTTTTTAACCTGTTCCTTAAAACACTAGTGCTTAGGAAATCTATTGGAGGCAGAAGCAGTCAAGGGTAGCTTAGGGTTAGGGTTAGGGTTAGGGTGAGGGTTAGGGTATGGCTTAGGGTACGGGTTCGGGGAGGGGTTCGTATAGGGCGTAGGGTATGTGTTAGGGTTAGGGTTAGGGTTAGTGTTAGGGTTAGGGCTCGGTTTAGGGTACGGGTTAGGATTAGGGTACGCGTTAGGGTTAGGGTAGGGGTTAGGGTTAGGGTACGCGTTAGGCTGACGGTAGTTATTAAACCTATCACACTCTCTAGATACCCCTTAGCACGTAAAGGAATATTATTTGGGGGACCAGCCATGGACAAGAGTTTAGACACGAGGAGAAGATAAGGAACACACCCATTATCAAGAAATCACATTAGGATTCTCTTTTTAACCTGTTCCTTAAAACACTAGTGCTTAGGAAATCTATTGGAGGCAGAAGCAATCAAGGGTAGCTTAGGGTTAGGGTTAGGGTTAGGGTGAGGGTTAGGGTACGGCTTAGGGTACGGGTTCGGGTAGGGGTTCGGGTAGGGCGTAGGGTATGGGTTAGGGTTAGGGTTAGGGTTAGTGTTAGGGTTAGGGCTCGGTTTAGGGTACGGGTTAAGATTAGGGTACGCGTTAGAGTTAGGGTAGGGGTTAGGGTTAGGGTACGCGATAGGGTGAGGTTAGTTATTAAACCTATCCCACTCTCTAGATACCCCTTAGCACGTAAAGGAATATTATTTGGGGGCCAGCCATGGAGAAGAGTTTAGACATTAGGAGAAGATAAGGAACACACCCATTATCAAGAAATCACATTAGGATTCTCTTTTTAACCTGTTCCTTAAAACACTAGTGCTTAGGAAATCTATTGGAGGCAGAAGCAGTCAAGGGTAGCTTAGGGTTAGGGTTAGGGTTAGGGTGAGGGTTAGGGTACGGCTTAGGGTACGGGTTTGGGGAGGGGTTCGGGTAGGGCGTAGGGTATGGGTTAGGGTTAGGGTTAGGGTTAGTGTTAGGGTTAGGGCTCGGTTAGGGTACGGGTTAGGATTAGGGTACGTGTTAGGGTTAGGGTAGGGGTTAGGGTTAGGTTACGTGTTAGGGTGAGGGTAGTTATTAAACCTCTCCCTCTCTCTAGATACCCCTTAGCACGTAAAGGAATATTATTTGGGGGTCCAGCAATGGAGAAGAGTTTAGACACTAGGAGAAGATAAGGAACAAACCCATTATCACGAAATCACATTAGGATTCTCTTTTTAACCTGTTCCTTAAAACACTAGTGCTTAGGAAATCTATTGGAGGCAGAAGCAGTCAAGGGTAGCTTAGGGTTAGGGTTAGGGTTAGGGTGAGGGTTAGGGTATAGCTTAGGGTACGGGTTCGGGGAGGGGTTCGTGTAGGGCGTAGGGTATGGGTTAGGGTTAGGGTTAGGGTTAGTGTTAGGGTTAGGGCTCGGTTTAGGGTACGGGTTAGGATTAGTGTACGCGTTAGGGTTAGGGTAGGGGTTAGGGTTAGGGTACGCGTTAGGCTGAGGGTAGTTATTAAACCTATCCCACTCTCTAGATACCCCTTAGCACGTAAAGGAATATTATTTGGGGGTCCAGCCATGGAGAAGAGTTTAAACACTAGGAGAAGATAAGGAACACACCCATTATCAAGAAATCACAATATGATTCAATTTTTAAACTGTTCCTTAAAACACTAGTGCTTAGGAAATCTATTGGAGGCAGAAGCAGTCAAGGGTAGCTTAGGGTTAGGGTTAGGGTTAGGGTGAGGGTTAGGGTACGGCTTAGGGTACGGGTTCGGGGAGGGGTTCGGGTAGGGCGTAGGGTATGGGTTAGGGTTAGGGTTAGGGTTAGTGTTAGGGTTAGGGCTCGGTTTAGGGTACGGGTTAGGATTAGTGTAGGGGTTAGGGTTAGGGTACGCTTTAGGGTGAGGGTAGTTATTAAACCTATCCCACTCTCTAGATACCCCTTAGCACGTAAAGGAATATTATTTGGGGGTCCAGCCATGGAGAAGAGTTTAAACACTAGGAGAAGATAAGGAACACACCCATTATCAAGAAATCACAATATGATTCAATTTTTAAACTGTTCCTTAAAACACTAGTGCTTAGGAAATCTATTGGAGGCAGAAGCAGTCAAGGGTAGCTTAGGGTTAGGGTTAGGGTTAGGGTGAGGGTTAGGGTACGGCTTAGGGTATGGGTTCGGGGAGGGGTTCGGGTAGGGCGTAGGGTATGGGTTAGGGTTAGGGTTAGGGCTAGTGTTAGGGTTAGGGCTCGGTTTAGGGTACGGGTTAGGATTAGGGTACGCGTTAGGGTTAGGGTAGGGGTTAGGGTTAGGGTACGCGTTAGGGTGAGGGTAGTAATTAAACCTATCCCACTCTCTAGATACCCCTTAGCACGTAAAGGAATATTATTTGGGGGTCCAGCCGTGGAGAAGAGTTTAGACACGAGGAGAAGATAAGGAACACACCCATTATCAAGAAATCGCAATAGGATTCTCTTTTTAAACTGTTCCATAAAACACTAGTGCTTAGGAAATCTATTGGAGGCAGAAGCAGTCAAGGGTAGCTTAGGGTTAGGGTTAGGGTTAGGGTGAGGGTTAGGGTACGGCTTAGGGTACGGGTTCGGGGAGGGGTTCGGGTAGGGCGTAGGGTATGGTTTAGGTTTAGGGTTAGGGTTAGTGTTAGGGTTAGGGCTCGATTTAGCGTACGGGTTAGTATTAGGGTACGCGTTAGTGTTAGGGTAGGGGTTAGGGTTAGGATACGTGATAGGGAGAGGTTAGTTATTAAACCTATCCCACTCTCTAGATACCCCTTAGCATGTAAAGGAATATTATTTGGGGGTCCAGCCATGGAGAAGAGTTTAGACACGAGGAGAAGATAAGGAACACACCCATTATCAAGAAATCACATTAGGATTCTCTTTTTAACCTGTTCCTTAAAACACTAGTGCTTAGGAAATCTATTGGAAGCAGAAGCAGTCAAGGGTAGCTTAGGGTTAGGGTTAGGGTTAGGGTGAGGGTTAGGGTACGGCTTAGGGTACGGGTTTGGGGAGGGGTTCGGGTAGGGCGTAGGGTATGGGTTAGGGTTAGGGTTAGGGTTAGGGTTAGTGTTAGGGTTAGGGCTCGGTTTAGGGTACGGGTTAGGATTAGGGTACGGGTTAGGGTTAGGGTAGGGGTTAGGGTTAGGTTACGTGTTAGGGTGAGGGTAGTTATTAAACCTCTCCCTCTCTCTAGATAACCCTTAGCACGTAAAGGAATATTATTTGGGGATCCAGCCATGGAGAAGAGTTTAGACACTAGGAGAAGATAAGGAACACACCCATTATCACGAAATCACATTAGGATTCTCTTTTTAACCTGTTCCTTAAAACACTAGTGCTTAGGAAATCTATTGGAGGCAGAAGCAGTCAAGGGTAGCTTAGGGTTAGGGTTAGGGTTAGGGTGAGGGTTAGGGTATAGCTTAGGGTACGGGTTCGGGGAGGGGTTCGTGTAGGGCGTAGGGTATGGGTTAGGGTTAGGGTTAGGGCTAGTTTTAGGGTTAGGGCTCGGTTTAGGGTACGGGTTAGGATTAGGGTACGCGTTAGGGTTAGGGTAGGGGTTAGGGTTAGGGTACGCGTTAGGGTGAGGGTAGTAATTAAACCTATCCCACTCTCTAGATACCCCTTAGCACGTAAAGGAATATTATTTGGGGGTCCAGCCGTGGAGAAGAGTTTAGACACTAGGAGAAGATAAGGAACACACCCATTATCAAGAAATCGCAAAAGGATTCTCTTTTTAAACTGTTCCATAAAACACTAGTGCTTAAGAAATCTATTGGAGGCAGAAGCAGTCAACGGTAGCTTAGGGTTAGGGTTAGGGTTAGGGTGAGGGTTAGGGTACGGCTTAGGGTACAGGTTCGGGGAGGGGTTCGGGTAGGGTGTAGGGTATGGTTTAGGTTTAGGGTTAGGGTTAGTGTTAGGGTTAGGGCTCGGTTTAGGGTACGGGTTAGGATTAGGGTACGCGTTACTGTTAGGGTAGGGGTTAGGGTTAGGGTACGTGATAGGGTGAGGTTAGTTATTAAACCTATCCCACTCTCTAGATAACCCTTAGCATGTAAAGGAATATTATTTGGGGGTCCAGCCATGGAGAAGAGTTTAGACACGAGGAGAAGATAAGGAACACACCCATTATCAAGAAATCACATTAGGATTCTCTTTTTAACCTGTTCCTTAAAACACTAGTGCTTAGGAAATCTATTGGAGGCAGAAGCAGTCAAGGGTAGCTTAGGGTTAGGGTTAGGGTTAGGGTGAGGGTTAGTGTACGGCTTAGTGTACGGGTTTGGGGAGGGGTTCGGGTAGGGCGTAGGGTATGGGTTAGGGTTAGGGTTAGGGTTAGTGTTAGGGTTAGGGCTCGGTTTAGGGTACGGGTTAGGATTAGGGTACGCGTTAGGGTTAGGGTAGGGGTTAGGGTTAGGTTACGTGTTAGGGTAAGGGTAGTTATTAAACCTCTCCCTCTCTCTAGATACCCCTTAGCACGTAAAGGAATATTATTTGGGGGTCCAGCCATGGAGAAGAGTTTAGACACTAGGAAAAGATAAGGAACACACCCATTATCACGAAATCACATTAGGATTCTCTTTTTAACCTGTTCCTTAAAACACTAGTGCTTAGGAAATCTATTGGAGGCAGAAGCAGTCAAGGGTAGCTTAGGATTAGGGTTAGGGTTAGGGTGAGGGTTAGGGTATGGCTTAGGGTACGGGTTCGGGGAGGGGTTCGTGTAGGGCGTAGGGTATGGGTTAGGGTTAGGGTTAGGGTTAGTGTTAGGGTTAGGGCTCGGTTTAGGGTACGGGTTAGGATTAGGGTACGCGTTAGGGTTAGGGTAGGGGTTAGGGTTAGGGTACGCGTTAGGCTGACGGTAGTTATTAAACCTATCACACTCTCTAGATACCCCTTAGCACGTAAAGGAATATTATTTGGGGGTCCAGCCATGGACAAGAGTTTAGACACGAGGAGAAGATAAGGAACACACCCATTATCAAGAAATCACATTAGGATTCTCTTTTTAACCTGTTCCTTAAAACACTAGTGCTTAGGAAATCTATTGGAGGCAGAAGCAGTCAAGGGTAGCTTAGGGTTAGGGTTAGGGTTAGGGTGAGGGTTAGGGTACGGCTTAGGGTACGGGTTCGGGGAGGGGTTCGGGTAGGGCGTAGGGTATGGTTTAGGTTTAGGGTTAGGGTTAGTGTTAGGGTTAGGGCTCGATTTAGCGTACGGGTTAGTATTAGGGTACGCGTTAGTGTTAGGGTAGGGGTTAGGGTTAGGATACGTGATAGGGAGAGGTTAGTTATTAAACCTATCCCACTCTCTAGATACCCCTTAGCATGTAAAGGAATATTATTTGGGGGTCCAGCCATGGAGAAGAGTTTAGACACGAGGAGAAGATAAGGAACACACCCATTATCAAGAAATCACATTAGGATTCTCTTTTTAACCTGTTCCTTAAAACACTAGTGCTTAGGAAATCTATTGGAAGCAGAAGCAGTCAAGGGTAGCTTAGGGTTAGGGTTAGGGTTAGGGTGAGGGTTAGGGTACGGCTTAGGGTACGGGTTTGGGGAGGGGTTCGGGTAGGGCGTAGGGTATGGGTTAGGGTTAGGGTTAGGGTTAGGGTTAGTGTTAGGGTTAGGGCTCGGTTTAGGGTACGGGTTAGGATTAGGGTACGGGTTAGGGTTAGGGTAGGGGTTAGGGTTAGGTTACGTGTTAGGGTGAGGGTAGTTATTAAACCTCTCCCTCTCTCTAGATAACCCTTAGCACGTAAAGGAATATTATTTGGGGATCCAGCCATGGAGAAGAGTTTAGACACTAGGAGAAGATAAGGAACACACCCATTATCACGAAATCACATTAGGATTCTCTTTTTAACCTGTTCCTTAAAACACTAGTGCTTAGGAAATCTATTGGAGGCAGAAGCAGTCAAGGGTAGCTTAGGGTTAGGGTTAGGGTTAGGGTGAGGGTTAGGGTATAGCTTAGGGTACGGGTTCGGGGAGGGGTTCGTGTAGGGCGTAGGGTATGGGTTAGGGTTAGGGTTAGGGCTAGTTTTAGGGTTAGGGCTCGGTTTAGGGTACGGGTTAGGATTAGGGTACGCGTTAGGGTTAGGGTAGGGGTTAGGGTTAGGGTACGCGTTAGGGTGAGGGTAGTAATTAAACCTATCCCACTCTCTAGATACCCCTTAGCACGTAAAGGAATATTATTTGGGGGTCCAGCCGTGGAGAAGAGTTTAGACACTAGGAGAAGATAAGGAACACACCCATTATCAAGAAATCGCAAAAGGATTCTCTTTTTAAACTGTTCCATAAAACACTAGTGCTTAAGAAATCTATTGGAGGCAGAAGCAGTCAACGGTAGCTTAGGGTTAGGGTTAGGGTTAGGGTGAGGGTTAGGGTACGGCTTAGGGTACAGGTTCGGGGAGGGGTTCGGGTAGGGTGTAGGGTATGGTTTAGGTTTAGTGTTAGGGTTAGTGTTAGGGTTAGGGCTCGGTTTAGGGTACGGGTTAGGATTAGGGTACGCGTTACTGTTAGGGTAGGGGTTAGGGTTAGGGTACGTGATAGGGTGAGGTTAGTTATTAAACCTATCCCACTCTCTAGATAACCCTTAGCATGTAAAGGAATATTATTTGGGGGTCCAGCCATGGAGAAGAGTTTAGACACGAGGAGAAGATAAGGAACACACCCATTATCAAGAAATCACATTAGGATTCTCTTTTTAACCTGTTCCTTAAAACACTAGTGCTTAGGAAATCTATTGGAGGCAGAAGCAGTCAAGGGTAGCTTAGGGTTAGGGTTAGGGTTAGGGTGAGGGTTAGTGTACGGCTTAGTGTACGGGTTTGGGGAGGGGTTCGGGTAGGGCGTAGGGTATGGGTTAGGGTTAGGGTTAGGGTTAGTGTTAGGGTTAGGGCTCGGTTTAGGGTACGGGTTAGGATTAGGGTACGCGTTAGGGTTAGGGTAGGGGTTAGGGTTAGGTTACGTGTTAGGGTAAGGGTAGTTATTAAACCTCTCCCTCTCTCTAGATACCCCTTAGCACGTAAAGGAATATTATTTGGGGGTCCAGCCATGGAGAAGAGTTTAGACACTAGGAAAAGATAAGGAACACACCCATTATCACGAAATCACATTAGGATTCTCTTTTTAACCTGTTCCTTAAAACACTAGTGCTTAGGAAATCTATTGGAGGCAGAAGCAGTCAAGGGTAGCTTAGGGTTAGGGTTAGGGTTAGGGTGAGGGTTAGGGTATGGCTTAGGGTACGGGTTCGGGGAGGGGTTCGTGTAGGGCGTAGGGTATGGGTTAGGGTTAGGGTTAGGGTTAGTGTTAGGGTTAGGGCTCGGTTTAGGGTACGGGTTAGGATTAGGGTACGCGTTAGGGTTAGGGTAGGGGTTAGGGTTAGGGTACGCGTTAGGCTGACGGTAGTTATTAAACCTATCACACTCTCTAGATACCCCTTAGCACGTAAAGGAATATTATTTGGGGGTCCAGCCATGGACAAGAGTTTAGACACGAGGAGAAGATAAGGAACACACCCATTATCAAGAAATCACATTAGGATTCTCTTTTTAACCTGT